>NC_045449.1:64584521-64669100 GCF_002776525.5 Piliocolobus tephrosceles | reverse complement strand
GATAGATAGATAGATAGATAGATAGATAGATAGATAGATAGATAGATAACCAATGAGCAAATCTCACTTGACAAACACACATAGAACATTGCCATGAACAACTGAAGAATGCATACTATTTTCGAGTACCCAAGAAACAATTGTAAACATTGACTAAAATATATCACCTCAGAGTTGGTAGGACTGTTTTAAAATAACTTCTGTTCATCAAATGACACCATTAAAATAGGGAGCAACAACTTGCAAAGTGAGAGAATATATTTGTAAATCAGAAATTGACAATTGACAAAGGATTTGCATACAGAATATATTTTTTAAAACTATGAATCAATCAGAAAAAGAGAGACGATTGAACAGAAAATGGGTCAAAAGACTTGAATTGACAGCTCACTAAGGAAACTATCAAAATGACCAGTAAACATATGAAAAGATGTTCATTAGGGAAACATGAACCCAAACCACAGGAGCTGAGACTAGCCACCTGAAAGAATAGCTGAAATGAAAAAAATAGAAAGTACCAAGTGTATAGACAAGAATGTGGAGGAAATTGTATTCTCATAGACAATTGATGGGGGTGTAAATTTGTGCAACTATTTTGGAAAATGGTTGGATTTAGCTGATGAAACTGAATGCACACATGTACCACTTCCCTCAAATTTCAGATATTGTTACTCAACAGAAGTGCATACATATATTTTTAAAAGATATATATTAAAATATTCTTAGCAGCACTATTCTCAATAACCAAAGATTGGAAACTATCAAAATGCAGTTTAATAAACAAATAAATTGTTGTAAATAAGTAAATTCATAAAATGAAATATTTTTATGTGATTAGAATAAGCAATTAGCAATCACTGCATAAAACAATATAATGAATTTGAACACCATAATGAAAGAACTGAAAGAAGACTCAAAACAGTCCATTTGGTGTAATTTATTTATAGAAAGCTCAGAAATAGGCAAAACAAAAATAGCCTGTTAAAATACGGGTTATCTTTGTAGGATAGTGGCTGAAAGAAACACAGGTGATTCTAGAATTGATAATGTTCTGGTTTTCATTTGAGTGGTGGTCTCCTGGGTGTACTTAGTTTGAGAAAACACATCAAGCTTTAAACTTACATTTATTTTTCTGAATGTATATTTCAATATGATACACTATTAAAATACACTATTATTTACAATTGCATCAAAAGTTGGAAGTACTAAGGAACAAATCTAACAAAAGTGTAAAATATCTCTAAGAAAAAAATATAGAATTACTAAGAAATTTAAATAAATAAATAAATAAATGGGATGACAGACAATGTTCATGGAGTGAAACCTTAATATTGTAAAGATTTCAACTCCTCAATCTGATCTCTAGATTTAATTCAATCCCAATAAAAATTCTAATGATTTTCCCATTGGTAGGCCTTGAGAAGTAGATTCTAGAATTCACATAAAAGTACAACAAATGATAAGAAAAAAAAAATTCTTTAACAATTTAGTCTTATCAATTACTTTAACAAGTAATTCTTTAATACTGGTAAATTATACTTTATTAAAAATTTCTTTAGTGAATACCATTCTTAAGATTTTACAGGAACCCTTCTGGCCTGAAGTTCTGTAAAGATAGTTATTTCCTGATAGTGATACAGTACCCCTACATAATGCAGTTTTTGGCCTGGAGAAATTTACAAATAAACACAATATTAATTGATTATTAATTCATTAATAAGAAATCAATTAAAGGTAGGACCTAAAGTACAACCACTAAATCTTCACCAGGCCACTCACCAACCTGCTGACTTTTGTAACCAAATACTTTACCCTCTTGACAATGGAGGGGAATTATTTACGCTCCTATCTAAAGTCTACCTCCTCTAACCTGTGCTGCAAGAGCATTACTCAGCAATTATTTCTTTGGCTACTATATTATCAATTTTTTCTTTCAATTAGAGTCATGCTCATCATAAATAAAAAATTTTGTTATTTCTTACATCCTAAAACAAAAGCCCTATATATCAAAATTCCAGGAAAATATTCATTATATTTAATTCTTACCATTTCACGTCTTTTAAAACTCACTTCAACCAGACTTTTGCTCTCAGTCCTTTATAAGAACTTATCTTATAAAGGTCCACAGGGACTCAATGTTGCTAATATCCATGTATCCATATGAGGACTAATCATATCCAATATAATGATAAGTCCTCATCTTATTTATCTGTCACCATGCATTTGACCCAGTTGATCACACCTTCATCCTGGAAACACTTGCTTTGTTTGGCTTCCATGATATCACTCTACCTTGTTTCTTACCTACTTTATTGCCTTCTCATTCTCAGTTTCCTTTGCTACATCTTTTTATCCCCTTCAATGAAGAGATGTCGCTTGTCTGGGGTAATACCTGAGGTTCGTTGTCCCACGGCCGTGTAAGTTTAGTAGGCGAAAGAAGAAGAGCTCTCTGTGCAGAGAGGGGTCCCAGAGAAAATGGGTTGCTGCTTCTGCAGTGAAATGCAGAAGGTTTTATAGACGAGCCTGAGGAGGCGGTGTTCGATTTACATAGGGCACAAAGGATTGGTCGGACCAGGTGTGCGATTTGCATAGCCCATGAAGAAGCTGGCCACCCCACCCTAATCTTTTATGATGCAGATAGGTTCTCTTCCTGGCCGGCCTCATGTTGCCTACCTCTTTACTGTACACGTGGCGACAAAGAAAAGGGACTAAGCAGCTTCCATGTTGAACATATCTGGCTTCCAGGTAACCCTTTCCTGTTGGCACAGCTGCCGGCATTTCCCCCAAGCAGGCTTCCGGCTTCCTTATCTGTGTTTGCAGCTCGATTTTTCAGGATGCTCTTTGTTAAAAAATAAATGATTTGGCCGGGCACGGTTGCTCATGCCTGTAATCCCAGCCTTTTGGGAGGCCAAGGCGGGAGGATTGCCTGAGCTCAGGCGTTCACGACCAGCCTGGGCAACATGGTGAAACCCCGTCTCTACTGAAAATACAAAATTTAGCGGGGGGTGACTGCAAGCACCTGTAGTCCCAGCTACTCGGGAGGCTGAGGCAGGAGAATTGCTTGAACCTGGGAGGCGGAGGTTGCAGTGAGCCGAGATCAGGCCACTGCACTCCAGCCTGGGCGACAGAGCGAGACTCTGTCTCAAAAACAAAAAAAAAGAAAAAAAAAAAGAAGAAAGAAAAAAAAGAAAGAAAGAAAAAGAAATGATTTGGGGGCTAATTTTGTTAAAAGGGAAATTCCACCGAGGACTCTCTTACCCTCACTATCTACCTAAATAATTTCTTTTTAGCTCCTGTATCATCAATTTCTAAACATTGGATGGGTGTGTCCCAGAATTCATGTTTTGTTTTTTCTTTTTTCTACCTACTTACACTCAATGCCTTGGTGATTTCATCCAGTAGCATGGTTTTAAATCACACCTATGTGCTAAGGATGAGCACATTTTTACATTTTCAGCCTAGGATGCTTCAGTGAATCCCAGACCTCCGTTTGGATGTCTAATAAACAGAATTACTGAGACTTCTCCAGCAGTGTCCTACCATCTCACCATCTCAGCCAAAGCAAAACTATATCCTTCAAATACCTTCATGTCTTTCTTAATCCCTCCCTTTCTCTCACACCCCATATCGAATTTGTCAGTATATGCTGTCAACATTTTCTACTCTCTCTAAATAGCACCTATATAATATTTTCTTGGATTATTTCAGTCGACTCTACTTCCAAATTTCTCTCCTTGCTTCTTCTCGTTTTCCCGTAGAGTCTGATCTCAATACTGCAACTGGTAAGATGTTTCTAAAACAGATTACGTCCGTTCTCGTCTCAAAACCCTCAAAATGATGTCACATCTCACTCAGATTAAAAGCCAGTCTTTTGTTGGTTGGTTTTGCTTTCGTTTTGTTTTGTTTTGGTTTTTAAACTTTTATTTTCAGTGCAGGATTACAAGTGCAGGTTTGTTACATAGGTCAACTTGTGTCATGAGGGTTTGTTGTACAGAAGCCTAGTAACCCTTAGTTATTTTACCTGATCTTCTTCTTCCTCCCACCCTCCACTCTCCGAAAGGCCCCAGTGTGTGTCACTCTCCTCAGTGTGTCTATGTGTTCTCATCATTTAGTTTCCCCTTATAAGTGAGAGCATGTGGTATGTGATTTTATGCTTCTGCGTTAGTTTGCTAAGGATAATGAAAGTCAGTCTTAAACAGTCTACTAAGCATCTATGATCTCGTCTCTGAAGTCTTTTCCCACGAGCTCGCTTTAGTAGACCAAGCAGACGTATAAGTCTTTGCTGCTTGGAGCATGGGCATGACGCCTCCTTAACACCTTTGCATTTCCTCCTCCCTGGCCTGAAAGATTTTTCTCCCAGATTTCTGTGTGGTTCATTGTCTTGTCTCTCTTGTTTAAATATCAGCTTCTCAGTGAAGCAACCTACTGTAAAATGGCAAGTCTCCACTCCCAGTACTCACAATCCTCCATATCCTGATCTATTGTAGCACTGAACACTGACCAAGATATAACACACAGTATCATTTACTTATTCACTGTTTGTCTTTCCACCCTTAAATGTATCTGTTATTTTCACTGATGTTTTCCTAGCTCCTAGAAGAATGTCCAACATGTAGAAGATGCTTAAGATGTAGTTGTTTAATGAATTAATTGTATTGCTTTATATAAGCTGTAAGTCCTTTAAAAATTTGGAGATGGAAGAGACAAGTATTAGGCAGAGGAGTTAGAGTTTTGAATGTATACAATTCCTGCTTGCATTTTACATGCCACATGTGGTTGAAATCAAGCAGAAAGAAAAACACCCACATTGGATGGATGGGATGAAAAATAGGCAGAGTTTAGAAGAAACCATCTTCCTTCAGAATAAGATTTATGGTTTCTAGGCAGTCCCTCATCACCATTTTGGGGTATAAAATAAGAACTTTTTTTTGACTAAGATTCCAATTCTCCATCAAACTTTTCTTGAAGAATACTTTTCCTTCCTAAAGTCTTCTTGCCATGATAAATCAAAGACTATGAACAGATTAGCTGTGCCTGAGAAACCTAGTTGTCTACCCATATCCGGGACTTTTTTCTTCTACAATAATAACACCTTACCATTTGAGTAGACACATGGCCCCCTTAAGCAGTAACTATAGCTACATTCTCCCTGGAAACTAGGTGCAATGATGAAGTTCTGGCCAATGGAATATAAGGAAAATTGTGTGTGAGACTCCTAGGACACACAATTAAGGGGTGGGAGCATTCCCTTCTGCTCACTTTTTCAGCGTCATGCTGCCTGGAAATGCAAAGTGGTAGCTGGAGCTTAAGGAGCCATCCTGGACCACGAGGTATTAGTCAATTATGAAAACAGCAGAGCAACACAATGGAAAATGCTAGGGTCTTGAATAATTGAGAAGCTGCCAAACCAGCCTCAGGCTTTACTTTTGTTTGAGCAAGAAATAAACCTCTGCGTTTAGGCCACTGGTAATTGGGTTTTCTGACATTTGCTATTATCACTAAAATTGCTATCTGCTTATCCCTAAAATAGAAGGTAGTAATATTTATTATTACTAAAATCTCCAGTTATCCTAAAAATGAAATTTCTTCTCTCAGATGTCATATAATAATATAAAGTCACCAGTAAAACCCAGTTACTAGCAAAGCTGAAAGAACACTGAACTTGGAGTCCGGGTGGGCTTGGAAACCTACCACTGTTCCAGCATTAACCCTTTAGCTGATAGATTTTAGAGAGGTTGGGGTGGTCCTATGGGCATGACCAGACTGGCTGGGCCAGACAAGGAGTTTTCAGGGAACTTGGAGAAGGAGCTCTTTGTCAACCAGTCTGGAAGGTTTCAATATCTTAGCAACTCGAATGTCTGTGAAAGTGAGGATCATCTCACTGTCAACTTCCTCATCTTCTTATAATAATACCATGCGAGTGAAGTGGGAATTCATCTCCTTTGACTTTTATTTATGTGATTTCTGTAGAAGTAATCCCACTCTAGGAACAGGGTGGAATACATGACACTAGGTAAAATCAGTCAGAAAACTCAATTGCTGAATTGACCTCAAGGTCAGTAAATTAAAAACCCAGTATATACAAAACACTTATTATCACTGCTAAAGAAGCACGATCTATGGCCATTTATATTCAATGCTTTAGTGATATAAGCTTGGGACTGCAGGGGTCATAAGTGGAGCTTGAGAATGAAGCCAACACAGCAGAAAGAATGCCATTCAGTGCTGAGATGCTGGGTGCCACTGACAGCTTCTGAATCCTGAATTCAGCCATATCTGAAACCAGGCACTATCTATGGACTTTTAAATATTCAAGATAATAATTTCTCTCTTTCCTCTTAATCTAGGTTGGGTTGATTTTTTTTGCAATTTGTAACTGAACCATTCCTGCCTGGTGCAAGAATTTTAACCGTCAGATGCATCAGAAAAGAGCATTCTAGATACAGAATAGAATGGGCACAGATGCAGAAATGTGGGCATTATTTTTGTAAAAAAAAAAAAATCTTGTAGATAACTGGTAGCAGTTTGAAGAACAAATTAAGACAGGAAAAATTACAGACAACAAGATAAATAAACATACTACTGAAATATTTCAGTTGAGTTGATGATGAGGTTCTGAATTAGATAAATGGCAAGTAGAGTCTCCATAAAGGTGAAATAGATGACGGGAACAAGTTTACATTATTAAGGGCATGAAATTTTTATTGGAGCTGGTGTGTAAACCCAGTGATTTCAGTTTCCCATCTCCCTGCTTTGACTGTTCCACACCAACATCCTCTAATGTAGAGAAATATCTACCACAGAAGGATATGCTACCTAAATTGTGTGGCCCAATGAAAAATGAAAATGTAGGCCTTTTTTATAAAAATGTAAATTTCAACGTGGCAAGAGCATAACACCAAATAAATCATGGGGCCCTTCTAAGTGCAAGACCCTATGGATGACACAGGTTGCCTAACCATGATGTGGACCTTGTCCAGAAATGGAATGGATATTGGCAGTCTTTCTTCAGTAAATCTTCTGATACATAAATAAAACTTGTTTTGAAAAATATCCTAAAGGCGTTTCATCGGCATAATAGAGCTGCCTTTTGCTAGTTCAATTATGAGAAAGGAGAAGGGTTGTTTTCTAAAAAACAAAAACAAAACTTGCTTATGAGAAAAGATACAATAATTCTTTATTTTACTCTACATATGCATTGCAACTGATCCCCCTGTATTCAGTCATAAAACCCCTCATATTTAGCTCCTTAATCTGTCTACACCCAAATCTTCCATTTGGGTTATACACTAGCATGTTCAAGAATTGAAATTTGGATATTTCTAAAGGTAATTTTAAATAGCTTTAAAATACATATTCACATTACCTATTTCAGAAAAACAAAACAAGTTTCATATTTAAACATAAGGAGTTTTCATTTAGCTCTTTTTTTATAATATTTTTGGAAATTCTTTGTTAAAGGCTAGAAATATTAAAGCTTGTAGAAAGTTTTTATATCTAGAAAGACTAATAAAAGGATTTTAGATACATTTTACCAAAATACACAAATGTCAGCTCCTTTTTCTATACAATTCCATTTCTATGAAAACTATTTGAAAATCATTTCTCTTTTATAAAAGATTGAATTCAGTGTTTTATTGCCTAGGCTCATCCATGTGTTCATTCTGGAGTGTTACAAATGGAGGTTGTGGAATCAGAATATCTAGGTTCAAATCAACAACTTTGTCACTTACAAATGGAACTAGGTATTCCAATCAACGTTAACTTCCTTATTTTGGGTAAAGGAATAATGATAGAAGTAACCTCTTCAGGGATTTGTGATGGTTATATGGGTGAATAGATAGAGAGCAGCAAAAACAGTGCATTGGAGACTGAAAGCACTGAATACATGCAAATATTATTATTCTTTGATCCATTCAACAAATAGTGAGTCTAGACTATATTCCATGAACTTGGTTAGTGAAGGGGCACCAGTGTAAACAAGACAGACATAGCTCCTCCTCAAGTACAGTGCACAATAGATCTCACAAGGAAGATAATCGAACAGTTATAATACTGTGTGATAAACTCTTTGAAGGAAGGAGAGCATCATGCTATGAAGCACTCAGCAGAAACACTGAAATCATCTGAGATGGTTATGTTGCCTTGGAAAAGCATGTTAGAAGATTATCCTTTTGAGAAGAATATGCAGCTGAATTTAAATTAATAAATAGTCAGATAAAGGACAGAAATAAAAATATCAAGGCAAAGAAGACTCACAAACGAGATGAAGGAGAGAATAGCACAATCAAAGAACTGGGAGATATTTAATAGTGCATTGCTTATTCTGGGCAGTGGTAATCTAGTGAACTATAGAGATAAGCAAAAGCCACATCGTAACAGCATGCTGAGTGGTTTTATTTCTATCCTAAGGAAGACGTGCAGATGTATCACACACCAAGAGTTGGTCACTAAGTCAGTCTGCTACAAAAGCACTTCATACTGCTATGTAGAGAAGAGATGAGAGGGAAATTGAAAGGGGACATTTAAATTTTAATAGAATTATTAAAAATGCACTAAATAATTAGAAGGTGAAAAAGACAAAGAGAAGAAAATGAGAAAGGAAAAGTGAAAGACTGACCAAGAGTGTTCAACCTCTAAGAAGAGTTCAAGAATATGGGACAAATAAGAGAAGGGAACACAGAATTGAAGACCATGAGTTTCTAGATTAAATGACATCACCTTGTATTCAGCAGACTAATTTAAAGAAAAACAGACCCACATCCAGTTGCCTTGTGATAAAATTTCAGGACGTTAAAAATTAAAAAAAAAAAAAAACCCTATAAGCTTTTAAAGAAAACATAAGTCACATCAAAAAGGAATTACGAGTGAGATTACTGGAAGCCAGAATACGGTACAAATATGTCTTCAAAATTCTAAAAATAAAATTCAAAACTTATAATCCTAGCCAAGCCATCAGGAGTGTAGTAGTAGAACTGAGATATTTTCAGACCTGTCAACTCTCAAAAAAAATTACCAGGCTTCTTTTTCTAGGAAGCTTCTGGTGTCACACTCCCAGGCACTAATTTATAAAGGAGGAATATGTAGGAATTTATGCAATATGGAAGATGTGAAGAGAGCTCCCAGAATGATGGTGAAGAGAAGACTTAGTAATATGGCTGGTGTAGCAGGTCTAATTAATAACCTATGCAAGTTAAGGCAGAAGAAAAGAGAAAATACACACACACACGTGCACACACACACACATGCACACACACATGCGCCCAAGCTCAGAGATTATATTGGAATATTCTGAGAGAATATTTACAGTTATTCTTGGAAAATCTTTGAAGCTGAATAAGTGAGAGTTACATAGAACAAAATACAAAGCAAAACAAAACATGGACAGCTATCATCAAGAGAGTATAAACATGTGCAGAACAGGAAGAGGAGTCTCACGCTTGTAATCCCAGCCCTTTGGGAGGTTGAAGCAGGAGGATCTCTTGAGCCCAGGAATCTGAGACCAATCTGGGAAACATAGGGAAATTCTGTATCTCCAGATCATTTAAAAATTAGCTGGGTATGGTGGTGTATATCTGTGGTCTCAGCTACTCAGGAGGTTGAGGTGGGAGGATCAGTTGGGCCCAGGAGATTGAGACTGCAGTGAGCCATGTTCACGCCACTACACTCCAGCCTGTGAGACAGAATAAGACCCTGTCTCAAAAAAAAAAAAAAAAAAAAAACAGAACAAAGTGTAATCTTAAAGTACTGGGTAGCTCGGCTATCAGCAAATTATGCCTACTCATAAAAAGGTGGGTACTGACTATTCATTTAACCAACAATCTTGGGAACAGGAGGGAAGGAGAGAAAAGACATGCCTGTTGAGGAATGAGTGCCAGAGTTAATTCCTTGTCAGCTCTGGAAGAAAGTGGAAATATAATGCATAAAGTTAAAAAAAGATAAGACATGTAAGCATTTTCTTTAGAAATATAAAGATCAATACCATTAGAAACAGCTAGAGTGGCTGCATTTGTTGAGTAGGAATTAAAGGTGAGGACAAGTGGGGCAAGAAACAGCTGTTTTTCATTATAGTCTTTTAGTACTATTCAACTTTTAAAAACTTTTTATTGTGAATTATAACATACACACAGAAAGCTGCATAAAACACATTTGGACAGTTTAACTATATAATAAATGTCTGTGCAACCACCACCACCCAGGTCAAAAAGTAGAACATTGCCAGCCTCTGAAAGTACCTTCAACCCCCAAACCATCTACTGTCTCTGAGCAAAACCTCCTCCCAACCTTTAAAGCTGATACTAATTTGATTTCTGTAATAATAATTTTTGCATTTATTTACATTTTTATCACTTACGTATGCATCCCTCAGTGATATAGGTTAGCTTTTTGTGGTTTTGACTTTGAATTTTTGAGTGTGTATACAGTTTACTTAAAATTAAACTTTTTTAATGCAGTATTTTTCTCCTATGAGTATGAGAACCACCTCCACTATAAAGAATTATTGAGTACACTGGCTTTCCCACATTGATATTTTCATATGAAAAAAGGTATTATTACTCATTTCTCCCAGACGCTTGTAAATGTACCTTTACCTTGGAACTGTAAGAAATGACCACAGATCTACACAAGGAGTATTTATATTTCCATAGCATTAATGACCAAGGCATGTTTTTAATATTGTATATGTAAAGCTGTGCTAAAATACAGTTTTAACAATAATTTCAATGAGCCATACATCATTAAAAGGAAAAGAAGATTCTATGACTTGAAGAAATAATAATGACGAAGACAGGTCACTTAATAAAAAAAAAAAAAAAGAATAGCATTTAATATTTAGGTCCATACCACAAATCTGGTATTTTAAAACAGTGGTTTCCTCCTAGAGCAAATATCGGAGTTGATTTTGTCCATTTTAAAGCAGTTCCCATAAATGTCATCCTCTTCACTATAGAAAGTAAATTAGAATGTCGGATATGGAGAAGTGGTAATAAGCATAGATATTCTAACAGACAAATAATCGATAATATCCACAGCAATATCAACAGACTTTTCAGGCCATCTTATTCCAATGTATTCATTCCTCATCTTAGTACACTAGCCCAGAGCAGAAGTGTGTTATTGATTTAGGTGGAGGAGAAAACATACTCCCAACATCTTGCTCTACCCCTACTTCTTTTCCTATCTTTTTCTGACTTGCCGAATGCCTCAACTGTGTAAACTGAAAGTTTCTCATTTAAGACATGGTGGAATCTGCTCACTCCCTTTCCAACTCTGGCCCTATTACCTGCATTGGGCTTCAGTGGCTTAGTATTATAAGGTGAACCACTTCATTGCTACCACTTCTCCACCTAGCTCAAATGTGTTCATTGGAATGTATTCTGGACTGTGGAACAAAATGTAACAGGACATAGTCCTGCCATTAGTGGAGGCCAGGGATGTAGAGAAAGAGCCAGCTTGGCTGCGTCGAGGGTGAGTCCTCTTACTGTGGCTAGGGAGGAGCTTTGTCTCGCGGTCAGAGCACAGGCTGGGAGCCATGACTCATGGAGCCAGTTCCTGACTCCCCTCTGACTCACTGCATGACGTTGAACAAGTCCCTCTATCTTTCTGGGTCTCACTGGCCCCATTTCGTCTACTTCTTCTGGTCTCCCTGAGATTGCAGACATTTGTATTTCTTAATGTATTTAAACCCTTCAGGAGAGCCATTTCCGAAGAAATATTGGTTCTGAGACTCAAGGGAGTTATTTGAGTCAGGGTGTGGAAATAAGAGATACTAAGTGACTACTAACCTGTGTGTGTTTGCTAGTTTTTCTTTATTTTTTCTATTTGAGGTCTACCTAATTTACTTCCACCGGTCAGTGCTACTTAAGGCTACTTGGGGACTTTTACGTAACACACATTGTTGATTAAGTTGTGCCTGCAGGCTGGCCGGATACCTCCGTGACCATCTCATTGCCTATCAAATAAGGATCAAGCAGAGATTCAAGGCCTTCCACACTTAGATCCTAATCCACTTTCCCTGTTTTATATCCTCTACTCTTTTATGTGTATTTTATAACCTAGATGAGCTGATCTCTTAGCTATTTTTTCAAATAAATAGTATGCCCTGAAAGCAAAGACTTTGTTTTATTTGACTTCATAGTCTGGGATTCAACACAATACCTTGTGGATTGCCATTGGTTAATACATGTCGAGTAAATGACTAAATGAATGCACAAGTGAATAAATGGATGGATTCAGTTTCCTCCACCCAAAATGTCTTTAAAATATAAATACTACCTGTGTTTTATGGCCCATCTCAAATGACACATCCTCCACAAAGCCTTCCTTGACTCTCCCGTGGGAAATGGCTTTTCCTCCTTTTTTACACCACTTTATCTGCTCTGATGACATAATGCCATATATCGAATTTACTTTTATATATCATAGCACCCATACCAGAGTCCCTTGAAGGGAAAGAACAAAATGTTTTTAATGTTGTGCTTTCACCAGTAGCATTTTAATAATTATAGTCATGTACTGTATAATGGTATTGTGGTCTACCACAGACTGTATATATGACAGTGTTTCCATAAGAGAATAATTAAACTGAAAAATCCCTTTTGCCTAGTGACACTGCAGCCATCCTAAGGTCCTAGTGGCAATGCATTGTTCATGTATTTGTAGTGATGCTGGTGTAAACAGACCCACTGTGCTGCCGGTCATGTAAAAGTATAGCACATACAGTTATATGCAATACATCATACTTGATAATGACAATAAGTGACTGTTGTATTAGTCTGTTCTCACGCTGCTAATAAAGACATATGGGAGACTGGCTAATTTATATAGGAAAGAGGTTTAATGGACTCACAGTTCCACATGGCTGGGGAGGCCTCAAAATCATGGTGGAAGGCAAAAAGGAGTGAAGTCACGTCTTAACATGGTGGCAGGCAAGAGCACGTGTCCAGGGAAACTCCCCTTTATAAAACCATCAGATTTCATGAGACTTATTCACTATCATGAGAACAGCATAGGAAAGACCCACCCCCATGATTCAATTACCTTTCACTGGGTCCCTTCCATGACACGTGGGGATTATGAAAAACTACAATTCAAGATGAGATTTACTGGGGAATGGGGGACAGAGCCAAACATAGCAACTATGTTATTGATTTATGTATTGACTATACTATACATTCTATTGTTATCATAAGATATACTCCTTCTACTTTTAAACAAATAATATTAACTGTAAAATAGCCTCAGGTAGGTTCTTCTGGATGTATTTCAGAAGAAGGCATTGTTATCATAGATGACAGCTCCTTGTGTGCTGTTGCCCCTGAAGACCTTCTAGTGGTACAAGATCCAGAGGTAGAAGACAGTGATGAATCCTGACCCTTTGTAGGACTAGGTTGATGTGTATGTTTGTGTCTTAGTTTTCAGTTTAAAAAGTTAAAAAATTAAATGAAAAAAAAAGTTTACAGAATAAGGATATAAAGAAAGAAAATATTTTGGATCACTGTGCAGTATATTTGTGTTTTAAACTAAGGGTTTACAAAAGAGTCAAAAAGTTTTTTTAAAATTTACAAGTTTATAAAGAAAAAAGTTACAGCAAGCTAAAGTGAATTTATTATTGAAGAAAGAAGTTTTTATATAAATTTAGTACAGCCTAAGTGTATAGCATTTATGAAGTCTACAGTAGTGCACAGAAATGCCCTAGGCCTTCAGATTCACTTACCATTCACTCACCAACTCACCCAAGGCAACCTCCAGCCCTGCAAGCTCCATTCATGACAAATACCTTATACAAGTGTACTATTTTTTTATCTTTTTTACCATATTTTTACTGTACCTGTTCTATGTTTAGATACACCAATATGTATCTTCGTGTTACAATGACTGAATACTACATTCAGTAGAGTAACATGCTGTACAGATTTGTAGCCCAGGAGCCATAAGCTGTACTATACAGCCTAGGTGTGTAGTGGGCTGTAGCATGTAGGTTTATGTAAACACTGATGTTCACACAATAACAAAATTGCCTAACAACACATTTCTCATAACATTTCTCTGTTGTTAGGCAACATATGACTGTATTCTTTGAATCAAGCATGTGTGTGTGTGTGTGTGACCACTTACACCTTGAAAGTCCTATACCCCTCCCCTTGCTTTTTTGCAATTATTCTTCATCTCTTGATATCAGTTATAATTTGGGAACTCCGAGATGTAAAGTCAAGGGTTTCCACTCTGTCAAAGAAGGAAATAGGCCCAGAGCTCTAGCCTTTAGACACGAGATTTCTTTGGGTCCAAAGTTTTGGGATGAAGGAATTTAATTTAAAGGTATTACTAAAAACACAATGCACTTTTGGCTTCTTATACTGACTGGTGTTTGTTTCCTTGGAAGTCATTAAGAAATTTATGTTTTTTCACTGGTTTTCATTCTTTTGATATATCCATTTGCTATATTTTAGGGCCTAAATTGTCCTAACTAAATTAGTTGTAAAAATCATAGACTCAAAAAAGACCTTAGAGATTATATACTCTGATCCTTTCATATAACAGAGGAGGGAATTGAGATTCTGGGATAGAATTGGCTTGCTCCAAACAATGTAAAGTGAATGAGAAAAACTCAGCTAACGATCTCATTCTTCTGGACAAGAAAGCAAAACAAACCACAAGACTCGTCAGCTGCTTTCTTCCTCCTGATGTAGCCTTGATCTTTGGTGTTTTCTTTTCTATTTTCTTAATTTGAGGGATTAAAAATTAGTCTTTTGGTTTTAGCAGTGCTCCTGTGGGGATCTAAAGCCTATGGTCCTAGTGCTTCTCGTATTCATTAGAAAAACACTGTCAGATGGAGTCAGTGAGCACATTCCAGCTCTAGTTGAAAAGTTGGGCAATAAATGAGAAAAGCAACAGTGTGAGTTTTGACTTTCTTGGAAGGCTCATGGTATCTCGGGCCAGATTTGCATCCTTCGTAACTCCACAAGGGAACTCCCAGAAGACATATATTTTCTTTCCTTGACAAATGTCTCAAATTAAAGAGCAACAAAGGAAAATGGCTGAAGCACCAAGGGTGTGATATTTTAAGAGATTTAATTCAGCTTTTGGCTCTTCTGAGCTAAATAGGTCACAGTTCTCTATTGGGAGAACATTTGCCGATCAATTTGTATAACAGTAGGGCTCCAAGGGCGCTGCTAACGGGGTCATCTATTTATTTGAGGTTTAGTGATGAAATAGATGGATTTTTTTCCCCACCCTAATTCATTTTTTAAAAAAAGTTTCCACTATCTTTTATTGTTCCCCATGGTAGATGATCCTCTTAAGGGAAGCTCAGTGGAGAAGGTCAAACTCCTAGCATTGATGTATGTTCACATTAATCATGTCCCGGAAAGATAAAGAATATTGTAGGCAATTCATAGAGCAGAGTGAAGACAATTAAGTGGATAAAATGGCATGCTTATTAGCCCTCAAGGCTATGACATTGGAAAAGAGCTTTTTTTTCTCTCCAAAATAAGATGCATTAATATTCTTACTCACTGCTATAATATACTATTATTTGAATAGAAGTTACTACATCTAAAATGCTAAAATTCTTTAGAGGCACTGTTTCCACAGAGTCTTTTTGTCTACATAAGCAAGAATAGTGATACATTTCATTTAAGCTTACATTATATTTTCATTGCTACTTTTCTGCAAGTGCTGAAACGATGCTGAATCTGAATGCAAGCATGTTGTTTTGAATACAAATTCTAATAATTTTAGAAAGGAGTTGAGAGGACTAGTGCAGGGATTTAAAATCTGATGAATGATGATGTGACCGATCTGATATCAAGGGTGACAAGTGAAGTATTTAAAAACGATAAAAAGGTGTCCTTTGCTTCAGGATTTTTTTTTTTTTAACTACCAAGGGACTTTAATTATTTGCCTTGATTGATTCAGCATATATAATGAGGGTCCACTACCTTCTTTGTGCTTTTTTGGTTCAGTGTTTATTTCTAATTCCCAAGTCCATATCATTCTAGTTAAGAGAGGCTCATTAAAATAAGACTAGTATCGATCTTTTCATTTTCAGTATTTCTTCTTATAATAAGTACCACTAGTTCAGCTCTCTGCCTCTCATGTATTTACCCACCTTCCAAAATGCCAAAAGTGATGCAAATTAATCAATACACAAAAATAATCATGGCAAATCTGTATAGCATTACATGGCAGACACAAGTAAAAATAATTTTCCAGCATGAACCCCAAAATTCTTAGTTCTATAACCCCATTCTATTGTGAGTCTCTTCCTATGATTGGCAAAAATGAAGCCAAGTAATTTGGTGCAAATAATGGAACGTGGGCAGGTCAAAAGTTTGCCCCAAAGCAGAGAAATAATGAGGGAAAGTGCTAAGATTTGAGCCCAGACTTTTGATCTCCACAATCTGTTCTCCTAACCGTACACCCGGCTGCCTCTCATGAAGAATCAACTTGTTGTTGATAATAGAGTTCAGATACTTCATTACAATTTCCTAAGTATATTAGAAATAATAATCACTGGATTATTATAAGAAATTTGAAAGATTACATTAGTAACAACAGGATATTATACTGAACAGAATAGACCCAAAGTATTTCTAAAATTTATTTTTGATAACACTTTTTCACATTTGGTTGAAAGAGGCTTTATCAAGCTGGAAAAATGCCTAATCACGGGCAATTTACAAGCTAGAAAAGGAAAGTCCAATATTACTAACAAGATATAACGTGATACACAGGCATAGGATATAGCGACAATATTCTGTAATAACTCTTCATGTGTTATTGTATTCTCAAGGCAATCGTGTATATATCTTTTAATAATTACAAGTCCAATTATTGTTGTTTCCTCAAAAATAGTCATGTCTACAATGCATGCTTTCTAAGAATCTAGACCATTCTACTTTTAGCAAGAGGGGAATGAAAGAAACAGTAGTTTGGAACATAACCTATGCTATCTTCTATAAAGTGAAAGCTTCAAATATTCTACTATTTTAAATGATAATAAATCAATCCAGATTGAGACCAGTATTTGTTATATTTGGAATTAATAATAATAAAACTAAACATTACCTTCTGTAATATTCAGAGTGGAATTTAATGGAAACAAAATGATCCTGTGAAGTTTGATTTTTCTACTTTGTACATTGTCATATTTTTGGAAGGGAGATCCCTGTAAGATTACATTACTTGAAAAGTTGAAATAACTGCGTTCAAGTGTAAATCAGACTATTTTTCCTGGAGCCAGTATCACCTCTGTGGCCTAGTCTTACCTCTGCAGCCTTTTAAAAAATGCACTCAGGCACAGTCTGCTTAACTTAAAGAAAGTAAAAGGAATATTTTCCTTCTGCCTAAATTTGAAAACAGGCTCACTCACTTGCAGTAAGAAAGAAGGGACATTTACACATTAGTAATGTCCTTCAAAATAGCAGGCAATTGTCAACGTAAAGAAGAAAACTGGAAAAGAAAGTGAGGGGAAGTTGTTTTTACATCAACTGCATTCTTCAGTTTAAACCAAAATACAGTAGAGTTTTTAACCAATGAACAGCTATCTTTCTTCACAATATACGTTACCAATTAAAGAATAAATGTGTTTCTCCGTTTCAGTATTTCATGGGAGTCTTTTAAAAAACAAACATGTATCACCGCCATTGAAGGAAACCCTAACTCCCTCTGGTGTTCAGCAGTCCCCATGGAACAGAAGGCATTTATTTTGTAATTTACTGAGACACTGCATATTGCAAAACGGGACCAAAAGACGGACCTCAAGCTGCAGTCACTGCTGAGCTCCTGAAACAACACACCTGAGCTATATTTGGAAATTTCTGTGTAGACAAAACAACGTGCTCTTGGAGGGGAGGGTGTAATGAGGAGTGCAGGAGGCATTATCTGGTTTCACAGTCTATCGTGATCAGATCAACCGAATAATTGCCCATTATTTTCTTTGTAGCATACAGCCCAAGGCCGATGTATTTACTTTCAAAGTGAAATGAAGAATTGAGGATAAGTCAGCTCCCTAACGACTTCGTTCGTCTTCCATCTCCATTCCAACATTTTTTTAACTTCCCAAATTGCAGTAACCTTAATGAGAGAGCTAGGCCTGAGCACAAAATTGTATTTCTTGACTTCATTTGTGATATAATTAGGAGTGGCTCTGTACTCTTTAAGCAAGGCATTATAACGGCATACAGCCAATGTGTGTGGGGGGGGGGGGCAGGGGGGATGTGAGTATTTGCATTCTCTGTGCACAGGCATGCATGGCAAGGTGGTGGTGGAAGTCAACATCTTAGAATGGGAAACTCTAACAGCCAGAATGATAGCAGCAATAACTTTGGTGTGAAACAAATCATTTTAATGTGTGTCATGTCAGATAAATGTGGTAAATTTTAGACTTTATTTAAAGTAATTTCTGGGACTTCTATCCTGAACATTGCTCAAATGTACTGTTTTTGTTCAGCCCCCCAACTTCCAAAATTCTAGAACAGGTCCCAACTTCAGTAACTGTCACAAATGGGGCCATCTCCAACCTGGTTTATAGCTTCTTTTATAGCTTCCCCATGCAATCCGTCTTCCACACTGCCACCTGAGTGTTCTCCTCAAACAGAACTCTGGTCAGGTCTTTCTCCTGCTTGAAAACCCTACAGGGGCATCCTGTCATCCACAGGAAATTCCCAAGATTCTGTGACCTGGCCTCTACTCACTTTCCCACCTTCACTTTGCTCACTACTTTATGAGGACAAATCACTGGTAAATTGCCCAGATATATACCCTGGTCTGTTCCCTTTTTCATTCCATATAATGTTTGCCCTCCTCTTCAAGTTCTCTGTAATCCAACACCCTATCAGCACCTTCATTCTTAGCCTTTCCATTGAAACTGAGCTCGTTCTCCAGCTCCTATAGAGAATGTTTTCTGATTCTGGAGCTGTCACTCATCTGTGCTTCCACAGGGCACTATCTGTATTTATCACAGCATCAAACATATTAGATTGAAGTTAACAAATATATATGCTCTGTGTATATATGTATATATAACATATATATACCATGTTCATATATGTGTATAAACATATATGTTGATTGAAATAAAACATATACAGTATGTGTCTGTACCTATATATTTTATATATGTATATACACTTATATGTAACATGTAACATATATACAGTACATGTCTATATACATATATGTGTAAATGTATTTGTACATACAAATATATACATATACATATCATTCATATATATATAACATACACACACACACACGTAGCTTATATTTCTGGGAACTTTCCCTGGGACCAGTGGTATATCAAAGGCATGGCATAAATTTTGTAAAGAAGTTTCTGTACCACTGACAGCTCCACTAACTCTTTGACACTTGTTGGATAATTCTTCAGCTTAATGAGCCCTCTATGTCAGATATCCCTGCAGGGACCACTTAACGTTTACTTCTGCTCTAGGCTAACAACAGTATGTTTGAAGAAAAACAATAACATGACTTTCCCCGTGAAATTTTTATTTGGTTAGATTTTGTAGTTTCCAGAGTGTTTTGAACGACTGAAACAGCCACTAAATAAGTGTACATTTTTGTATAAAATTTGGGGTGATTATAACAGATTCTACAGTCACAAGGAACTATATATGTCGGGCTAAAAGTAGAATAGAAGCTAAGATTCACAGCAGGAAGAACAATTATCAAATTCATGAGTCAGTTCAACTACAGTTGAAGTACATGTCTCTTAAGACTGTCTTTTCTAGAAAGAAACTGTTATGATTCTGAATCTAATTGACTCTTGAAGGATGATCATTTATTATTTTAAGTAAGACCTTATGCCTTGAAGGTAGTTTAGGATATAAAAATGCTGACTTAGTCTAGTTCCCTGCTGTGAACGGCAAAATTAGTGAAATTCAAACATGAGGTCACCATTTTATCCTAAGCACAATAACTTAGATGAAAGCAAAGAGATAAAATTAATCTTGGCAGCGTAATAATAAATAAAACCTTGTTAACGAATTGACTTCCTTTCTCCAGCTGCTGACATGAACTTCAATAGAGCCTACAATCATATATGTGCATCTTATCTGGAACTTTAGTAGTGAGGTTTATTCAATAAATATTTACTGAATATCTGCTAGACTTTCTTTTAGGTTTTTAGGACATAGATGTGGAAGATGAAAACTAGGACTTCGAGGATTTCATATTTTAGTGGGAAAAGAAAATGGTGAACTCAATAATTAAAATGCAGTGATATCAATGATAACTTTACAAAATGTAGTATGAAAAAGCAGAATAGAAAAATCAAATTCAGCATAAGAGTACCAGGAAGGTGCTCTGGAAAAGATCCTTGTGCATTTGAATCTAGTTAACTTGTAGAAATGAGTCATGCAGAGAATATGGGAAGAGGTTCCAGAAAGAGACAATGCAAGCCCCAAATGTTGAGAAACCCTTTAGAATATGGCACATTCAAGAAATGTCAGTCATGCAGAGAATATGAAAAGAGGTTCCAGGAAGGGACGAAGTAAGACCAAAATGTTGAGAGACCCCCTTAAAATATGACACATTCAAGAAACGTCAACTCTATAGCTAGAATATTGGATGTTTTGTAAGATAAGAGGAGGAGAGGAAGTCATAGAAATAGGCAGATGTTAAATGATAGATGCAATGTTACACCGAGTAGTTTTGACATGATCGTGTCTAGGGAACAACAGAAGTATTGCAAGTGGTAAAAATAACAAGATCATATTTATATTTCATAACAGTAGTTTGGTGTGATAATCGAATTTACATTAGCAAAAAGAGACAATTGCATTATTCTGGAGACAAAATAATGAGGACAATAAAATATTAATATAGAGAAGGGACTAGATACGAGAGTCATCTAAAAATAGATACACACAGTACTTCTGTGTGTTTGTGTGCGTGTATGTGTTTGTGTGTGTGTGTAGGGATGTGAGCATTTGCATTGTATGTTCACAGGCATGCATGGTAGGGTGGTGGTGGAAGTCAACATCTTGGAATGAGAAATTCCAACCATCTGAATGATAGCAGCAATGTGTTGGGTGTGAAACAAATCATGTTACTGTATTTCATGTCAGATAAATATGGTAAAATTTAGATTTTATTTAAAGTAATTCCTCAGACAATCATCTCAAACATTCCTCAAATGTGTGTGTTTCTCTTCATCCCAACTTCCAACATTCTAGAACAGGTCCCAACATCAGTAACTTCCACAAATGGGACCATCTCCAACCTGGTGTATGGCTTCTTATATAGCTTCCCCCATGCAGTCCATCTTCCACAATGCCCTCTGAGCGTTCTCAAACAAAACTCTGGCCATGTCTTTCTCCTGCTTGAAAACCCTACAGGGGCATCCTGTCATCCACAGGAAAAACCCAAGACTCTGTGGCCTGAGAGCCTGATGGTATATGAAGTGGTGATAATGAAGAAGAAATTGTCCCAGATTTCTGGCTTAGGAGATTTTCTGTATGATAACACCATTTCCATAAGATTAGGAGTAAAAGGAATTAGATTTAAAGAGGCAGGAGAAGTAAGAGTGACGGAATTGTAGACATTTTGAGGTTCGGTTACTTTGGGGACTTTCAGTTGACCGTGTTGGTAAAAAGAATAGATACAGTAGCTTAAAGTTTGAGGCAAGAGTGTGGGCATATCAGTACTAGTTGAAGTCATTCATGTGGGAAGCACTCTAGAAAGACATGTAGAATAAAACGTTCTGCTTTAACCGTGTGGGACAAATAGAGAAAAAGCACAAAATTGTCACCTTCTGCAAAGGGCTTGTATTGGTCTGTTCTTACACTATAAAGATACTACCCGAGACTGGGTAATTTATAAAGGAAGGAGGTTTAATTGGCTCACAGTTCCACATGGCTGGGGAGGCCTCAGGAAACTTAGCAATCATGACGAAAGGCAAAGAGGAAGCAAGCCACTTTCTTCGCATGGCAGCAGGATTGAGAAGAGTACAAGCACAGAAAGCTGCCACTTTTAAAACCATCAGATCTCATGAGACTCACTCACTACATGAGAACAGCATGGGGAAACCACTCCCCATAATCCAGTCACCTTCCGTCAGATTCCTCCCTTGATACATGGGAATGACAATTCATGATGAGATTTTGGTAGGGACAAAAAGTGTAACCATATCAGGGCTCAAGTGCCAAAGGAAAAACATCATTGACAAACAAATAAGTCATTGTTAAATTGAAAATAGTATTTTAACACACTTGTTGTGGATGAACCCAAGATTAAGAGGTTGTATTAGCCCATTCTCATGTTGCTAATAAAGACATACCTGAGACTGGGTAATTTATAAAAGAAAGAGGTTTAATGGACTCATGGTTCTACATGGCTGGGAAGGCCTCAAAATCATGGCAGAAGATGAAGAAAGAGCAAAGGCATGTCTTACATGGAGGCAGGCAAAAGAGCATGTGCAGGGGAACTCCCCTTTATAAAACCATCAGATCTTGTGAGACTTACTCACTATCATGAAAACAGTACGGGAAAAACCTGCCCCCATCATTCAATTACCTCCCACTGGGTCCCTCCCATGACACCTGAGGATTATTACAATTCAAGGTAAGATTTGGGTGGGGACAGAGAGTAAACCATATCAGAGGTTGGGAAGAAAATTGGAGGTGACAAATTGGCAATGAGTGAGGACAGTTCTGGCAGGATGCTTTGACATGAAGAGAATGAGATTAGGAGGTCCACAAGTTTTGATGCTTCGTAATGACATGATTACATGGCAGCGGGATGAGCCTGCAGAAAGACAGAGGATATATAGACCAGGTCTTGAAGGGACATCATACTTGAAAAGGAGGAGAACTTTACTTTTATCTGATGTACAGTGGAAAGTGGAAATTCCAATATGTTTTAGTTAGAGGTGGATATAATTTGAGGTTGTTCTCATCAGCTGTCTTCTACTTCTTCAGCAAAGTAGGAAGAGAAATCATTTGCTAATATAAGGGTAAATAGTGAGACAAGTGAACTGAAAGAGATGTGGATTATCTGGGGAAATAAATTGCTGAGCAAAGTAGATTGGCTAGTAACACAACGGAAGCTTCAACCTCCCACCTTATTGTTCAGCCCTCCTCTTGAACATCCTCCTTTCCCTATTTCTCCCCTTGTGCTTTGTTCCTCCTAGAGGCAAAAAAAAAAAAAAAAAAAAAAAAAATAGCAAAAAATAAATAACTCTTTCCATTTCCTCATGTAGAACAAATTAGCCTTTCCAAGATGTTGGACCATGGCCAGCACATGCAGTGACCTGCCTAGAGATTTGAAATACATGAAATTATGTCTTTTCTTACTAAGTTCTTAAGCATTTCTTTGGTTCATTTGGATATTGATGAAGGTAAAAGTTATAAATATTTTTTCCAGTTAAATTTATATAAGTAGTCCTTTTAAATAAGATGTTAATCCCTTCCTGATGCTATCATTATTATCTTCTCTTTTATTTTATACAAAAATCCATGGAAACATTATCTAAAATTTATATATGTGAAATACACTTTTAGTTTCAATTGTTAGAAACCATTAAATGGAGATATTTTTACATTGATTTACCATGTCTTAACAGATGAGCAAAGTGAGTTTCAATATCTAAAGCCAATTCCCATTCTGATTTTATTTCTGAACTGATTTATTTTATTTTATTTGGTTAGAGACAGAGTCTCTCTCTGTCATCCAGGCTGGAGTGAGTACAGTGGCACAACCATGGCTCACTGCAGCCTGGAACTCCTGGGCACAAATAATCCTCCCACCTCGGCCTCTCAAGTAGCTGGAACTACAGGTACCTGCCGCCACACCTGGCTAATTTTATATTTTTTTTAGTAGAGACAAGATGCTGCAACATTGCCCCAGCTGGTTTTGAACTCCTGAACTCAAGTTAGGCTCCTGCCTCAGTCTCCCGAAGTGCTGAGATTTCAAGTATGAGCCACTGCACATGGCCTAATTTATTTTACTTTATAGATTTTTCTTAAATATATTCTAATTCTGAAAATACAGTGAATTTATTATTATAGTATATCATACTATGTATGTCTACAGTATTTGTATCATAATAAATTTTATTTAGATATTATGGACAATGAAACTAAACCATAAAAAATTGCCTGCAGCCAGGAAGATGAAGGAGGTGATAAATTGGGGAAAGAGGAGTAGAAGCAATACAGAGACTTTGACTTTAAAACAAAAGTTTTTTATCTTGAAACATATTTAACCTTAAGAAGAACCTGTTCACATTACAAGTACACTACTGTGAATACCTTTTTTTTTTTTTTTTTTTTTTGAGATGGAGTCTTGCTCTGTTGCCCAGGCTAGAGTACAGTGGCATGATCTCAGCTCACTGAAATCTCCGCCTCCCAGATTCAAGCAATTCTCCTGCCTCAGCCTCCCAAGTAGCTAGGATTACACGTGTGTGCCACCATGCCCAGCTAAGTTTTTTTTTTTTTTTTTTTTTTTTTTTTGTATTTTTAGTACAGACAGGTTTCACCATGTTAGCCAGGATGGTCTCAATCTCCTGACCCCGTGATCCACCCGCCTCGGCCTCCCAAAGTGCTGAAATTACAGGCGTCAGCCACTGTGCCCAGCCTGTGAACACCTTTTAAAGTAGATCATTTTGTTTATCTGTGATTTAAGTTTATCTTTCAACATGTTACTCAGAGCAGGTTATAACTTTATGACAAACTGAAGGTCTATCGTGACTAATTATTTTACTCCTTTTCAAGTGCAAGGCCACCTCAAACATTAAGGCAAAAATAATGTGAAGATAGACAACATTGTTAATATTGGCTCTTCTTCTTTTGAACTCCTGAGTCAGCTTTTATCAGGATCTCAAGATCGAAACAAAATTCCAAACTCTTCCTTCCTTTTTTCCTCAACTTCCCAAAAGA
This sequence comes from Piliocolobus tephrosceles, assembly GCF_002776525.5. NCBI lineage: Eukaryota > Metazoa > Chordata > Mammalia > Primates > Cercopithecidae > Piliocolobus > Piliocolobus tephrosceles. The sequence continues at coordinate 64,644,201 of NC_045449.1, read as the reverse complement.
GAGAAAAAAATATACTCAGACGCCTTTGGTGAATCGCTTGCCAGCTCTACCTAGCAAATGTAACCATAGTGTAACATTAACTTTTTTCCTCCGTAAATTACCCTTAAAGTCTGCATACATTTGGTTGGCCATTTACATCCAAGAAACACCTTCTGTAGAACGGTTTGTTTCAGCAAAGCTGCCAAGCTGGGGAAACAGGGGTATTATTCAAAGGCTTTTCAGGCCTCATGCACTGTCCTTTCACTACACTAACAGGAGAAAGCACAGCCTTGAAGAGGCAGATAAACAAATTCAGAAGATCCAGAGACAGAGTTCACTGACCACATAGAAGCACTAAAACTTTCAGGAACCAAAAGTATAAGCCAATGGGAAAGTATTGAGAAATAATGGTTAAGGGAATTGGAGATGTATCAAAGCCAACGCATTTTTTTTTTTTTCTGTATTTCACCATCGACATAAGAATTACGAAACCTGGCCTTAAATTATGCCTCTAAATATTTATGTGGCCCTAGCTACTTGGCTTCTTTGTGTCCCATTTTCCTTATGCTAAAATGAAGAAATTGTATAAAATGACTTCTAGTTATCTTCAACCTTTATTATTTAGAAGACATACATTCTTAAATATAAGGTCAAGCTTATTTTTAAATATGAGTGAAAATATTTCTAGTGATACATATAAAAGCTACACACTAAATATTATTTGAGAAGTTTCTAAGGATACCTCAGTAATGTGCATTGGGGAAAAAAAACACCATTTTAAGAAAGTAAAAAAAATAAATAAATAAAAACAAGGAAGTGCTTCTGATTTTAAGTTAAGCATAAAGAAGGTAAGACTTCATTTAATAAATAAAAAGGAAAACTGTTCAGATTCTTTACTCAGCGTTCTTTTCACTTTATTACTTTCATTACATTTTACTAGTTATAACCTGATTTATAGTTCTACTCAGCTGTTTATTTATTAATACAAGGACTCAGCATTCCTCAGGGAATAGACATATCTTTTGAACTGTGACAATACATCTGACACCCAAATCATCCCACTGGCTGGATAAAATGTAAATTCTAAAATTATACATGGACCACAACCTGGAGATTTTCAAATTCTTTATCCACAGGTTACCTTTAGTTCTAGATTCTTCCTCCTAGAGGATAGTAAATGCCATTATCAATACTAAATTGTGATTACATTTTCTTCCCATGACACATTAATACTGGTATTATAGTCAATAGGCAATGAATCTAGTACATTGGCATAAATGAACTTATAGTTTCTATTTTATTTTATTTATTTTATTTTGAGATAAGATCTTGCTCGGTTGCCCAGGCTAGAGTACAGTGGCATAATCATGACTCACTGCAGCCTCAACCTCCCAGGCTCAAGCAATCCTCCCTCTTCAGCCTCCTAAGTAGCTAGGATAACACTCATGCACCACCATGACTGGCTAATTTAAAAAAGTTTTTTTTGTAGAGATGGGGTCTCCCTATGTCACCCAAGCTGGTCTCAAACTCCTAGACTCAAAGGATCTTTCTGCCTTGGTCTTCCAAAATGCTGGAATTACAGGCGTGAGCCATGCACCTGGCATAATAGTTTCTTTGTGGAAAACCTATGAAAATCATAAGCTGGTTTCTTACTTAAAACACAGACCTTAAAGAATGTATCAGGTTATATAATTTAAATTTTCTTATTTAATAATAAATGTTCATGAAACAATCCAAAATTTGTTTAGCATGCATAAGAAAACCCAAATTATTCTTCCCATATCCACAGTTAGGAAGTAGAGGCATAAGTAGCATAAGTATACTGAAAGATCCATTTGTTTTTCTCCTACATGGATGAATAATTGAGATTCTTGGATTCCTCTTTCAACTGTATGATATTTAGTTGGAGATCACATTTCATGGTGTTTCTGCAGAGGCCGTGTCTCTGTGTTTGTATTTATGTAGATCAGTCTACAGAGGGTATGGATTGTCTTCAACTGCAGGTGATGTGAGTAAAAATGGCCATGATGCCTTCACACCCCATCTGCATCATAGAATGAGATTTCCAGCAAGATCTCTGAGTAAATTTCACCCATGATGCCTTGGATGTGGAGTTTTGCAATTGGTCTCATCATTTCTTCCCTTCCAATAACTGCTATATTCCATTTCCATCAGTCTATTCTTCCCATACTGAACAATATGAAAGTTTCTGATGACCTGTCACCTACCCCTAAACAAATAACACCTGTGTGGCCCTCCGAACTCCACTGCCTGTCATCCCAATTGAACATGCAGTCTTGGAGTCGTTTAGAAAAAGTGTTCAGAGGGCAGGGCACAGTAGTTTACGCCTGTAATCTCAGCACTTTGGGAGGCCGAGGCAGGTGGAGCACTTGAGATCAGGAGTTTGAGACCAGCCTGGGCAACATGGTGAAACCCTGTCTCTACTGAAACAAAAAAAAAAAAAAAAATAGCTGGTCATGGTGGTGCACACCTGTACTCCCAGCTACTCAGGAGGATGAGGTGAGAGGATGGCTTGAACCCAGGAGGCAGAGGTTGCAGTGAGGCCAGATCACTCCACTGCACTCCAGCCTGTGTGATAGAACTAGATCTGTCTCAAAAAAAAAAAAAAAAAAAAAAAAAATGTTTAGAGAAGAGAAAGGGAAAAGGAAAAAAAGCACCAAAGGAATGAAATATAAGGAAGTTTCTCATTCCTCATAGTCTGTTGGCTTTTCCTTACATGTTTGTATAGCAGTGGCTGTGATTAGTCCCTTAAAGCCATAAGTCTATGTTCACTGGCATTCCTTCCTGAGCTTTAGGCTAAAATACTGAAAATTGAAACTCCCCATCAATAGGTGGTATTTGGATTAAATTAGATAAGAAAGAGACTGGACAAATTATTCACTGAATCGCTTTCAACATGTATATAAATTCACTATTCTTCAATGTTTTGATTATTTCAGATAATGAAATGGACTTTCAGAGGTTTCTTATCCCACATATTGATGTGTTCTTGCTTTAGCCACAATAAAGAAAGTCCTGAGGCTTGGAAAAGCATGTGGCCCATAAGCAATGTTTTCCTTTCTGGAACATGTGACTGTCCTTAGTTCTTGTTTCTTCCCAGAGTCTTTAAGCCTGAAATGAAGAACTCAATCTTGGAGTGAATGATCAGAGCTGTTTTTTAATACCTAATTAAATTAGCACTTGATGAACACTTAATTGGTTAATTAATATTATTTTAGTAACATGCATTTTATGAGAATTACTTCCAAGAATTATGCTCAATGCCATGTGAAACAATTCTTTAGTTATTAGATCAGTAGATTAGAATGTGAATCTCAAGCTACTTTGATCAGCAAATCACAAAGACGTTTTTTTCTACTACAAAATCATTATGTGTCCTTCACAATCCAGCTTGTGCAAAAATTCTGCAATTATTACTGAATTCTTTTCTTTTTCTATTCTAAGGGCTGAATATATACCTCTCCAAACAGAATATCTCATGTTGTATTATAACTATTTAATATCTGTCTCCTTCATAGATTCTATGTAATTCCTTGAAGATAAAATCTCGTATCAATCTTGGCATATTCGGAACCTAGTCACACGTCTAGCACTTGGAATTTTTGTCTGAAAAAAAATATTGGCATACCTCAGACTCCTTTGGGTTTTTCTATACTACATGGTCATTATCATCATCTTCTTCATCAACATCATCAGCTTGGTAGTTAAATACATTTCAGTAATATTTATTAAGCTTTTGTGGTTTGCTACGAGCTTTCTTTAGTGCTTAACTTAGTGTTATTCTGATTCGGGCCTTTTCCATTCTCTTCTTCATCAGACTCTGTGCCCTGGGATTTTGACTTTTGCTGAAGGCATCAACCACACTCCCTTTATTGGTTGGATTCTTTTGGCTTTAGCCAATGGCAGTCACCAAAAAGGGTCTAAAGGTAGAGACAATAAGAAAAAATGTTTTTTCTCCTTCTTTTTCCTGTGTAGATACCAAGTCTCTCACAGGAGCTTTGTACCTTCATGACTTAGCACCCCCACTAGGGTGGTCCCTTTGCATGGTTCCAGTATCCAGGTCTTCCCTCTGATAGTTGCCTCTGACCCTATTTGATCTCTGTGTCCCTTGGGGCGTAATAGCTTTCCATCATTGCTGAGTCTCTCCACACTTTCCTGTCCCTTCTCCCACTTTCCTTACTTTATGTATTTCTTTAAAGTGTCTCCATTTTAAAGTGTGTTGGAAACTATAAACTCTGTTTCCTGACAAGAATCTGATGGACTAAAACTAAGTAATAATAAACAAATAAACATGCTGCAAAATATTTATAATAACAAATTAAAATTGCATAAAATACAAACTATAGGTATATGTGCTATATGTGTGTATTTATTTATGTAACCTTATCAGGAAGATGCTGTTAGATTGAGCATTTTATGGCAAAGAAAATTGATACATAGGAATGTTAAGTAATTTCCCTAAAGATGCACAAGTCTATACTTGGCAAAGTCAGTGGCCAGTATACTAACCTATGTATATATATTTTTTGACTCCAAGGATTCTCAGTCCCTATCTACTCCCCTATGATAAAGCCCTCTGGTCATTACTGATATTATTCATACCTCTTGAATACTTTATATTCTGAGTTCTGTCCCCTACCCATTAGCATATGACTCTCCAGGCCAAAAAGAAAAAAGTCATGCTTTTCCAAGACCTTCCACTTCCTGGGCTTAGTAAATTGGACTATCATGAATTACATATTAAGTTGTCTGTTATCAATGGCAACGAACTATTGATGGTTTAAAAAAAAAAAAAAAGTTTGGTAAGCTTAATTTGCCTCTTTGCTAGCCAAGCAGGTCTGACTATAAAGTTGGAGTATTTTTTTTTTTCAGCTGCTTTTTCTTGCTCAGTGCACTTGGGTTTGGCATTTATTTTTCCTCTCAGTGGGAACACTCAGAGCTGTGGGTGGCCTCTCTTGAAACCTCCTGTTTAAAATGAAGTTGAGGAGGAAACATGGTGCTTTCTCAACAGAAAAGAGAACATCTGTTCTCTTCCATAGAGAATAAAAATATAGTGAGAATGGACCCAGGGAGAGTTCATTTGTCCCCGCCACCTCCCCAACTCACCAAGTCCATTTTTTTTCCACCAAATCTAATGGTCCCAAAGCAGACAAGGAGGCAGATTATCTACCTTAAATCATATGCTCTTCCTGCCAGGTGGAGACACTTCGACATGGCATCATCAATTATTGGTCAGTGAAATTGTGTTTCTTTACTGTTTGGGATTTCCAAAGGAAACAAAGAACAATTTTATTTAGTTATTTGTCTTTCCACCTATCCTCCCTTCTCTGAGAAGGAAGGTTCCCTCTTCTGTCCAAATTTAATTCTGCTCGCTATGTTTTGCATCACCTCTCCTCAAACCTCTCTTTTTTTTTTTTTTTTTTTTTGAGACGGAGTCTCGCTCTGTCGCCCAGGCTGGAGTGCAGTGGCCGGATCTCAGCTCACTGCAAGCTCTGCCTCCTGGGTTTATGCCATTCTCCTGCCTCAGCCTCCCGAGTAGCTGGGACTACAGGCGCCCGCCACCTCGCCCGGCTAGTTTTTTGTATTTTTTAGTAGAGACGGGGTTTCCTCGTGTTAGCCAGGATGGTCTGGATCTCCTGACCTCGTGATCCGCCCGTCTCAGCCTCCCAAAGTGCTGGGATTACAGGCTTGAGCCACCGCGCCCGGCCAAACCTCTCTTTAACATTTCTCTCCGATCTCGTCATAAGAGCCACCAACATTTTCTTCTTCTACACATAAAAATACTCTAAATATACCACTAAAATGGAAAAAAAAATATATATATATATATATGTCCATAAGTACTCCCATGAGACAGAATTTCTCTTCTACAGCAAAGTGTTTTGAATGATGATTTACTTCTTCTCTGCAATGACTTAACTCCCGATTCACTTATACCCGACCATCAGCCTGACTCTGGAACCTCCATGCCATGGCTCTCACAAAATTCTGGAGGGTGCTTTTTGACAAAATATCTAGTGGATGCTTTTCCGTTCTATTGTAACATGACTTTTCTACATGACTTGCCACTCTGAACTTCCTGCTTCTCGAAACTCTATCCTATCTTGAATTCTTTTTTTTTTTTTTTTTTTTTGGCAGAGTCTCACTCTGTCACCCAGACTGGAGTACAGTGGCACAATCTCGGCTGACTGCAACCTCTGCCTCCCGGGCTCAAGCGATTCTCCTGCTTCAGCCTCCCTAGTAGCTGGGATTATAGGCACATGCCACTGCGCCCAGCTAATTTTTGTATTTTTAGTAGAGACGGGGTTTCACCATGTTGCCCAGGATAGTCTTGAACTCCTGACCTCGTGATCTGCCTGCTTTGGCCTCCCAAAGTGCTGGGATTACAGGCATGAGCCACCACACCTGGCCTCTTCTCTTGAATTCTATGACACCATTGCTTATGGTCATTTTTAAAACCTCTGTGGTCATTCTTAATCTTTTCCATGAACAGTTCTTCACACTGGTGTGTTAAATGATAATAATCCTCAGTGTTCTCTGGAGCACAGTTAAGTTTCTTGCACTACAGAGTTTTGTGCTCAACAAATTTCTTAACACTTGAGAAGCAGCACAAATTAATACATTAGGACAAATTAGCGCATTAAACATGTTCAAAGCTCATCGCAGCCTGTTTTCCAGAGCAAATTTGCACTGCTTCTCCCACCTTCCTTTCTCAAAAAATGATACAAACCTGTTTCAGCTGCACAGAATAGAAATCTGAGGGTCATGCCAAATTCTCCTTTTCCCTTGCCTCCTTATCTAAATTAGCCTTAGCTGATGATGATATCTATTAAATGTTCTAACATCCATCCCTTGTTATGCCTCTCATGTGTTTCTGCTTCAGTTTCAATTCAAGTTTCCCTTGAATATGTCAAGAGACTTTGCTTTTCCTTTTGGCTTAACTTATGCACTTCTACTCTGTCTTCCAGGTTGTAATTAATGTGGTCTTTCCAAAATTCGCCTACACTGTTGGCATAAACTTGGAATGCATTGAAATAGAGTTCATCATAGTATTTGATCTTTTGCTTCAGCTCACAATGTCACCTTCCACCATGTAGCTTAATAATTCCATGTGTCAAACTACCTGTAGATGGCCTTAAACTACCAAAGTACCTTTAAGATGTTTAAGATCTTTTAAGAAATGGTGGAAATGTCTAGAGCTGTAATTGGACCTGAAGTGGGGCAAATCATGAACTCTAAGCCAACTGTATTTAAGATTTGGTTACTGTTAATCATTTTTATCAGGCACATGTAGCACCATCTAATTAAAATTGACAATTAACAAATATATATTGAAGTAGGGATATTAAATATTTTCAGCCAAAAAAAATGTGTTGGCTGAAATAGTACAGCCTACCTATTAAAAAAATAATAATAATACTATATACATATATATATATATATAGCCATCTCAAGTTACTTCTAAATTCAGGAGAAAGATGTCAATAAATATAGCCAAGTTTACATTCACCAGGTACGTTAATTGTGCATTGTAGCTTTATTCTCTGTTTTTGCACAGAGTGTAACTGAACCCTGGGTAGGTAGTTGTCAGGTATTTACTGAACACCTGAAAACTTAAATGCTCTCTAGATACCTTGCTCCTTAACTTCCTCTCTGGTGCGAGAAATACTTCCAGGTTGACAAGTAGGTGAAGGTTAAAGGCTGAGCAGAAATATCCCTTTAGGCAGAGAGGAAGTGAATGAGCTAGTCTTCCTTGAAATTCTGGAATAATTAGTGTTTTGTAGTCAGGATAACATATATGGCCAGGAACAGATTAGAGGTCATTTCCTCAGAAGATCTTTATTGTAATCTGTCTCCTTTATTAACACCAGCTGCAATTTACTAAATAGCACTTCTATGGATGTCATATACAATTTACTTATTTTCTAAAGACCTCATAAAGAGGAACAATTATTCCTATTTTATCCGTGAATCTCACCTAAGTTAGTTGGTAGAGCAGCTTACAGTTACTTAAGCTAAATCCATTGTTAAAACAAGGTGGAAAGAGTGGATCACCACAAGGAAACATTTCTCTCATCACTTAAGGTCAGGGCTTTGGAGTACAACCTATAGGAAAACACCAAGTTAAATTTTAGAAGAAATTGATTGTTAGGTATCCATAAAAATAGTATAAGGGAAAAAATGATTCTTAGGTGACTTTCATTTGATTTTTTAAAAATCACTTACCTTGGTTCTAAGCAAGACAAAGATAAATAAAACATAGTCCCTGGTTTTTTGTTGTTGTTGTTTGTTTGCTTGTTTGTTTTGTTTTGTTTTTAATAACAACTCTGTTCTGGACACAAAACAAACCAAGAACTCCAAAAAAAAAAAAGGAAAAGATAATAATGGAATACTGGAGCTCAAAACGGAGGTAGATATCATCTGTAGTTGGAGAAATTAGTAAAGTTTTATGGAGAATGTGGAATCTGGAAAACATAAAGAATGAAGAATGGGCAAAAAGTTGCAGAGAGATAGAGAAAAACAGACTTCCCAATTACAGGAAAAAAAATCTTCTATATGAGAATGATAATGAAGTCAGATCTTGGCAAGTAGGGTTTACAGATCTGGGGCTGGAGGGGAAGGTGGTTTGGGCTTTGAAGCACTTGACTCAAAAATTTTTATTCACCTTTCAACTGCCTGAGATGACTGGGTCCACAACTGTCTTATGGCACGGGCATCTCCAGCTTAGAGACATGGTCCCTTAGCCCTGTTATTTCCATTTGCAGCAGTCTGCTCTGCAGCTTCCTACTTCACCTGTGGGGTTGATCTGATACCAGAAGAGCTCAGGGACTCATGACTTTATATCGCACTGAGGCCTCATGGTTGAGTCCTCATTTCAGAAGGGTGGTGGGCAAGCAAATCGTTCTCCTGAAGGCATCATATTTCCTTTGTGGATCTGCATAAAAGTGGGCTGCCAACATGATGCAAAATACTGTTTTATGCTTTCATATTAGACAGAGGCTGAGTTCAGAGCTCTGGGTCAACCGTCCACCATCGATCCTTAGTCTTGAGTCATACGTATAAGCCTAGATATCCACTCTCCGCTCCTCTCAGTGTTCTGACGGCAGTAGGACCTCCAATCTATAGCACCCAAGATCAGCAGGGGTGGTAACAAGCATTCTTTACTCTGTGTGTCCCCTGTCACTGGCACCCAGGGTAGGCATGCCTACCTCCCTGCATGCCTTATGCCATGTGTTAGCATTCAATAAGTGGGCAGCCCCCTCTAAGCACCTAATTAGAAAAGACCCAATTAAATTCATCAGGGTGGCAAGTGGGGTTACAGGTCTGGGGGTGGAGGGGAAGATGGTTTGTGCTTTGGAGTGCTTGCCTTAAAATGTTTAATTCCCCTTTCAACAGCCTGAGAGGACGGGGTCCAGAGCTGTCTCATGGCATGGGTATCTCAAACTTAGGCCAGGACTCACGTGGGACCTGGTCCCTGGGCCCTGTTATTTCTGTTTGCAGCTGTCTCCTCTGCCACTTCCTACTTCACCTGTGGGGTTGACCTGATGTCCAAAGAGCTGTCAGGGAAGAACGTGACATGGAACCAGAATTGCCAACTCACCTTGTTCTTACATTAATGGAACAATATCAGTTATAGATATAAGAAATTCCAGTGACTGGGCGCGGTGGCTCAAGCCTGTAATCCCAGCACTTTGGGAGGCTGAGACGGGCGGATCACGAGGTCAGGAGATCGAGACCATCCTGGCTAACACGGTGAAACCCCGACTCTACTAAAAAAAAATACAAAAAAAAAAAAAACTAGCCAGGCGAGGTGGCGGACGCCTATAGTCCCAGCTACTCGGGAGGCTGAGGCAGGAGAACGGCATAAACCCGGGAGGCAAAGCTTGCAGTGAGCTGAGATCCGGCCACTGCACTCCAGCCTGGGTGACAGAGCGAGACTCCGTCTCAAAAAAAAAAAAAAGAAAAAAAAAAGATATGGTCACTGAAAATAGGTGTCGGTCTATATGCCAATCAGCACCAAGAGTCTTGCCCATAATAATGGGGTGTCAGTAACACTAAGTAGAAGTAAGGATATAGGGTCTAGAAATAAGAGACAATGAGAGATGGAGAGTTCTAGATAAAGGATTCTGTTTCTGGAGGTGGTGAATTCTAGAGCTGCCACATAGAACTAAGCATGGAACCAAGCCAGGGACACAGCCAGGAAGAAAGACAAGAGTAGAGCTTTCAAAGTTAGAGCCAGAATGGCAACTTGGGTGACTTGATGGTGATTCCTGGCTTATTTGATTATACCTCCTTTAGCTTCTAGAGCCTAAGGTCAAAAATTGTTCTAGATGAAAAGATAGGGCTGACTTTACACACGAAGGATGAGTAAGGAAAAAGAAATTTCCTCTACTACGAAGAGAAGACAGATAAAGAAACAAAATAATGCCTGAGAGAACACATTTAAGTCACCAAAAGTAATTTCACGAGGCATGTCTGAGTATCACCACATATTTGAGAGTACGCTTATTTAATGCTTAGAGAGGAAGGGTGAGTCACATTATAGAATTTTTATATATAGCACTTCCAAGATGTGAATTTGATAGGCAACGGAGAGATTTTTCTTTATAGGAAGAATTAAAAATCACCAATGACCCCCTTTTGATTCATCTCAGTGTTGGGGTAGATTGGGACAAGAAGAATTGGATATAAAGATTAAACCAAAACTTTTATGTCCAATTGATTTTGACAAATTTTCCAAAATAATTTAAAGGAAAAATGAGAGTTGTCTCTACAAATTGTAACTGAATGAACAATTAGATATTGACAAGAAAATAAAATTACCTTTTGCTTTCTCATTATATACAATAAGTTAGATGCAGATCATGCTTCAAAGTAAAAAGTTGAAACTATAAAGTTTATAAAAGAGAATGTAAGAGAAATCTGTATGATTGAGGTAGGTAAATATTTCTTAGATACAACCTAGAAGGCATTAAGCAATAAAAATTTGATAAATTCGACTTAATCAAAATTAAAAGCATCTGCTTATCAAAAGACACTGTAAGAAAAAGTGAATGGGTTAGCCACAGATGGGAGAAAATATCAGCCATACATACGTATGACAAAGGACTTGTATTATTGTATTTGGAATATAAACATGATTCTAATAATGCAACAAAACCACCTGCTTTTTAACAGTAGATGAAGCACTTGAACAGACATTTCAAAAAGGAAAAAATACAAATTCCAATAAGCATATGTACAAGTGCTTAACTTTATTAGTTACCAAAGAAATGCAAGGTAAAGCCGCTAAAGGTATCACTACATGTCCATCTGAATGGCTAAGATAAAAAGTCATACAACACCAAATGTTAGGGAGAATGAGAAGCAACCATAACTTTTTAATGTTGCTATAAGACTATACAATGCCGCAACCACCGTGGAAACCACTGTGACAGTTTCTCATGAAGTTATACACACCTAGTCTATGGCCCAGCAATTCCATTTATAGGTAATTTACCCACAATAACAGAAAATATGTCTAACAAAAACTTGTGCAGGAATACTCATAGGAGTTTTTATTTCTATTAGACAAAAACTGAAGACAGTGCAAATGTCCATCAAGAAAATGTTTGAACATGTTGCAGGAGTCTCGTAATTAAGTAGCACATGGCAATGAAAAAGAAATGGATGTCTAAAATATGCAGTAATATGGATAAATCACACAGACATTATGCTGAGTTAAAGAAGCTTGATACAAATGAGCATATACTGCATGATTTAATTTATATGAAATTCTAGAATAGGCAAAATTAATTTATGGCAAAAGAAATCATAAAAGCTTTTCCCTTTAGAAAGCCAGTATGTGGGAATGGAGGCTAGAGATTATGGGGAAAGAGGTTTCACGAAGATAGCGGTGATGTTCTATTTTCTTAACTGGGATGTGGGTTACATGGGTGTATCATTTTGTCAAAGCTCATTGAACTTAAGATCTGTATATTTATTTCAGTGCATGTAAATTCAATCTCAATACAAAATTCAGGCCAGGCATGGTGGCTCATGCCTGTAATCCCATCACTTCGGGAAGCTGAGGCGGGAGGATCACTTGAGGTCAGGAGTTCAACGCCAGCCTGGCCAACATGGTAAAGCCCTGTCTCTACTAAAAATACAAAATGCCAGGTGTAGTGATGCATTCTCGTAATCCTAGCTACTTGGGAGGCTGAGGTGGGAGAATCGCTTGAACCCAGGAGGTGGAGATTGCAGTGAGCCAAGATCCAGCACTTGCACTACACCCTGGGCAACAGTGCGAGACTGTTTCAAAGAAAAAAAAAAAAAAATTCAAAGAGAACATATTTAAATTAAAAAATGTAGCAAATTAGAGTAAGATGATTATAAAGCATTTTTCATACGTTCTATATATTTGTATCTATGAACCTTTCACAAATTTCTATTATTATTCATAACAGCTTACTTTCAACACTTCTTAAAACTGATAGAAACACCTCAGGGGCATGACAATTGAGAAAAAGCAAATCTTGATAATGTAAGCTTTAAATATCCTCACTGTCTCTCTTCTTTTAATCTTTTCTCCCTTCCAGCTTGATGAGAGGTCTGAATAAAAATCAATTACCTGCCTTAATTCATCTCTTGGAATGTAAAGACAAATCATAGCCCATACAAAAATAAATAAAATCTCAACTCTGTACAGGGCTTTTCTATGTTTGTGGCAATGATTAAATCCCACAGTGTACTCTAATGTTCCTAACCACTTGGCCTAGGCTAAAAATCACTCCAGACTTTTAACACTGTCTTCTCAGGATGTGAAAAATTTCCACATTTACCAAGCCATTTCATGGACATTTGCTGTGCAGATTTGATGAATAGGGACAGTTCTCTGAATAACTGATACCCATATAAAGGAGAGTGTTCTAGAGGAAATATACATCTATACACACACACACACGCATATACGCACACACACAAACACATGCATATACATACATACAAAACAAGCAGCAACAACAAAATTCTAAACCCAGAGTTTATGTAAATTACTCTGAATTATGCAAGTACTAAGGGGAAGTCTTAGATTTAAAAATAACTGTGCTTGAATATAAAACTAATTACCATTCTTAGAGTTACTTTGTTATATTGAATAAATTGAAACAATAAAAATGCATTCATTCACTCAACAAACACTTGTTGAGTGCTTACTGTGTGTTACGAGTACTGTGTTCAGAGTTAAGACAAAAACTAATAATCATGATCCTTGCTTTCGAGGAGCTCCCAGTCTAGTGTGGAGGTAGATGAATAAATATTCAATGTGTTATACTAGAGGTATAAATAAGGTGAAGTGGTGAAAAGACTAATCAATACTCAAGAGACGAACATGCACTTTCTCTAGAAAGATGCTTTTCTTTCTCATTTTTTCAGGGTTATTTTCCACGAGGTGGGAATGTTTTTGATTAACAGGGAAGAACTGCACAGTTGTGTGTTGTTTTAGTGGCTGGAGTATGACATAAAGTGACAACCTTAAGTTCAAAGTGTCTGGCTGTTTACAGGAATCCCACCTCCAGAGAACTGGCATTTGAGTGTGAGATTACTCATCTGTATTAACTCTTTGGATAAACACTTTCTTGTTAAGTGTAACACAGGCTTTACATTTCCTGACAAAAATTGTTCTCAAATTTAAACAGAGTATCTGAACCAGGGTTTATTTTGTAAGACGTATTTAGAAAGAGACAAGTAGCTTCAACACAGCCTTTTCTGCTGCCATTCAGGGTTTTGGGGCAAAGCTACAGCCCAGAGGCTTGATCCTGAATCCTCAAACAGAAGAGATCTTATCAGATTCCACCTGTTTTCCATGGTGTTACTGCACTGATGTTTCTGCAACTCCAATGAGCTTAGTTATCTCTGGGTTGACTTAATTTTTCACTTTGTGTATTGATTCTGAATGCCAAGTCAGGCTTTCCTCTGATTTCAATTTATTTGCAGTTGTAGAGTTTTCTGGGGTAAGAGAATGAGTGCCCAAGGAAGACGTGACTGTAAGAATAAATCTGGGGCACAACAGGGAGAAGTGTTAACAAAAATCTAAACTATAATATGCTCAACAGAAGACGGAAGAATTATTTTAGAGGATTACTACATCTAACCACCTGCTTCATCCCATTGCAACTGGCAGAAGAGAACTGGCATTTATTCAAATGTTTGTTTGCCATATCTCTTTAAGAGTTTAAGGCATATATTTTCTTGTTTTGGTAGATTCACCTATCCATTTATTAACAGTTGAATCTCTAAGGTACTATGTTAGGTGCTTTTAGAACTGTAACCATTGTAAATGTATGTATTTTTCAATATCCCGGTAGCAGAAATTTCTGATGAGATTATAAACAAACAAACAAAAACTTCCTTCAAAAAAATAAGTACTTACCTACACAGTCGTTTTAAGATTGAGCAAACTTCTGTTGTTGAAAACCAGAAGAGGAAAAAAGACACATTTTCATTCCCTTAGACAAACGAATGATCTTGGGAAAGATTGTCCGTTTTATACTATTGATGTGATAAGAGAGTTAAATTGTCATTTAAGCAATGAGTTTCTGCTAAGAAGTGTGAATATTATTAAATGGCAAAACGTTTGCATCTATAGGGATAAAGAGGAACACATGGTTAATTGCAGCAACACTGTGTTCTTGCCAGGCTGGTGTGTTGGCTCTACACAGTTGGCCCTGGGTAAGAAAATGAAATTATGAGTTCCAAAGGGACAAAGCAACGCAGTGGACTTTTGCTTTCCTTGGGCTTGAAATTGACGATGGGTCCCATCTTATGTAGATCTTGCAGAGGAGAGAGGACCCAGCTTCAGACATGCAGGTTTTCAGAAGAAAACAGTGCCTTGTCTAAGTGTCAAGAGCCATCATGGATTTGTGTTCCTCATGAAACTTTTTACCATGAGATCTTGTATGGAGCTCTCCATTTCAGGGTTCAACTTCATGGTACAAATATCTAATTAAAACCAAACCAATCCAACAAGCAAGAAATGGAAAAAAAACTTGCAACTGCCTTTTGACTCACACCTTGTTTTGGAATATACATTCTAAGCAAGAACGTCACCCTTTAATGAAGAAGAGAGTTTAGGGAGAGAGATATAGAGATATAGATATCAAGATATAGAGAAGGCCCATGAGTTCTTTTGCCAAACGTCTTAAAGTTGTCAAACCAGCTAAGATTGTCTCTGGAGCAAGAAGTGATCCTTGTGACTCGTGGGACCCCTGAAGTCCTTTTTCTTCATGGGCTGCTCAGACAGCAGACACAGCTCCTACATGAGAACCCTGAGAAGGGAGGAGTGTTTACTCATGAGCCATGCTCAGGTGGGGGCCCCAATAACAGACATTGCATAGAAGACTGACCACCATGACTGGCCAGTCTTTCAGGACATTTACTACTTTGTGTACTTTCCATGTGATTATTCGCCTTTGCCCAGAAACTTAAAAGCCAGCAATGACTAAAAGGTGTCACAGGACTCCACTATTTCAAAATCTATGAACCAGGTTGTTCCAAAAATTTCGTCAACTTCACTTTTCTTCTCTTGTGTTTCTAGCAGTTAGCATTGGCAAAATTGTGGAAAAGATAAGGCTTACCTCTAATGTGCCCGATTTGCTTGTACTAAGAAACTCATATTCCTTCTCTTTAGCCTTTCTACTATGTACCCTAATTCTGGATTTCCAGCTGAGCTCACCCTTCCTAAAAAAGCTCAATGTTTTTGACTTTTCCAAGGTCCCTGCTCCTCACCTCTGAAACCTTAACTCTGAATATTCCATTTCTGTTGATTCTTCTAAACTTCTCTCTGCTGATGATCTGCTAGCTCATACCTTTAATTTGTGAGAGGATTTTTGTTTCCAGTTTTAGGTAGTAATATCTTTTTTAGAGTAAGATTTCTTAGGGAAAAACATAATAACCACACAGTTGCTTAGATATCTAAAGAACAGACTGGTTAAATCACAGAGCAGAAGGGAGTTTGAGGAGCAAGTGAAACAGTCCTTACATGGCATTCAACAATACAAATAAATGGCTAGCCACTAAAACTACACTACACTCTCTTTCTCTCTCATAGTAACTCTAAAGTTCAATGATTTCTATTCAGTTTTACTTATGCACTCATACATTTAAACCTGGAGAATACAATGCTCCTATATTGTATAATGTTTTGCAATGAACATGATTATTTGTGTAATTTAGTGTAAATAATACTTTTTTCAACAATACAATGTGCAGAATTGTATTATTTACATAATCATAAATATGTGTGTATTAAATTACCTTTTTCAGTTTAGTTTATTTAAGCACAAATAGAAAACAAGTGTTCTTATTGGTAGTATCCTTGTCACACAAAACAAATGCACTCAATTTTGTTTTCCTAGAGATCCAGGAAATACCTAATTGTAACTACTCAGTCGTCCACTTTTGGACCCTGTTATTTATCAGCACATTGTAGGTATGTAAGAAAAAAAATCAGAAGATCTGAACCCACAGGAGATTGTTGCTTTGCTGACCTCCAAAATACTTAACCTATGCAAAATACTTAACCTAACCTAACTTAATCTTTATAGATTAGTTAAGATACAATAGTTAATATTATTTCATGACAGTTACCAAGCCAAGTTGATAGTATGTCTTCCTGCTTGTCCATGAAAGAGGAGATTGTAATTGTACATAGGTCTCCAGAATACAACTGCTCCCACGTGTTAGCTAGCACTGAGCACCTGTGACTGATATTTGTGTAGAGGATGGGCTTAGAAAATGGGCCTCAGACTCAGCATTTGTGGCCCCTCTATAATCAACTTTGCCTTTCCCTGACATATATCTAGGTGGCTTCAACATGCCTGGAAATGAGAAGCTAGAGGATGAGACAGACAAGGTCCCTGATCTTATGCATCCTATAATCTATTCAGGAGAGAGAACGATAAATAAGGACGAAATTTTTTAAATGACTAAAGAAAGAATAAAAAAGAAAGATTTTAGATGACGATAGGTACTTTGTAGCGAGGCACAGAATAGTCAGGATTGTCACAGAAAGGCAACAATATCGACTGTGGATTTGAGGGCCAGCAGAGGCTATTGGGATATAGGGATACATAAGCAGACCCCGGTTGGCTATGTGGAGTCCTGGACTATCAGTTGTAAGGCTATTTCAGATAGCGGGAGAGGCCAGTGCTGGGTCCATTAGAGGAGATCAGAGTTCAAGAGTGTAAGGAACAAAAAGCCAATATGGAAAGGATGGCGGGGTAGGGACTTGTCATATGAAAGAGACCAGATTACAGACAACTTTCAAAATCAATGTAAGAAATTCAGATTTCATTCTAAGTGTTATGGGAAGGTATCAGTGGGTGCTTAAGGGATGGAAGAATAAGAGATCATCTTCAGATATAATTGAGTCAGTTAACAAAAGCAAACAAAAAGAAAAGATGAATTATTATAGAAAAATTTCTTACTTCTTTTCAATTAACGACTGACTATATGACAGAGTGGCCTCTTTCAGACCAATCTTCCCCCACTGGTATGCACCCTATGGTGTGGACTTCTTAATTTTGTAGTCCATAATTAACTACTTTTTCTTGTCATTGTTATTTTGGCAGCTTCATTGAGGTATAGCTGGTATATGGAAAACCATACATATTTAACATATACAATTTGATTACTTTGGACATGGATACACTGTGAAACCACCACCAAAATCAGGGTGAACATCTGTCACCTCCAAAAGTTTCCTGTGCCCCTTTGCGATTTTGTTGCTGTGTGTGTGTGTGTGTGTGTGTGTGTGTGTGTGTGTGTTAAGAAGACCTAACCTGAGATTCCTCGCTTTAACAAACATTTTTTACGTGCGCAATACAGTATTGTTAACTTTGGCACCACGTTGCACAGCAGATTTCTAGAATTTACTCATCTTGCGTAATTGAATCTTTATACCCATTGAACAATAACTCCCACAATCAACTGGCTTTTAATGGCTTAGTTAAATCACACCTATTTAAGTTATCTATTAAAAATGCCACTGCTGAAAATAAATAGATAATATATTATAGATAGACAGGCAAACAGATGAACTGATGAATCATCCCTGGTTACTTATCGTTATAAAATTTAAATACCTAAAGGCATGACATAAAGACGAATAATGTGAGTTGCCATTTCAGTGAATGGCTCACTTTGTATCTGTTGCTGTGACAATGGTCATAAGAAAATCATAAATGAAAAAATTTAAAGACACATTTAAAGCAGAAACTGAAAGATACGTTGACAATTTCCTCTAGCTTTTTTAAAATTCAACTGTCTATGGGATCTAAAAAATTAGTTTATACCCATTAGGAATACTCTTTGTTATTCTAACCTCCCCAAAACACGGTATTGGTAAAACATTAAAGCTACAATATTTTCTTTATCTAAATATTATTATGATTAGTAATAATTATTGTTTACTCTCATTCAGAAAACCAATTTGATTCTGAGCATGCCTAACTTACATTCCTTTATGCTG
Organism: Piliocolobus tephrosceles; assembly: GCF_002776525.5. Classification (NCBI taxonomy): domain Eukaryota; kingdom Metazoa; phylum Chordata; class Mammalia; order Primates; family Cercopithecidae; genus Piliocolobus; species Piliocolobus tephrosceles. The sequence continues at coordinate 64,625,693 of NC_045449.1, read as the reverse complement.
TATGTTTCTTCTTTGCCATCAGAAGGAAGGATTGGATCATTTGCTCTCTAAATTTGGATATGAAAAATAATTTGAAAGAAAATATTTTTAAAACTCCAGGGAAACTAGTTTATAATGATAATCATAGATATTTTCCCTGAGTTTGAAATGAAGCAGTGCAGATCTAAGTGTATACATGAAAATCCAAGAATTATTGCTAAGAAAACCTATTATTTCTCTCTCCTACTGTAGCAATTGGCTAAAAGTAAATATTTGTTTGTTCAGTAATTTATTTAAAATCGACTAAAAAAAGAAACTTGGTTTTTGGAGCAAATTTTTGGTTTATTAAACAAACTTCCATCTGGCCACAAAGTTCTTTGTACCTACTTAAGTACATTTTCTTGAAAAGATGAAAAATATGTTTTGTTTTTAGATGTCCTTCCGTCTAGGCAAAATTTAATGCAGTCTAAATTCTAAATTGTGAAATTTTTAATGTGGAAAAGGTACTTACATTTTTGTCACAGATGCCACTGCATTAAGTTTTTGGTAAAAACTTTGAGGACACTTTTATGGTTCTGATGAGGATCGAAGATGCCAGTCTGTCAATCACCCTGCCAATCAAATCTCACGTTTATGCCTGAGAATACAGATCTCTCCACTCCTGATCTCCATGGAGATCCTTAAACCAGTCAGAGAAAATGCTTTTGTCTTCATACTAAAATACGGAAGATTTATGGACTGATAGGCTTAATCCTCCAGAGAGGAGAAAGCGAGCCTCAATCCATCTGAATTATTTAAAACCATGAGTATCTCATGCACATGACAATCGGTTTGAAAAATTTAAATTACAATAGAATGTGTTTGCTTGTAAAGAGATGAATTCAACCACAGATATTTGAGTTGCCTGGGAACTAAAGTCCAGACAACCCAAGACCTTCAATGGAGAAAAGCTTTACCTGGCACTTTTTAAAAACAGTGCTTTACAAGCTTTCAGGTCCATCTGATGTACTTGAAAATCTAGTTAAGTTATAGATTCTTATTTAGTAAGTTTGGGTTGAGACTTGAGATTTTGTGTTTTTCAGAAGCTCTCAGGAGATGTTGCTGCTGCTCGTCCAAGGGTCACACTTTAGCAAGTTTTCAGAATAACAAATGCACTTCAGCATTGAGGATTTAGGGTAACACTGATCCTCAATAAAAAATAGATATCTTCATCTCTTATGGTAGATTTATTCTTAGTCAGGTAACAAACTTTTCCATATAAGCATGGTGGCTCACCCACTTTGCTGCGTGGCTCACCCAGCAAAAGTGCTGTAATCCCAGCACTTTTGGAGGCTGAGGCTGGAGGATGGCTGCAGCTCAGGAGTTCAAGACCAGCCTGGGCAATAGTGTAAGACCCTATTTGTACAAAAGATTTACAAAGTTAGCTGGATGTGGCGACTTGAGCCTGTAGTCCAAGCTACTCAGGGGGTTAAGGTGGGAGAATCCCTTGAGCCCAGGGGATCGAGGAGGCAATGAGCCATGGACCCACCACTGCACTCCAGTCTGGGTGACAGAGTGAGACCCTGTCTCAAAAACAAAAACAAACGCAACCCCTGGGACGCTCAATTTACCCACGTAACAAGCCTGCACAGGTACCCCTTGAACCTAAAAAGAAATGTTGGAGGGAACAAAACAAAAATCTTTCCCCCGACAACCACTCAGACTGTAAGAAGCAGGCTAGAGAAAACCACAGCTTTATTTCCTAGACTCAGCATCTTGTCACAGTGACCCCGTCTCCTAGCTCAGACTGTCTTCTTGTGTGTTCCAAGAATCTGGTTTAGAAAGTCATGGCAGGTGCATGAACTGTCAACTTACCTATGCACAAGAGTGGAAAAACCAGAGCGGGGCCAGTGTTTCTTCATGGGTCTGGGTACAAAAAGATACCTAATCAGTTAAACGCTGGATGCCTTAGTTACATTTTTTTCTCAGTTGTAACCAAACTCCATACTTACACGAACAACAACATTTTAATAAGGCAGACTATCACACCAGCCCATCCTTCCAAGGCAATACAGATCTCTCTGTAGAACCTCATCCTGCCCATGAAACTGTGTGCCAGAACTTTGGTTTCACAAAAGTGGAAACCTTTATCAGATTGCCAGGAGAAGATGGGGATTAGGGGGTGTGGGGGAGAAGAACGTGGAAATTTCCATAATCAAATCCCAAAGAAGAAAACTAAGGAGGGCCCATTCTCACTCAAATGCTACTCTCCCACTCAGTCCCCTCTCACAAGGGTTTACAAAGAGCCCTCTTTAATTTGTTGTGTATTTAACTCCCAGGCATGAATTCCTATTACAAGAGCCAGCCAAGTACACAGCATCATCAATGGTTTCTTCTCTATAAATGCACCAAATTGTTAGAATTCTATCATAATTTTTTGTCTCTTCCCCATTTTGCCATAATACTCCCCATCTCATCCACATCTCCGTCCCAAACTCAAGTGATCTCTAAGTCAATGCTTTCAGTCCTGTTTCCCAGAATACCAGTATCCTCAACCGAGCTGCTGCTCAGCATTCTCTTCCCATGCTATCTAATGGCTACAGATGGGCTTGTCAGGGTGTCTGTCTCTTGCTGACCTGCTTCCATAGAAATCTGATGGAACTCTGTTGGATGGTCGTGGGGGGAGCAGAAAGACTGATTAAGCCATTGCTTGCATTGATTTAGTAGCCAGCAGCTTGGACTGATGCTTTATCAACTCTTAAATTCAAACCCTGGCTGGAAACTGAGTTATTCATCAAGAAGGATTAGAAAATGCAAAAGGTCTATAAATTTCACAAACTGATTCTTGTTATCTCCAGAGATTTTCCTGTCACTTAAAAATGATGTCTGGGGTACAATTTGCATCTAAAATGGCCTTGGAAAGAGGCAAAAGGCCAGCACTTCAAACTAATGAATCCTTAGGTTACAGAGAACTGCTCCCAGCCAAATAAAGCAAACCACATTTCTACCAAATTCCAATCGGACCCGACTCGAATCAATGACAAGCTTGCTAGTGGACTTGAGCTTCTTTCTTCCAGGAGGAATGCTATTATTTTTTTTTCCACACAATTCACATTCATATTTAAGTAAAAGGAAAAGTAGTGTATTGGAAACAGAAAAACAGAATGGCATTATCAAGAAAACATGGTTTTTTTTTTCTTTTCTTTTCTTTTTGAGATGGAGTCTCGCTCTGTCGCCCAGGCTGGAGTGCAGTGGCCTGATCTCGGCTCACTGCAAGCTCCGCCTCCCGGGTTCACGCCATTCTCCTGCCTCAGCCTCCCTGGGAGCTGGGATTACAGGCGCCCGCCACCACGTCTGGCTAATGTTTTGTATTTTTAGTAGAGACGGGGGTTCACCGTGTTAGTCAGGATGGTCTCGATCTCCTGAGCTCGTGATCCGCCAGTCTCGGCCTCTCAAAGTGCTGGGATTACAGGCGTGAGCCACCGTGCCCAGCCGAAAACATGGGTTTTAATGCCAGCTAGGCCACCAAATAGCTCTGTGATGGTAAAGGAGTCATTCCTTCTTTCTGGGCTTTCATTTTGCTATGTATAAAATTAAATCTCCAGGGTTCATTCTGTATGGGCTGTATTTCACTATTTATAAAACTAAATATCCAAGGTTTATTCTGCACTGTTATTGAGCAAGGTCCTTTCCTTACTGTTACAAGGCAGTAACAGTGATTTTATAGAACAAGCAATGGCTAGTGATTTTTCTAATAAATTAGAATGTTCACTCTCCTTCCTACAGGGTAGGATGATAAATATTCTATGTTTTTAATCTCTTAAAAATATATTCTTCTCATTCCCACCACAGATTATGTGATGGTTGTCACAAGTTCACTGCAATTACTGCTTGTGCGTAATGCATCCACTGTGTGTGTGTATACATGGATGTATACATTTCCCAGATGAAGTTCTCTAGGTTGTATTTTTAAGAGAAAACACATGTTCTATTATTTTAAATTATTATTTGGATAAGATTCTATTAGATTCATGCAAAATGTGGGCCTGAATTCTGTATAGCCCAAATGAATACTTCTTTTGCTTAAAGATTCTGATAAGGATGCATTTACGGATAAGAAATATTGTTGCCTAGAGAGAGTTTCAATATTTGAACAGATAAAATAAATAACTAAAGCAAATGCTGCATGTGGAATAACCTAATAACATCACAGGGTACAAATCTTACATACACAGCTTCAAGGAATAGAGGGTTGCTCTTTAAATGAACATCTTATGAGTTATAACATTTGGATTGATTCCATTGACTTAATTTTTATCCCAATTCGTGCTTTGTAGGGAAACTCATACAGATATCCAGTCTCATCCTATGAAAGCCCAAAGCACTATAGAAAATGTACACATAATGGAGATTGTCATGTGAGGTCATTTGTAGGGCAAGTTATGTCACTGGGCATTTTCCAGTTGCAAAGAAGGGACACATTCAGGATAAAACATGAGTTTTTTAAAAGAGTCAAGAAAGATCAAAGAAGCTTAGTAATATTTTTTTGCAACTAAATAGTGATTTGAGACACATTATTGTCTTAATTAATCTGTCCCTACCCAGTACCCCACTCATCATAAAAACCAATGTGCAGAGCAGTGCCCCTTCTTAGACACAGCATGTCAGAGACCTTAAGTCAAAGTAACACATAGTCATTTTGCATTTTTCCAAAGACACCAATTTTGACCTTTTTTAATCTGACCTGACTCAAATTATCTGCCCCTCTCAACTTTCCTACTAAAAGGACCTGTTTTTGTATGTGATAAACATGACTTATAATCTTACTGAGTGATTGTCATTACTAATTTGCTTTTACAATCTATGTATTTGCTTGTAGAGTGCCATGTCATTATAGTATTTGCTAAAATCTAGAGTTTTGATATATAGTGTCAGCAAACAACACTATATCTGAGTAACCAATGGTCAGAGTGTTTGTTGTTGCTGTTTTGGAGAGACAGGGATCTTGCTTTGTTGCCCAGGCTGGTCTGGAACTCCTGGCTTGAAGTGATCCTCCCACCTGGGCCTACTAAAGTGTTGGAATTATAGGCATGAACCAACACACCCAGCCAGAACTTCGCTGAATTCTTATGGCTTGAGTTCGCAAGTGGTTCGATTACTCCAACCATGTGTTAAAGATGCTCATTCTCTATCTAGTAAGAAACTTGCAGTAACTATTCTTGCAGAGAAGCAATGTTCCCCTTGTTTTATATTTTGCATACAATGTAGGACTTTCAAATTTTTTAAAATAAATATCTAACAATGTCTGGCTCAATAAACTCAGTAAATTTGCCATCCCAATCTACTACATCTACTCTTAACATTAAAATACTGTATGAAGAGGGTAAACAATCTTTGAATGCAAATAATTATTGAATTATTAAGTTAGACTGAGGCTGTTAGTGTAGAGTAGGGCTTGACCTTTTAGTGCTCAAGGTAATGGTCTAATTCATCTTATTTTAGAACCATTTCTTGTATATAGTATGTTTAAAGGTCAGAAAAGGTTAATCTGAGAATGTAGACTGTAGTATTCGGACAAGACTAAAGAAAATTTCAAAGTTGTTTTGGACTGCCATAGTAACATTCCTGAAACATTTTCATTTTTACTGGAAGACAGAGTAATTCTGGTGATGAAAGTGCAGTGCAGATAAGAAGGTAGAGTTAATATCTCACAGTGTTTCCTTAAATTCCAAAATGGAAACATCCACTTGGTCCACCTACCTTCCTGTTATTCTAATATGTTATTCTAAGATAAGACAGTGGTTTGAGGATTGAAAATGTAAAATTCTGCAGTTCTTCTTATGGCATTTAGTTTATAATAGTTCCTTTGGAAATAAAGGCTTTCCAGATCCGTAAAATGAAAAATTTGTTTTTACATATTCCAATCTATATTTTAAAAACCACAGATGTCCAAAACTCATCTCAGAGCCATAATTTTCACCCCTCTAATAGTACCCTAATAGTACTCATCACATGCATTGAAATTTCACGTAGTCTGTGTTTTCTTCAATTTTGGAGAGTTAGCAAGCCTCTTTTCTGTGGGTCCCTAACACAATGCACACATTTCTATGGTTTTTTTTTTTTTTTTTTTTTTACTGCATTTCATCATCAGTATTTGTTTTGTGTTCGTGATTTCAACTAGAAGCACATTAACTGGGGTAGGACTCTTTCAGCAAATATATGCCTATGTATTCATTCAAGGATTTTCTAGGCTTCCTTCATCTACGTTCTGGGAAATATAGGTACTTCAATTATTATCAACAGAGTGTCATCATACCTGTCACATTGTAGCCATTTACCAAGGATTTCTTAAATGAATAAAGGAGAAAAATATATGCATTCCTCACTTGCCACAAGTGCTTTGTGGACAGCTGTTGCTCCAGCATGTTCAGTAGAAGGCCTGGGACATGATAGATTATTTTGAATATTTCTTGAATAATGTTGAATAAATGAAGAACAAATTAATAAAGAAACTTTCAAGTCATAAGCCCTATTTTTATCCTGGAAGAATTAGCCTTTCCTGATTTTCATTCTCTTTCTCCTTTTTCTTTTTCACTACCCTCGTTGCCTGGATCGTTTGTGTTGGCTTCATGCTCAGTATTAGCCTCATATTTATCAGCAAACATTCACTGAAGGGTTACCATTTTGTTCAATTAGAGTTTTTCAAATCAAACGTATTGATGTCATTGTCCCTGCTCTACTTTGATATGAAAAGGAAGTGTCTGGTTACCATTGTAAATTCCATTGGGCATTTGATCGCTAACACATAACCCTGAACATTTTCTCTCTGACCATTTCTCTGCTCTAAAGCAGATCATTAAATTGCTCCCAGGCAGAAAGAACAGGACCAGAACAGCAGGGCACTTTTGTAACAAGACCTTGTAAATTGAAAGCCCTAGATACCTTTCCCACTGTGAGAACCCGCTGAGACTGGTTCCTTTTAACATTGCATTAATAGGCCCTTCAGACCCACTTAATTAAAGACAGTATATCTAGGCAGACTTTCATCGCTTAGAAGGATCGTGTGCATGGCAACTCTTAAAAACCAGCACTTATCTTCAAGGTCATTCTTTTCTATTGAAATGTACGTCAGTCACATATTTTTGTTAGTTTCCATGTCTTCTGAAAAACATAGTTTCTGTCTTACGTATAGGACCATGGAACTGGAATGGGCTGTATTAAGAAATCAATCATGCCCTTGAATTTATACATGTTTTTCCATAACAAAGTCAGATGTGAGGGCCTTCTAGCTGTGATTAACCAAGTTCATTTGTTAAATCCCTGCTGGTTAAAGGAAAGGCTTATAATTGCAAATATCATGGCCATACAGTTACAAACTGGGAGCCTGCTGGGAAATGCAGACCTTAATGTAGAGGTGTCATTAAAACCTCCAAGTCAGTCAAGGTAGTTAATCACTCAATTAGACTCTCATTATCATCTGCCCCGCATCAAAAAGACTTCCCGCAGTCAAGGAGGGGTTGTAACCAGTCACTTTGACAGGTGATCCCCTCCTCAAATACAATGGCTACAATAGCCCTTGGAGGAGTTATCAGCATGATGTGGTCTGTATCTAAGCTGAAACAGACGCCCATGGGAGTTTGGACAGCCCTAACTGAGGAGATCAAAGGCAGGGAAACAGCTGATCCCAGACTGGCTGGTGTCAGCCTGGTGTTTCCTCTGTCAAAGGCAGATGGAGAATCAACGTAATGATTGCTGGCCTTGGTGTTCGTCCTGGAATTAAAGGTCTGGCCTGGGGGAATATTCATGAGGAATGTCTGACTTTGGAGGCCATGGTAGCACAGATATTAACAATCGCAAGCCTTTGCTTTGGGTGAAAAAAAAAAAAAAAAGTGCTCGAGAGAATTGGGGGTAAAATAGACATTTTCCCACCACACTGTGGCAGGCAAAGAAGAGAAAAAAATAGCAATCGGTATAGCCCAGATCTACTGAAATACGTTGAAATACGTTCCAAATACAGAGTTGGTCTTTTGGGATGGAATAATGCTGGGGAGCACAATAACTAATTGACGATTCCATGGGGCAATCAACATAATAAATGGAATGTTGTTGAATATGTAACCAACAATATTCTCCAAAATATTTAAGCCATGCTGAAATAGCGGTGTGTATATTGTCCTGACGTAATATTTCAACCTTTTTCCTAAAGGGTCAAATATGCCAAAGTTAACTACTTAATGCAAGGAAAGTCTCCAAGGGAAAAGTACAGATGGATTTCAGGATATTCCAAATAGAATTTGTCAAATTGGTCTTCACTTGTTACTAATTTTAGTAAGTCAAGTAAAAACTATCTTCTACTGCTACTATCTTGAAGACAAATTATCTTAAGGTTCACAGTACAGTAGAGTAGAAAAGTGTGATCTTCTCCTTGCCATCACAAGGGTCATGGCCACACTTTTGTAACAAAAGACAGGTTAACAAGAGAGAAACAACAAATTTTTTAATCAAGGTTTTATCTGACGGGAGAAACTTCAGAAATGAAGACTCAAAGAACCAAGGGAAAACAATCCATGTATTTTTTATTTTTTAAATATTGATAATATTTTAGTGTTTAGAATGGCTATTTTCCCTAAATTCCTTTTTTTTTGAGACGGAGTCTTGCTCTGTCGCCCAGGCTGGAGTGCAGTGGCCGGATCTCAGCTCACTGCAAGCTCCGCCTCCCGGGTTTAGGCCATTCTCCTGCCTCAGCCTCCCGAGTAGCTGGGACTACAGGCACCCACCACCTCGCCCGGCTAGTTTTTTGTATTTTTTTTTTTTTAGTAGAGACGGGATTTCACTGTATTAGCCAGGATGGTCTCGATCTCCTGACCTCGTGATCCGCCCGTCTCGGCCTCCCAAAGTGCTGGGATTACAGGCTTGAGCCACCGCACCCGGCCCTAAATTCCTTTTTTAAAATTATACTTCAAGTTCTGGGACACATGTGCTTGAATGTGCAGGTTTATTACTGAAGTATACATGTGCCATGGTGATTTGCTGCACCTATCAACCCATCATCCAGGTTTTAAGCCCCGCATGCATTAGGTATTTGTCCTAATGCTCTCCCTCCCCTTTTCCCCAACCCCCTGATAGGCCCCAGTGTGTGATGTTCCCTTCCCTGTGTCCATGTGTTCTCATTGTTCAACTCCCACTTACGAGTGAGAACATGCGGTGTTTGGTTTTCTGTTCCTGTGTTAGTTTGCTGAGGATAATGGTTTCCAGCTTCATCCATGTCCCTGCAAAGGACATGAACTCATCCTTTTTTATGGCTACGTAGTATTCCATGGTGTATATGTGCCACATTTTCTTTATCCAGTCTATCATTAATGGGCATTTGGGTTGGTTCCAAGTCTTTGCTCTTGTAAATAGTGCTGCAGTAAATGTACATGTGCATATATCTTTATAGTAGAATGAGTTATAATCTTTTGGGTATATATCCAGTAATGGGATAGCTGGATCAAATGGTATCTTTATGTTTAGGTTTGATGCAAAATGGAGAGTCATGTGGAATTGTGATTGGACAAAAATGGAATGATCCAACAGAAATAGACTGAGAGAGAAAAGCAAGCAAGCCCTGTCTGTTCAGATTCCTTATGGCCTTTCTGTGTGACCTTCCTTCTCCCAGGTGTAGGGCAGAACCCCTTCTTCAATGATGGTTTCATGACGTACCTTCAGACAAGATAGGTGAGAGAATTTCTTATGGACAACCCTTACAGAGAAAGGCAGCAGAAGGTTAGAGTAATATTTCTAGGTTTTACGGCTGGCTCTGGGGGATAGGGGTTCTGGTTTCTCTGACCTGCCTTGGGGAAGAGGAGTTCTAGGTTTTTGGGCTGGCTTGAGGAAGGGAGGGAAGCAGGAGAAAGAAGGGCAAGAGAAGGTCAGAACCAGATTTTGCTTCTGAGGCCCTTCCAATGTCCTTCAGTTCAAAGTTCTCATCATACCAAAGGCGCCATGCTTTGGGGTATCATTTATTGATCCCTAACCGTACTTATTTATCCATTCAAAAAATGAGTTCTCTGCATGTGCTAAACCCCTGTAGTAATTAAATCACATTATTTCACCATTAATGAAGTTTATAATTTAACTTTTTAAAGATATACTTATGGAAACAGTTTCTCTGCTTCTTAATGTGAGTCTTTGTCCCATAGAATTTAACTCCATCATGGATTATCTTGATAAACAGGCTCAGTTAGTTGCATTTTACCTTCCCTGCCCATCGTTAAGATACTGCTTTTTTCCAAATATTCCTTTAACACTTTCAATTATTTATGCTAAAAAAAGGTTTTTAAGAACATCTGTCAAATCAAGCACTCAAGGGATTCTTTTTTTTTTTTTTTTTTTCTTTGGGACGGAGTCTGGCTCTGTCACCCAGGCTGGAGTGCAGTGGCCGGATCTCAGTTCACTGCAAGCGCCGCCTCCTGGGTTCACGCCATTCTCCTGCCTCAGCCTCCCGGGCAGCTGGGACTACAGGCGCCGCCACCTCGCCCGGCTAGTTTTTTGTATTTTTAGTAGAGACAGGGTTTCACCGTGTTTGCTAGGATGGTCTCGATCTCCTGACCTCGTGATCCGCCCGTCTCGGCCTCCCAAAGTGCTGGGATTACAGGCTTGAGCCACCGCGCCCGGCCCCTCAAGGGATTCTTTTGCATGTGTGTTTTGTTTTGCAAAATAAAGCCTACCATCAACACATTTGGGAAATGCTAATTTGTTTTTAATAAACTTTCAATTTAGAATATCTTTAGAGTTACAAAAAGAAAAAAACAAAACAAAAAAGGAAAGATAGCGCAGAGTGCCCTCATACCTCACATGCTGTTTCCTCTCTTCTTAACATCTCACATTAGTATGGTAAATTTGTCACCGTTAATGAACCAACATTGATAGATTACTATTAACTAAAGTACATCGTTTATTCAGATTTTTCTCACTTCTTACTAAAGTTATTCTTTTGGTACTAGGATTCCATTAAATACATCATACCACATTTAGTTATTATGACTCCTAAGGACCATCTTGTCTGTGGCAGGTTTTTGGATCTTTTTTGTTTTTGATTACCTTGATAGTTTTGAGTATTACAGACGGTATTTTGTAGAATGCTGCTTAATTGGTATTTGTTGGAAAGTTTTGTTTGTTTATTTAAATTATTAGACTGGGGTTATGAGTTTTGGGGAGGAAGACAGAGGTAAAGTGTCATTTACATTACACCATCTCAAGGGTGCATTCTATCAACATAACTTATCTCTCTGGATGTTAGCTTTGATTACCTCGGTGAGATAGTGTTTGTCAGATTTCTCCACCATAAACTTATTATTTTTCCACCTGTCTGTACTGTTCTCTTTACAGCGAAGTTAATATAGGCAGCCTAAACATAAGAAGTGAGGAGTTATGCCCCACTTCCCTGAGGGCAGTGTATCTACATAAATTGTTTGAAATCCTTCTGTGTGGGAGATTTGTCTATTCTCCTGCATTTATTTATGTATAAAATACTTAATTGATATCAGTATGCACTCATGAGTTTTTCTTTTATACTTTATGATACAATCCAACACTATCAACTAGCATGTAGGATTTATAAAAAGTTCCTTCTGCCTTTGGTTTCATGGATTCAACTCATTTCCAAAATTAATTAATGAAGTCAGCATTTTTATCCTCCACCTTCTTGAGTAACGTTGTTTCATACATTTGTAATATAGTCAGGTTACATTCTGGGATCTTGCAGCTTCCTAAAATAATTTCTTTAAGGATCATTATTTGTGCTGAAAAGGTCTGGATTTTCACAAATGTTTAGTGTGCTATGTCCACAATCACAATATTATACAGAATTGTTTCACGACCTTTAAAGTTCGATTCTCAAAACTGAAGAACTTGGATTGCAATGTTTGAAGGCAGAAAGCATCCAGCATAGGACAAAGATATATATATGTATATATATGTGTGTGTGTGTGTGTGTGTGTGTGTGTGTGTGTGTGTGTAGAGAGAGAGAGGTCTGTCCTATTAGTGCTGTTCCTCTAGAGAATCTTGACTAATACACAAATAAATTATGTACTTTTAGGTTTTCTTATAATCTCACAGATATGTTATCTTTATTTCTGATAAATAATTAATTGTAAGAGTTACTGAAATATACTTTGTTTCTCTTTGAGGGTGGCAGTTTTATTACTTTTCTCTAACAGCTAGTCAGTTAGCTTTCCGTTTGTTTATTTTTAAATGACAGATAAAATTGTTTGCATTTATCATGTATAACATTGTTCTGAAGTATATGCATAAATACTTTAAAATTACTTTTATATATCCAGTATCCCATAGCTTCTTTTTATGTGGTAAAATTAATTTTTAATTGATTTAGTGTTTTTGCATAATAACATAGGATTTGCATTTAAAATACAAAGATAAAAATGAAAAATAAAATACACAAGTCCTGTAATTGAGGAACTTATATTCTTGTTGCAGAGAAAAAATATTTTTAAGTATTGATCAAATAATAGTTTATAATACTGTGTTAAATAATTGATAAAGACTGGAAAATGCTTCAGGAATTTTGAAATGTTGTTTAACCAAGTAATTCTCTCTTTGAAACGTTACGACAGAAAAGCAAAGCAGAACCACGTTGGCTATAAAGGGTGGAAAATCGGGGACCTGCAAATTTGCCTTTACCCTCCTTTTTACCTCATTTCCCTTCCACCAACTATGGCCCAAAAGGGGATTTTAAGGTATATGTAAGTGTTTGAGGAACTAATTCCCAAATCCCTGTCATCTATAGGTATTTGGGGAAGAGGAGATCCGTGCAGACTAAAATGTGTTGGAAAGGCTCTATCAGAGTAGTTGAAATTTGTATTTTTACCTTAAGGTTTGAGTAGTATTTGGGTAGATGAGCAGATGAATCCAGAAGTGCTTAGGAGTGAAACTGACAGTATTAGCAAAAGCAGGAAACATGACTTTAGCAAAATATAGTACAAATAGAAGACAATGCAAGATGCCTGGCTGAAGAAGTTTCATGTAGCTATTACTGTGAATGTTGAATTGGAATTAAATTCTAGAGATATTCAAATGTAGTCAGTTTAAAATGGAAGAAATTCTTAAATTATCAAATACAATCTATATTTTAGATTGGATGATCTAGTAGTGATTTGCAGTAGTCATTAAAAATATGAGAGACTGGATATGGTGGCTCATGCCTGTAATACCAGCACTTTGGGAGGCCAAGACAGGAGGATTGCTTGAGCCCAGGAGTTAGACACCCGCCTGAGGAATATAGTGAGACCCCATCTCTACAAAATATTTTTTTAAAAATTAGCTGGGCAGGATGGCAGACACCTACAGTTCTAGCTAGATGGGAGGCTGAGGTGGGAGGACTGCCTGAGCCTGGGGAGATCAAGGCTGCAGTAAGCTGTGATCATGCCACTGCGCTCTGGCCAGGGCAACAGAGCAAGACTCTGTCTTAAAAAAGACAAAAAAAGAAAAGAAATATAAAAGACTAGATCCCCAAACCCCCTGAGAAGAATGGTTTGTGGATTTCTGTTGAGTTCCTGTCCAGCATTTCTTTCTTAGGGTTTTAACTGTCCACTATGCCATGTAATCCTGGGATCACTTCAATTTTGTGTCCTTTTCCTGAGGCCTGAATGAGACCCAAGACCAACGTATTAAGAAGCCCTATTCCTCTACTCAGAATAATTTTATTTAAGTTATGGACACATGCCCCATGCTGTTCTCCCCTGGCAATACTCTGACATTAGAGACAACAATCTCTTACTTGTAATAGTGCTGAAAGAATGGGAAGACAAGCTGTTGGCCAGCCATGATGAAGAAACTTGGCCAGACGCAGTGACTCATGCCTGTAATCCCGGCACTTTAGGAGACTCAGGTGGGTGAATCACCTGAGGTCAGGAGTTTGATACCAGCCTCGCCAACATGGTAGAACCCCGTCTCTACTGAAAATACAACCACCACAAAAAATTAGGTGGGCATGGTTGCAGGCACCTGTAATCTGAGCTACTCGGGAGGCTGAGGCAGGAGAATCGCTTGAACTCGGGAGGCAGAGGTTGCAGTGAGCCAAGATCGCACCATTTCACTCCAGCCTTGGCAACAAGAGTGGAACTCTGTCTCAAGAAAAGAAAAAAGAAACTTAACTGTAGTGAGAAGGACCGAGGTTAATCCCTGAGATTATCCCACAGGTGAAAACAATAAAGAGAGAAAGAAAACCTTGATGAAATAGTTTGGGTGTTGAGACCCAGCTGAGCCTGAAGTTATTCCATATCAGTACTTTTTTTTAAAAGCTGGTTTTAATTTTTATTTCTTTAACTAGTCTAAATTGGGTTATGCCACCTTAAATTGGTTTGCTGGGTTTAGGCTGGTAACTGCAATAACAACCTAATAATTATTTACTCAGCACCAACTCTGACAGCTACTGTAGTAGAAACTGCCAAATAATTTATTCTAAACTTATAATTTTATTTAAACTTTATAACACCCATCATAAAAACTAAATAAGATGTAATGTGTTTTTCTTCATTTATAAAAAGAGGACAATAAAATCAAGAGAGCTTGAACAACTCCTCCAAAGTTGCACAACTAGTACCTGGAAATTCAGGGACATGAACCCATATCTGTGTGTGACCAAATTCTGAATTTTTGACAGTATGCAGTTTTGCCTCTGGGAAGCAGAAATAAAAGTTGATCTAGGAGAGACTTTGTCAAGAACAGTAAATAAATGGTGAGCTACAGTGACTGTTGAATATGAAGAGTAAAAAAAAAAAGGTTTAGGAATCAAAGAAAATGACATTTACATCGAAGATATTTAGAAAACTGAAAATCGAGTTGGATTTTGGAGAACAGGATAGGATCAATTCAGTTTGAAGTACATGGAGTTTCAAGCAATGGCAGAACACTTAAGTGGACGTGGGCATCAGAAAGTAGAGACACAAGAGTGAAGTTCAAATGAACGTGAGAACTAAAGAAGAGCAGACTAATAACCCTGATGTGGGAAAAGCAAACTCGTAATTCCCTGATCCCTTCTTATTGCTAGAGCTGGTGAGAAGGCTGTCTCTGGCCTTCTATGAGAACCTGGGGCAGCCAGTAGCTATTTCTCCAGCTGAATTCAGAACGCCACTCTGCAATTGAAGATAATGAGGCAACACATAAACAGAGTTGATGGATGGAAGAGGAAGATGGTTGTTCAGAAATGCTCGATTAAAAAGAATCCCAGTCCTGTGTTGCAATGTTTATTAAAATGCTGTGGAAACCATTTTAATGCCCAAACCAGCTGAGAAGTCCAGGCAAATTTTAAGTAGTTGAACTCACTGAATAATTATAAGAGTCTTAGGCCTTTCTTCCCTTCCTTTATCCATGCTGGCAAAGTGCTCCAGGGCCACCTTATTCTACAGGTATTTTTTTCCATAACAAGCGAGGTTTCACAGCATAATAATTTTAAGAGAAATATTTAGTAACTGGAAATTAACAGTTTTTTTAAACTCTTAAAACTCTTATTTTAATATTTACATATTTCTTGTCAAGGTTTTCTAATTTAAGAGCTTAGAAAAGAAATTAATAAATGCTAATATTCATCAAATGAATCCATTCACTGGTTCATTTATTCATTCATTCTTTTCCTAACCTTGCATATTTGCATGCTTTATGTAAAGATTTGATTAAAAATGTCTAATAATTTATGAAAAATTGTTAATTAACATATGGTATATGTTAATATATAAAGAAAATATAATTAACACAGTTTGTTTTCCAATAAGTGAAATAAACAAGTATTTGCTCATAGCACATTCTTACCTCAATTGAAATTGAATCCACTACAATTGTTGAAAGCAATGAAATTATTAACATGTAGGAAAAATGTCTTTACTCCCATAGCCCCAATTCATTACAATTAAAATAAAGGACATTGGTAATAGATTCTCAAAATCCAAGATTGTCTCCTTTATAGTATTTGAATCCATTTATGTATGCTTCATGCATTACAATCACTAATAATAACTTTTTTTTTGCTTTTTTTTTCTTTTTGGTGTGGAAAGATGTATCTGTTGTAACTGAATGCAAGGAACTGTAAAGGATATGAATCTGTGAAAAGTCCTTCCCACCCCAGCCATAAAATACTAATTTTTGGTTGTGATAAAAAAGTAAACACTATAAACCCTGTTTTAGTGACATTTAAATAGATCTTAACTGAGTTATTTATTTAAAATATATACAAATGGCATTTCAACTATTCTACAGAAATCAATTCCAGTCACTCATTCACTTTTTCAATTTATAGCTGCCCCTGATTGCTTAGTCTTCTCTCTTTAGTCCTTTTGTAAATGGCTTATTTTGAAAATGGCTTGTTTTGAAAACATCTTCAGTAACTTTTTAATGTACTTCTCTATCCATCTATTCAAAACAAAAGAAAAT
Organism: Piliocolobus tephrosceles; assembly: GCF_002776525.5. Taxonomy (NCBI): domain Eukaryota; kingdom Metazoa; phylum Chordata; class Mammalia; order Primates; family Cercopithecidae; genus Piliocolobus; species Piliocolobus tephrosceles. Next base: position 64,609,310 of record NC_045449.1, on the reverse strand, counting down.
AGAACAATACCTTGCAAAGTTGGGAAACTTAATAACATTAGCAAACTACCTATCATATACCCTAGAATCTAAATAGAACAATACCTTGCAAAGTTGGGAAACTTAATAACATTAGCAAACTACCTATCATATACCCTAGAATCTATCATGCAATTGTTAAATATTATCTTTAATAATTATTATTATTGTTAATAACAAGTAATTATACAAATTGAATAAAATGTCTGCACAGTGTCTGTGTGTTTATTTGGTCCTGGAATGTAGGAGTCAACATAAGAATCTGGGAAGAACCACCGGAATTGTGTCTGAAAGTATATACAGCAAGGCATAGTGGTTGAGAGCAAAGGTTTCAGATTTCAGCTGCCCGGGTCTAAATGCTGTTTCTTCTGTTTACTGAACTGGATAACAGTGGGCAGGCTGATCTTTCTGTACACCATTTTCTTCATCTGTAAAATGGGTGATAATAATACCATCTCTTAAGGAGTCTTAGAGGATTAAATTACTTAATATATGTAAAAATCCTTAGAAGAATAGCTGGCAGAGAATGAGTGCTACATCACCATTTTTGAGTACTTTTATATTAATGTGGCATTCTGAAAGTATCAAGTCATCTTCCTAATCATCATTATTTGCTGTTGGCTTATGACATCAGAATATGTAAATCTTTTACCTTTAAAACTCCAGTGGAGTTTGCCACTAGCCATTATTTTTCTTTTCTCTCACTAATGGTAAGAAATACATGCTGAACGCAGTGGCCGTGGGACTGCAGAAGGAGCACGGAGCTTGTTTTAAGCCAGGACTCCCTGCTGGAGTACATAGGAGAGGCCCAGACGGGGGCAGCTGTCGAGGCAGTGATGTATGACAAATGACTTGCTGCTGCAATGGATCATCAGAGGCTGGCTACGCTGGTGACATGTCACAGTCATACATCATCAGAGCAGTGCCTGGCAGGAGCAGCAGCCTGAAAACCACCCTGCCCCATAAATTTTAATACAGCCAAATAAAAAAGCTGTACTTTTCTTTTCTTCTCAATTAAAGATTGACACTCAGGAAAGGAGGGACAGAGGACTCTTTCATATGACCAAGTTGCTTTCCAAGACCCCAGAGGCACTGAGGTCCTCTATTAATATGCACTGTCATCAATGCTCCACAATAAATGAAAACAAAACAACACAAAACCAAAACCCCAGGTACCTTAGCTTGACTCAACCAGACTGGACCCAGTGTATGACTTCCTGGCACAGTCTGCCCTGTGAGGTAGAGACATCCTATATTCATCTATGGAAAATTGTTAGAAGCAGTGGGTTGCTTTGTTACCAATCAGTCGATCAGAGTGCATTAAAGTTTGCTATCATCTGTAAGGCATCTGAGCAGTTTAGATCTCAATGGAGGTGGATATAGCTAGTCTACTGAGAAGCTTTGATACGTTTTTACCAAAATGGCAATTTCCTTACTAGGTTTTGTGATACAACCGTGAATAAAGCATTCTAGTAGTTTGCTTTTCAGTTGGGTTTAAGAGGAGATACTAAAAATGAACACAAAATGAGTAAGATATGAATTCCAACTATTGATAAGAAATAAAAATAGGGTGATAAAGAAATAAAAAATGGGGTGATGAGATAGAGATCAGGTGTCCGCTTTAACTAAAGTGGTCAGGAAAGGCATCCCTAAAAAGATTAGTTGTGATTTGAGACCTCAATGATAAGAAGCAAGCAGCCAAGGAAATTTCAGATAATAAAGTGCCCTGGGCACAGGAATGGCAAATGCAAAGTCCTGAGACAATAATGGATGTGTCAAATTTAAGTCAGAAGGGAGACACTTTAGCATATGCATAACAAACATGGGAAGAATTGAGATAGTAGAGGACAAATGGGTAGACAAGTTCCAGTTCATTGAGTTCCTTGTAAGCCATACTGAGGAGTTTGGATAATCCGATTGTAAACAATTAGAAGAATTTTTTGTTGTTGTTGTTTTGTTTTTTTTTTTGAGACAGAGTCTCGCTCTGTCACCCAGACTGGAGTGCAATGGCACTATCTAGGCTCACTGCAACCTCCACCTCCCAGGTTCAAGTGATTCTTCTGCCTCAGCTTCCTGAGTAGCTGAGACTACAAGCACACGCCACCATGTCCAGCTAATTTTTGTATTTTTAGTAGAGATGGGGTTTCACCATGTTGGTCAGGATGGTTCACGCCTGTAATCTCCATCCCTTGACCTCGTGATCCGCCCACCTCGGCCTCACAAAGTGCTGGGATTACAGGCGTGAACCACCGTGCCCAACCAATTAGAAGGTTTTAAGCAGAGTAAGGATATGAGAACACTCCCAATTTGGAAAGAAAAAAAATATTCTTGTTACTATGTGAAGAGAATGTTGAAGTGGGTAGCATTGGAGGCATGGGAAGCAAGACCAAAGGTGGAGAGACTAGTTAGAAAGCTTAACTAGTGTAACTGGATAAGTCAGAATAATCCAGGTAACAGATGACTGACCTTGTGCTGCAATTTTAGCAGTATGATGACAGAAAGTGTTTGGATTTACAAAATATTTTGGAGGCAGAGCCGATGTGACTCATTCATGGAGTAGATGTCTTGCATGATGAAGGGAACAGAACCAGGGAAATGTCTTTAGATTCTGCTTCTACATGACAAAGTGATGGTAATATTGTTTACCAAAATGTCTAAAAAACTTTGGAAGAAGCTTCTGAGTGAAAATGAATATGTTGCTTTTTGATGGCGTTCTGTTGAGATGGAAATTCAGTATCCTAGCGGAATTCTCAAGTAGGCAGTTGGTTAGAGGACTTTTGAGCTCAGGGGACAGGTCTGGAGTTCAAAATTTGAGATTCTTTATCCTGAGATTTAGGTAAAGCTATAAAAGAGAGGAAGCCTTGAGGAGGGAGCTCTGGGATATTCTAATATGTTGAGGTTTGGTAAGGGAGAAGGGGCGAATAAAAGAGAGGAAGAAAGGGTGATAAGAAAAGGTAGAAAATCAAGAAAGGTGAGTGTTGGTGTTGAAAAAAACCCAGAGAACAAAGAGTTTCGGAAAGGAGGGACTGGTCATCTGCTGCTGGGCCACTGACTCTAAAAGGTGGTTTAGAATGAACATGGAGAATGAACATCATCTTCCAAAGGATGAATTTTGTCAGTAACATTATTATGAGAAATGTTTACAGTGTGAGGGTAATGAAAGTCCAGTTGGAAAATCTGAGCACAGATGAGAATCTGAAGAAGTAGGAATCAGACTAGGGACAACTCTTGGATAGCCATTTCTAGCAAATGAAATGGAGAAATGGAATAGTAACTGAAGGTAGATGGTGGAGTTTATGAAATTTCTTTTAAAGGTGAGTGATATTAAGGCATATTTGAGTACTAATGGGAATGAACCATTAGAAGGTGAGACAGAAGTCAAAGGACGGAGTTCTAGGAGTGAGGTCCTAACAAGGTATGAAAGAATGGATCCAGAGTATACATGCTCTTAGATAAGAGCAGAGAAAGTTCACAGATTTTAAAGAGAGAGATGCCCCAACATGTGATACAGATGCAGCAGGTAGTTTGGTGGATGTGGCTATAATCAGATAAAGCACTGGATTAGATCTATTTTATTAAATATGAATCAAATTTTCAGCTGAGAATGAGAAAAATTTCAGGAAAGAGACAATGGAGAAATGTCATCTTTGAGAAGGGAAATTAATTAGATTAAAATGCTAAAATTGTCTGGAAATGTGGGAGGTTTCTCTGGGATTTGTGGTCATGAATTTGTCGTGTGTGTTACTTCAAAGAGCATTCAGATTTTCAGATCCAGGTATTGAGTAAGTGATTGTTTGGGTTAATTAGGGATAGATATTGCCAGCATTTGACTGAAGCACAGAGGAGCATAGGAATTCAGAGGATATGCAAGGGACTGGTTATAGTACTAGACTATGGAGGATGGTTGATTAAGAAGGAAAGTGAAGACTCAGGTGCAAAGGGATTTTATGCATAGAGAAAACATAATGCTTTTGATGGCTTGGAGATATGGGTGGATCAGTCCATTTCTGGAGTGAGAGAAGCAGAATAAGTGAACTGCCTAGTAGTTGATGAATGGTCAAAGCAGCAGGGTTTGAAATTAAGATTTTAGAATTTGTGTAGTTACTGGTGATGAAAAGTCTTGAGTGTAACCATGTGAGTCAATGACCTTTTTAGTGAAATGAGAGAAGAAACATTGTAGAATCTAAAGAAGTGAAAGGATTGGTGGGCTGTTGGTGGTACATCTAGATGGATATCAGAGTTGTCAAGAATGATAGTAAACAAAGAGGTGAAAGGAAGACAGTAATTCAGATGCAAAAGATCCACCTGCCAGGTCCTCCTGAATTCAGTGCTCCTTACACCCAGGGCCCAGAAGATTCCACAGGGCTATCCGTTCCACCCCACACTTGGAGAAAGGACCAAAAGGTGCTTCAAAGAAGGGAAATTAGGAGCTGGGGCTCAAGCAGTTCCCTATCTAGGGTATCATAGATGACACTTCTAAATCAGTCCAAAATGTGGAGAGCCTGAGGTCAGGGCTGGGATTACGGGTGCCCACCACTATGCTCGGCTAATTTTTTTTTTTTTTTTTTGTATTTTTAGTAGAGATGGGGGTTTCACCATGTTGGCCAGGCTGGTCTTGAACTCCTGACCTTGGGTGATCTGCCTACTTCGGCCTCCCAAAATACTGGGATTACAGGTGTGAGCCACTGCGCCTGGCCGACATTTTAATTTTTTTCTTATGAGAGGGATCACAGTAGGTAAACATCTTTCCTTTCTCATAAAACACTGGCTTAATTCCTAAAGCATCATTTGCAGATTAATTTATTTCATAGATTTTTGAGCCCAATTTGTTTTCGATTGGCAGTATTTTTTTTAGGAGAGATCGAGCAGAGAAAGAAAAAGAAATACACGTTTGGGTGAGTAACACAATTAAACACACTGGATCCTTTGATAGGTGAGGAGTAGGATTTGTTCAGAGCCAAATCCCCCTAGAATTTTGAAAACAAAAAGAGAAACGGTAAGGCATTCGAACCTTTTAACTAAATTTAGAGTTGTAATTAATTTAGGACCATTAGCATTATATGCGGAAACAACAAAATTCCCCCACAGCATCTCAATTCTTCAGTGGAAGCATATCCAAAATAAATACTGCCCCTAGATCCTGTACCATAAAATACATTTCTAAGAAATCCTTGGCACCTTTTCCCTGAATTTCCAACATGGTCTGCTGAAGAAACTCTTCAATGAAACCACACAGGTACTGCTTCAGGAAAAACAACGACCAAAAAAAAACAAAAACAAAAAAACAAAAAAACAAAAAAAATGAAAGTACAGCCCCAGAGTGCATTTTCCAGCCAATTATGAGGATGTATTAATTTTTTTTATATTACCCAAAAGATGTTTGTGAGAGCATCCATAGCAAAGGGATTTCTCCCAGAATTTGTAAGTATTTTTCTAATGATACCGCATCCTGATCTCTATTCTTTCTGTCTTTGTGTGTCTCTCCTTATGTTTCTCTCTTTTGCTCTCTACTTCCCTTTCTCTGTCTGTCTCTCCTCCTGTTCAATCAGTGTCTACAGAATTTGGAAACAAGATATTTCTGCAAACCAAGCAACAGATTCACCCACATTTCAGGATTTTAGAGCATTTATCTTAGCGCTGGATTATGATGTCATTTAAACAAATTATTTAACAACACTGACTCCATTGTTTTTCTTTTCATTTTCTGCAGAGATATAAGTTAGGAAAACATTATTTATGGTAGAAGGAATTATGCAGATAAATGGTTTAAAAAAGCATATATTAAGCATATAGATATGTTCCTTTATTTAAACAAAAATGTAAGATGTTTTGATATTGTAATATAGATATGGACATGGAGAATCTGGATATTTGTTAATGATTCATGGCTCATCGATCTTACAGCCCTTTCTATACTGTTGGGGAATTTTAAGCCTTAGAGAACAGAATCTCTCTCCCTGACCATCTCCCACTCTCTTTTCACCTGTTTTTTTTTTTCCTCCCCGTGGCAGGAATCTTCCCTTACCTTTTTCTGTCTTGGAGCTGACCATAAAGAAATAATCTGACCCACCCTGTCGGATTGTGGGTCATAAGACCCCCATTTCAGAAGGGATCCTGCCCCATACCCTAGAGGAAGGAACACCGCACAGAGGCCAAGAATTGGAACAGACAGGACTTGCTGGGTTTCCCCACTCAGTCTGTTAGTGTAAGACCATGCTCTTTCTGTCCAATCACATTTCCACACGGTGGTCAATCCTGCCTATCCAATAAAGTCTCCATAAAAGGCCCAAGAGAGCAGGATTTGGGAGCCATGATTGCGCCACTGCACTCCAGCCTGGGCGATAGAGCGAGGTTCCATCTCAATTAAAAAAAAAAAAAGAAAAAGAAAATTAAAATGTCAAAGTCGTCTCTATTATGCAAAGTGTCTTCACTCATAGAAGGGAAGGAAGGAGTGTCTTGCCTTCTTGATGACTAACCGTGGCACTGTGTATACTCTATGTCCTAAGGACACCGACAGTCATACACCAGACCTCACCTGATATTTTACATAGTCAACTCTCAGTTATTTGAACTAATGGGTAGGAAAAAAAAGGGGGGTAGAGGCACAAGGGAGGGACACCACAGTTAACTCTAACAGAGAATACTTTTCAAATGGTTCCATTTTATTTTTGGAGTTTTTATTTTAACATGATGGTAGTAATGTGATATGTGGATTTTTTTTTCAGTTCTTAAAATAATCTAACAATTCATTTAATGAAGTGTGTTTATTTATTTATTTATTTATTATTTCCTTTCTTTTTCTTTTTTTTTTTTTTTTTTTTTTTGCTTTTTTTGAGGCAGAGTCTCTGTCACCAGAGGAGTGCAGTGGCACTATCTCGGCTCACTGCAACCTCCATCTTCCAGGTTGAAGCGATTCTCCTGCCTCAGCCTCCTGAGTAGCTGGGACTACAGGTGCCCGCCACCACACCCGGCTAATTTTTTTGTGTTTTTAGTAAAGACGGGGTTTCACCACGTTAGCCAGGATGATCTCAATCTCCTGACCTCATGATCCACCCGCCTCAGCCTCCCAAAGTGCTGGGATTACAGGTGTGAACCACTGCGCCCGGCCATGTAATGAAGTTTAATGAAGAAAAGTCACCTTTCTCGTTTTGCCTTTACGCTTAGCTCTTCTCTTATTTCTGTAAAAGAAATTATTTATATATCACTTCTGAGAGTGATTATTCCAAACCACCAACCTGAAGAGAAAAGCAGTCTTTTGCAAATGTTGCTGTTTTACACTTTCCCTAGGGCCAGAGATACTTATTTTGGCCTGCAAAAATTTTTCTACTCGCTTGTCTAACCTTAAGTAAATATCCCGTTTGTTTCCACAAACTGCATAATTAGCAGAACCAATGAAACTATTACTACGAATTTAAAAGCAAAATGTCCATGGATAATCTTTTAATTCCAATAATCTGCTCCCAGGTCATTAAGAATTCCTTTATAATTCGTAATTCAGAAGCGGGTCATGCACTTTGTACACACCAGTATTCAAAATGAAAGTCATAGCACTGTTGGCAAAGGCTAGGGAATGTCTAGAAAAATAAGGAAAGAGATCTAGGAGTTTCTATGTGAGGAGAGATAAATGATTAGCTATATTTGTCTAGAAAGCAGGCAGACTATGGAGAAGTAATTGATTATTAACTCGAGAGTTGTATGATTAAGTGGTGACTTTTCTCAGTCTTTGGACAGTTATTATATATACTCTAATTTTTCATTCTCCTAGAAAAGACTGCCTGATAGAGTAAAATTGTGAACTGTTTATCTCTGTAACCCTAGGACCTAGCCCAGTGCAATATACCTCTCATAATTATTGGGGATTTGAATAAAACTAAATGAATTAAATATTTATTGGGCTATATGATGACTCCGGGCATACTCTTAAAACTTGAGATTTGCCAATGGACAGGAGAGTGGTGGAAAAAACTCAGACAATATACTTATATTTATATTTCTCTGCAATTTTATGCTTAATTCTAATGATAATAATTATGATTTATTGTATATTTTATCCTACATTCAGTCCATTGCATACTTTATCCCTCAAATCCTTATAAATTAAAGGAAAAAAGATAAGACAAGAGAACATTTATATACATTTAATACGTTAGAAAACTGAAGCTCAGAGAAATTATGGAATGCATGCAGTTTCATATAGCTGGGATTTAAATCCAGCTCCATCAGTTTCCAAAGGCTGGACCCTTTCCTTCATATTGTATCATGTTTACATCGATTCTCTTAATTACTTGTCTAAGCATGCTTAGAAGTCTTCTTCATCCCACTATGTTCGTTTGAAATTATTTTGGGGGTGAAGCTTTGGTTCTGGTTATCTTTGGTAAACAGAATTACAATTTTGATAGTTTCATTAGGTTGTTGCATACATAAGTGCAGTTTTTGCCATACTTTTCATCACTGTTTTTTTAATTTTAATGTTCTATCTTGTAAATTTTGCAATTTAAATGTGGTAAACTGGCAGGTCACAATGCATATTAAGTAAATGGCAGTTTATCAACAGAGGAGGGTTCTTTAGTTCCCGTAGCAGAAAACAAGTTCTCCTCCAGTCCAAGAATTTCAAATGTTAATCTCACCGTAGGACATGGAGATACTCATCAGTTGTACCCTGTCTTGTGTCTAGGAGCCTTCAAAAACTTTAATTTCCAAAGGACATTCCTCACCTTTGTTAATGTTTCTCCTACAACAAGATTTCATTTGTAGTGTCTCTTCACGCTGTTGCTTGGGAGCCCATGAGCATCCCGCTGTAATGAGAACAAATACAGTTAAGATTGTTTCCCCACTTGAGAAATTGAAAAATCCCAGTGAGTGTGAGTGGCTTCTCCATTCCTTAAGGAACTGTATGTAGGAATGCTATTCCTAGAGCTCTTCTAAGCCCTAGTCACAAAAAATTGGAGGAGGATAGATATTTCTTTCCATGTTTTGATGCTTTGTAGGGGATTATAGCCTGAATGATCCATGTTGCTTAAAAATAAATCAACACCAGCATATTAAAAACAAGAGGAGCTGCTCGTGGGGATAAAATGGACAGAATCTTTCTAGAGGACAATTGTGTACTATTCATCAAAAGCCTTACAAATAGTCGCTTGGTCCTGCAATTCACAATCTAGGTTATACATTTTTAGAAATAACAGGAATAGGCCTGGCACGGTGGCTCGTACCTGTAATCCCAGCACTGTGGGAGGCCGAGGCAGGCAGATCACAAGGTCAGGAAAGCGAGACCATCCTGGCCAACATGGTGACACCCCGTCTCTATTAAAAATACAAAAATTAGCTGGGTGTCGTGGCGTGTGTCTGTAATCCCAGCTACTTGAGAGGCTGAGGCAGGAGAATCTCTTGAACCAGGGAGTTGGAGGTTGCAGTGAGCTGAGACCGTGCCACTGCACTCCAGACTGGTGAAAGAGTTAAGACTCCGTTTCAAACAAAAAAAGAAAAAAGGGAGAAAGAAATAACAGGAATAATAAATACAGGCCTGTCCAGAAAAGCTACAAATCATGCTAAACAAAAATTTGAAACATCAGAAGTATACCTAGTTAACTAAATAATACTCATACTAAAATCCATGTTATAGAGAAAAATATTTTTATGTATGAGAAAATGCTCAGAGTATAGAATTAACTTGAAAAGTTTTTTTGTTTGTTTGTTTGTTTTTTTGAGACACAGTCTCACTCTTGCACCCAGGATGGAGTGTAGTGGCACAATCTCAGCTCACTGCAACCTCCCAGGTTCAAGCGATTCTCGTGCCTCAACCTCCAAGTAGTTGGGATTACAGGTGTGCACCACCACACCCAGCTAATGTTTATATTTTTGGTAGAGAAGGGGTTTTGTCATGTTGGCTCAGCTGGTGTGGAACTCCCGAACTCAGGTGATCTGCCCACCTTGGTCTCCCAAAGTGTGGGATTACAACCATGAGCCACAGTGTGCAGCCTCCCCCTCCCTTTTTTTTTAACAGTTCACAGCAATATTTTAAATTTGGAAATGTATATTTGAAAGCAGCAATACAGAAGCATTCGTAAAAATGCATAATCTCTGAAAATTATGAAAACATTTCTGCTACCAACACATTCTAAATACAAAACTGACTACCATATTTGTTACTTATGTGTAGTGAGAGAAGTTCATTTTTAAAACAGATAAAATTGAGTCTTTAGGTGTGAATGGAATGAATAACAATCCTCTTTTTAAATTTTCTTAGTCATTTGTAAGCACTAAGCATGCAACAGCTTTAAACAGGAGAGTCTGCAAAGGAACCAGGGTTGTCTAAGGGCAATCAGGTAGGCCAGAGCTGGGGGTACCTTTGGGTCATCATGTCAGGAGCAGAGGCACCTGTCTTGTGGATCCTGCTGCCATGGTTCTGACGTCCACCATGCCCAGGTCCATGGCATCCTCCCCTGCCACCACTGTCCTGGGTGGCCACAGTCTCCAGAATTAATCTCCAGCTGAGACATTATATCAGAACATTATATCATTTGCTGGCTTCTGGAAAGAATGATCTACAATCTAATCTTCAGCATGAGCCTTTTCACTCTTTGATTTACGAAGAACCAACTTCTTCTGCTGCCCATCACACCTTCACGTGGTTTTCGGACATGAAATTCTACCTCTGCCCAGTCCTTACGTTGGACAGCCTTCCACTCACTCAAAGTCATCCCTTTTAGAGCCTCTGCCTTTACCTACTCAGCTTCATTCTCCTCCTTTTCAGTGTCTGCCACCGTGTGTTCTTCACCTTCGGGGGTTTCCTTAGTTAAATTTGATTGATGCAAGTCACTGCAATGATAAGATAATTGTTTCTGAATTGGAGACTCTGTTAATCCATCTTTGACAGTTACCCAGTTGTGACATCTGCCTCCTACATGACTGTCCTGTTGCTTCAGGCCAGCTGTGTCACTTGCGCTGCTCTTATATCAAACTTATGAGTGCCAGGAGAATGAAACCCATCTTCCTGGCCACTCCACACCCACTGCCCCCTAGACCTCTTCCAAGACCCCCATGGCCTCTAACAGGAAAGCCAGTAATCAGTCTATCAATGGGAGGTCACTTATCAACCTATCAACTAAAGCTTCTCCTCCTTCCTTTTCTTCAAGTGGCTTTTCAAATCTTCGCTCATGAGGTGGTCACCTTTCTGATCTTCTCTGAATTATTTTTCCATCCTTCTGGAGTTGTTGATCAGGCCTTCTTCTCAGGCATCTTACTCCCTCTCTCTTAAGTGCCAGAGCAGCTGCATCTCTTCTTTCTTCTCAATCATGACAATTCTTGTCAATCATGCAAATGTTAGGGGGCAGTGGGTTCTTGTTGTCTTTTGGGGCTCTTTTTATCTTTTTGAGACAGGGTCTTGCTCTGTCGCTCAGGCTGGAGTGCAGTGGCATGGTAATAGCTCACCGTAGCCTCAACCTCCTGGACTCAAGGATCCTTCCACCTCAGCTTCCCAAGTAGCTGGGACCACAAGTATGCACCACCATGCTTGGGTAACTTTTTAAATTTTTGTAGAGAGGGGATCTCTCTTTGCTGCCCAGTCTAGTCTTGAACTCCTGGACTCAAACAATCCTCCCACCTCGACCTCTTAAAGCACTGGGATTATAGGCTTGTGCCACCATGGAAAGGCCTTTCTGTGACATTTTAGGCAGCTATGTCCCTGATGCCTTGGAGTTGGTCTCAGCTGTGGCCTGAGCTATGCTCTTGGCCCCAGGGCCTCCAACACCACCCCCCAACAGCTTCTTTCTTCTTGTTCTTTGCTGCCTTCAGCACCTTGAGGAGGTCCAATTCATGGTCAAATAACTAGTCCAATTGGTGGGTGACCATGCAGCCAAAGCTTTCCTGTAAGGTCCTAGCCATGATGGGGGCTCTGTGGCATGTTCCTACGGCTATTGTAACAGGCAGCCCTGAAAGCCATTTGAAACAGATGGTAGAGTATGATCCATTTTTAAGGACTAGGGAGTATGTGAACGTGATCATGAGATTCATATGCATATGAATATTTCCAACTGCTTTTAGCACTGATTTTTGAAAATGCTATGTTAGGTAATCTTCTCTCAAATTATATTTAAATCATATAATTACCTTTTAATCAGAAAAAAATTGATAAATGCTCTATTGGATCTGATTATAGCATTTAGTGACTTTCCTTGTAGAAATGAGAATTAGGTTGAGCAGCAGAAAAGCAGACATAGGAATTACAATGGCATATCTTAGATGTGGGAGTCAGTGCTTACGTCAGCACAGATAGTTGGCAATGTTCCAAAATTTGGTGGCCGTCTGAATACTAAACTAGAACTTCCCTCCTTTAGTGCCCTGGCAGCTTCTGTGATTGTCCTCTTTTCTTTTTTCCTCCCCTAAATTCTCAACATTTAGGACTGTGCTTTTAGTGGCGTTCCTTCTTATGGCCCTCCCTGTCTTCTTCTTCTTCTAGTGGCATTCCTTCTTATGGCCCTCCCTGTCTTCTTCTTCTTTCTTCTTTCTTCTTTCTTCTTTCTTCTTTCTTCTTTCTTCTTTCTTCTTTCTTCTTTCTTCTTTCTTCTTTCTTCTTCTTCTACTTCTTCTTCTTCTTCTTCTTCTTCTTCTTCTTCCTTTCTTCTTCCCTTCTTCTTCTTCTTCTTCTTCTTCTTCTTCTTCTTCTTCTTCTTCCTTTCTTCTTCTTCTTCCTTTCTTCTTCTTCCTTTCTTCTTCTTCCTCTTCTTCTTCTTCCTCTTCTTCTTCTTCCTCTTCTTCTTCTTCCTCTTCTTCTTCTCCTTTCCCCCCCCCCCTTTTCTTTCTTTTTTGAGACAGAATTTTGCTCTTGTCACCCAGGCTGGAGTGCAATGGTACGATCTTGGCTCACTGCAATCTCAGCCTCCTGGATTCAGGCTATTCTCCTGCCTCTGCCTCCTGAGTAGCTGGGATTACAGGCATGAGCCACCATGCCTGGCTAATTTTGCTTTTTCAGTAGAGATGGGGTTTCTCCGTGTTGGTCAGGCTGGTCTCGAACTCCCAACCTCAGGTGATCCACCCGCCTCGGCCTCCCAAAATTCTGGGATTATAGACGTAAGCCACCACTCCCAGCCAGCTCTCCCTTTCAAACTCAACATGCACCCTGATGTAGTTCAGAGTATCTACTGGACCGCTTGTCCAGCTAAGGCCAAAGACATGGCTGGCCGTTGCCACAGCTGTAAGCCTTTCCTGCATTGGAAGAGTGCAAAGAGTATAAAAAATCATACTTGTGAAACTGTGTAAAGTTAGAGAAAGCCTTTATTCACCTGGGTGGTTTTGGATCCCACTCACACGAGGTCACATAGTGCCTTGTCATTACTGTACTACCTCAACTTGAATATTGTAATTTCATGTTCTCTATTCTAGAGCTATGAAGCACAAGAATTACACCACAGCTTCCTATTATCTGTAATGAGCAAATTGTGTGGGTGGAAAACAGATGGAATCAGAAAAATAACTTATTATTTTTTTCCATATGTTCATGTTTTACTTTTTATTAATAAGTGTTCTTAATTCAGCCAGAAAGTACAGCTTGTACTAGGATAATAAAAGCCCAATAGCATCCCAATCATATACACATTATGTTCATGGAACTTGGTCCCTAGTGTTTTTAGGGTGATGAAAAATCCACATATATACACATCAACAGCCCATAATGCAGCTCACGCTACAGAAATACTGCTATCTGGTAGTGTTTCCCGTATTTACATGTCTTTGTAAGATGCAGAAAGAAAACTAAATAAATAGATAGATAAGAAGGTGCCTTCCATGCCACTGCATTTAGCCATTCATGACTGTGTCCTCAGGCTTTTCCTGCCATGGGAGGGTCCAGAAAATACGGTAAATAAATAAGCAGAGGGAAATGCCTTCCCATGCCACAACTGCTACTCAACTTACACACTGCAGTGGAAGACTCAATTTCACATCTATCATTATTTTAACTGTGCTTAGACAGTTTCCCAGTTCTTATGAAAGAACTCAAATTGTTTATGATGCTGACTCCCCACAATAGTTAATTTCTTCAAATGGCCCTATAGAAGAATGGAACACAATTTTAGTTTGTGAAGGAGAAAAAAAAAAAAGAAGTGAGCAGGAAAGATTTCTATTAAATTTTTAAAATTTATAAATAAACTGTAGAATCTTGGGATCCTGGTTATGCTTTTTCTCCAAAGTACATTTAGGACACAGACAGACTCAAATGAATAATATTGTTGCCAGAATTCACATATCTTTCCTTTCACTGAAGATGTTAGCAGTAATTCACCATTACTGATTGACATTACTATGTTAAAGTCAAAGAGAAAGGAATAAAGATTATTCGTGTTCCATGTGGATGAAATTCTTCCATTTTTTTTTCTAAGAATGATAAAGAAAACAGGGCTTCTCAGAAACTGGGGCCTTCCGCAAAATGTTATCACAATGATATATGATGTGAAAGCACCACTTTCAAATAGTTTGTTGCTTTTGTAGTGGTAGTAATGACAAATTAAAAACATTAGAAAAGATATTTTCTCATATTCTGCTCTGCAGCAATTAGCTCAATTAAGCCATAGTGTTGTTTGGCTTATGCTAGCCACATAAATATGCCTAAAACTGGAATTAACCACACGTTCCTGTCTTGTCCATCCTTTTCTTTCCTGCTCTATTTGAAAACTTATACTCTGGGTTAGTTTTTCTTGTTGCTCTGTTCAGCAAGGGTTTTTACCCCTCACTTCACAAAATGTGGAGAACTTTCAGATTTATGCAATGCTATATTCGATTTGGTGGTTGATTTATTTTTTTCTCCTGTTATACTCTGGCTTCCAAAATTTTCAGGCAAAAATCTGTGCGCATCCAAAACTGTGGATACGTAACTCATATTTAAATGAGATTGAAAGAAACAATAGGCTTCACCTTAAACCATTAGTTTTTGTAACAATGGGAACGAGTCAAAGGAAGCTATTTATCTACTTCAAGGTAATATTGAAGTTTCACTAAATTCCTTTCCTTGTCTTCATTCTCCTTTGAACCATGCCAATAAGTATTTAAGATCAACAAGACTCCATTCAGAAGATCTGAAGGCATTTTACTTTTACAATGCAAAACATAATTTTTTTTTTTTTTTTTTTTTTGGAGACAAAGTCTCACTCTGTTGTCCAGGCTTGAGTGCAATGGCATGATCTCAGCTCACTGCAACCTCTGCCTCCTGGGATCAAGCGATTCTCCTGCCTCAGCCTCCAGAGTAGCTGGGATTACAGGTGTGTGCCACCACTCGGGCTAATTTTGTTTTTGTTTTTTTTTTTTTTAGTAGAAAAGAGGTTTCACTCTGTTGGCCAGGCTGGTCTCAAACTCCTGTGCTGGGATTACAGGCTTGAGCCACCACACTTGACCTCGAACTCAAAATTTTAATACGTGATGAGAGAAAGTGGCCTGATCTAAACATGTTTCATGGCTGTTTTTCTTTGTTTGATGGCTTTTGCTCAGCTGGTTTTATAGGTAGTAGTTGTGGGTAGTGGGCATATATGTCAAACATGTAATAGCATATTTAAAGCTAATACTAACAGAGTGTTCGCAAAATTAATTATCTAACTCTTCCCACCCCCATATACTTCCTCATTCATTCTTATCTTCCCAAGAGTTTTGTTTTAGGATCATGGACACAGATAAGAAGAGTCCATTTCTAGGGGTTTTAACTATCTTTACTCACTATAGTATACCTTAGAGGTAGCCTATATAGAGACTCAGTTTTTCCATACATTGGTTTTCAGACCTGAAGTACTAGAGAGAATGCCATTGCAATGTATATATAAAATGCTTATTCCGGAGAGCATCCCCAATACATCAACAGAAGAAGACTGCTATAACACGATTACGTGTAACAACCACAGTTTGCCTGTGTGCCCGTGGTAGCTTTCTTCTTCTCTGTTCTCCCTGACTTCAGCCTCTTCCCATTCCCACGTTGTCCCACATGCTTCTGCCGGAACAAACCTCCTGGTGTCCTGGAGAATCCAATTTGAGCCTTAACTATGTCCGAGCATGTCATTTAAACTGGTGGACAGTTGGGACAAAAAATTTATCTCTAAGCGCGCTTAGGAAGCCTTTTAGAAGAAACTCATATTGAGGGAAACGGAGAATTGAAAAGTAAAGCTTGATCAAATAGTAAAACCTGAATTGTCAGAGAGATGATTCTGAGTTCAGCCAAGAGCCTACAGTTGTTCTACTGGACTTAATGCCTTCATCCAGAAGAGAGCTGTGGAGTTAAAGTTGGAAGAAATATTTTCCTGTAAAAAGCCTGTATACTCGAAGGGCAAAATAACCGTCACTTTGGTACCTGACAAACTGTGGATAACACAAAAGGATTAGGGTTACTCGCCCTCATTTCTCTGCCATTCACAGCAGACTCTGGACCCAAAATATATTTCAGTGTATAGATGGAAACATCTGTAGAGAATAAAGAATACTCTGCAGGAATTTTTCTGGACAGAAGTGCTGTCAGAGATAAGAAGGAGACACTAGTGCCCCGTAGACAGACACTACCTGCGCTGACATTCAGTGAGGCACAGTTTCTATTTAAAAAAATATATTATGGCTTAACAGTAGGTGAATGTATTTATGGGGCACATGAGATAATTTGATATAGGAATACAATGCATAATAATCACATGAGGGTAAATGGGGTATCCATCTTTGTGTTACAAACATTCCAATTATACTTGCTTAGTTATTTTTAAATCTATAATAAATTATTATTGACTGTAATCACCGTGTTGTGCTATCAAATACTAGATCTTCTTCATTCTGTCTAACTCTATTTTTGTACCCATTAACTGTCCCTGTTCCCCCACCTCATAACCCTTCCCAGCCTCTGCTAAACATCATTCTATTCTCTGTCTCCATGAGTTCAGTGGTTTTAATTTTAGCTCCCATCAATGAGAACATGTGAAGGTTGGCTTTCTTTGCCTGGCTTATTTCACTTAACCTAATGTCCTCCAGTTCCATCCATGTTGTTGCAAATGACAGGATCTCATTCTTTTTATGGCTGAATAGTACTCCACTGTGTATATGTACCACATTTTCTTTATCCATTCATCTGTCAATGGACACTTAGATTGCTTCCACGTTTCAGCTATTGTGAATAGTGCTGCAATAAACATGGGAGTAATGCACCTGATCTTGCTAGCTCAGCAGGGTCAGGTCTGGCTAGTACTTGGATGGGAGTGAGGCACAGTTTCTAGAAGGAAACTATAGTATCTGCCTGACACCCACCAAGATACTGAGATAGTCTCAGCAAGGCATCCCTGGGTCCCTCCCTATGGAGGTGGCAATACACAAGAAGCACTTCCTGGTGAATGACCAGAGTTACTAGTGAGCACGTGTGATAAACTCCCCAAGACTCTGAAAAAATATGTGAGGAATATGGAGCTCAAGTATTAGGTGAGTGTATTAGTCCATTCTCACACTGCTATAAATAAATACCTAAGACTGGGTAATTTATAAAGAAAATAGCTTACTTGGCTTACAATTCTGTGGGCTACACAGGAAGCATGGCTGGGGAGGCCTCAGGAAACTTACAATCATGTCTGAAGGTCAAGGGGAAGCAGGCACGTCTTCACATGCCCAGAGCAGGAGGAAGAGAAAGTGGGGGTGTTACACACTTTAAAAAACCAGATCGTGTGAGACTTCTATCATGAGAACAGCACTAGGGGGATGGTGCTAAATCATTAGAAACTGCCCCAACTAGCCAATCACCTCCCACCAGGCCCTACCTCCAACAGTGGAGATTATAATTTGACAAGAGATTTAGGTGGGGTCACAGATCCAAACTGTATCATTGAGTGTAAAGAAAAGGAAATAAGAAAATTTGCATTTAAAAAATTATAAAATGTTTAAATCTTATGGAAAAGCATACCCAATACCCACATAAAAGAGATGCTAAATTTTGGCATATTTTATTCATGTTCCAATTTTACTGTTTTAGTGTTTATTTTTAAATAAATAAACACTAGAGATATATCTCTTTTCCCTTCTGCTTCCCTGTAGGTAATTACCATCAGGGAGTTGATATATGTGAATCCGTAAAGAATATTTAATTATTTTGTTTTAAAATTTTGATAATAGTTTACTATACACACTTTTATAACTGTTTTTATATTCACATTACGAAACATACCTGACCTATTTCTTTCACTTAAAATGTTATACAGTATATCATCATTAGAATTCAAGACACTTAAATGTGTGCTATTGCTGTTGATTTGAGCAAAGTCACCCATGCAGATCTATGGTACACTTACCATGTTCAAAATATTCCCAAAACTTCTACTATTGTATATGTATAGAGCCCAAACTTTCAGCCTGGCATTTGGATTTGCTCATAATGCCACCTGCAAGTTTTTATCCATTGTTCCTCTCTTCCCCTATAAATAGTAGACCAGACCAATGCCACTCAAATGGCCATTCCATGAACTTTTCTTCTGCTGTTTTTTTCTATTTGTATTTTATTTTATTTTGAGACAGAGCATTGCTCTGTCACCCAGGCTGGAGTGCAGTGGCACAATCATAACTCACTGTAGCCTTGAACTTCCAGGCTCAAGAAATCCTCCTGCCTCAGCCTTCCAAGTAGCTGAGACTATAGACTTGCATCACTGAGCCTGGTTAATTAATTAATTTTTTAAAAGTTTTTATTTATTTGTTTATTTATTGGAGATGGAATCTTGCTCTGTTGCCCAGGCTGGAGTGCAATGGCACGATCTCGGCTCACTGCAACCTCTGCCTCCCTGGTTCAAGCAATTCTCTGCCTCAGCCTCCTGAATAGCTGGGATTACAGGTGCCTGCCACCATGCCTGGCTAATTTTTGTATTTTTAGTAGAGATGGGGTTTCATCATCTTGGCCAGGCTGGTCTTGAACTCCTGACCTTGTGATCCACCTGCCTCAGCCTCCCAAAGTGCTGGTATTACAGGCGTGAGCCACCGCACCTGGCCAGCTAATTTTTTTTAACAGAGATAAGGTCTTGCTATGCTGCAAGGCTGTGTTTTTTCTAAAATCCTTCTTTCTGCTGGGGATACCTACTTCTACTCCCCACCCCAAACCAACACCAGTATCCATTTGGTGAATCACAATTCAATACTTGAAGCCCAGATTTTCACTTTTTTTTCCCCGTCCCCAGTTGGATTTTATGTTTCTCTCCTCTGTATTTTCATATTGTATCTTTATTAGAAATGTGTTATGCCTGGCCTTATACTTCAGTTATGACACCTGTGAGCCTTCCGAGATTCTAATCTCTGGATCATCCTTAGGTCCTTTTACAAAATAAGCATTAAATAAATGCTTAATTAAATTGAAAGGGGGCTGTACCCCCAATCTGAAAGTAGCCTTTGTGTTCCTTAAAACTCAGAGGCTGATGACTGAATTATTCATGACATCAGCCATCCTCTCTAAAATAAAGTTGTACAAGAATGCCAAGGAAGCCAGCTGAAAAGAGATTCAGTTAAAAACATCACAGGACATTGTTGATGGTAAGAGACAACAAGCGGGAGAGAGCCCATTTTCTATTCCTGAATGAGACTGGTACACACTGGGGTGTGTGTGTGTGTGTGTGTGTGTGTGTGTGTATGCATGCACACACGTACGTTATGACATTCCTTGCTTGGTCAAACACTTCAGTGCGATTATGAGTAATTCACATGGTAACATATGATTTTGCCCTAGATAGAGGTGCTTGAGTCAGAGTCAAACCTTTTTAGAGGAGGGGAAATCTTGGATTGAGAGCGTTACTGACACAGGCACCCATCCTTGTCTCTGCTCCAGATTACAGGAATCTCGGGTAAGAGCCAAAGCCTGTTATACCATTAGAAAGAAAATCACTCGGCTCCCCCAGTCTTTTGCGTCCAATTTATGTCCAATTTGCAGACTTTCAACATTGCAACCTCACAGTTCATAAAATCAAACTCAGCCTGGGCTAAGTCTCCAGGTAATGGATTTAGGATCACGGGAGGTGTTACCTGCAGTTCATGATGGGTAACTTTCTTGTTAACTAAAGTCCCTTTAGCTAAATGAGTTCCAGGTTTTAGTCTCCCCTCTCTCTTTTTTTTGGCAGGGATTTTTGGGATGGGGGTGGGGCAGGCGTAGAATTTTATTAGGCTGCGCGTGGAGAGCTTTTCATTGAAAAGGCAACAGGAAAAAAAATTGGGATAAGCCAGTCTTTGTATAAACGGAAGGTGGTGAAAGGAAGGCTGTGTGTAGGGGCTAGGGGATCAACCCTCCGGCTCCACTTGGCTACATAGGGACTCCGGGAGACGGCCTGGTGCTCAGAGCGGAGCCTGGGTATTTCCGCAGGTAACTGCAGCTCTGCAGGAAGGGCCCAGGGAGAGAGAAACCGCAGATGCAAGGGGGCTGGGGGGACTTGCTGGGGATACTAGCATCTCTTGTCCACTCTCTCTGTCCCTGTTCTTAGCATCAAATTCACTTCCCTCCGCTTGCCTTTGGGGAGTTCTAATCATTAGCCAATTGTTGAAAGCAGGTCAATTTAATATTCTAGGTGGGTGTCTAAGCATGTGTCTGAATACACATCACACACATAAACATATGTATGTGCACACACTAACGATTTAAGGATCTGTTCCAGAAGCCTAAAGGGAAATATCCCTTCCAAGATTAATGGTTCTTCAACTGTCAGTTTCAGTAGTTGGGTTAATTTGATGTCTATGTTTTTAAAACACTCATTTATGGAGTCACTCCATTTAAAAGGCTAATGAAATGCTATTTAATTTGGGCCTTCTGTCATCCCTTAAGCCAAGATCAGCTACTTCTATATTTTGCTTATTTTAAAAATCATTTCCCTTATGAAAATCACATTGCTGCTTGTATTTCATCTCTTCCCTATGCGTACACATCTCTTAAACTGGTCATATAGCTTCCTGTTCTATATACCTGGTTTTTTCCCCCCTGCAGCCTTCCTGTTGTAGTTGTGTTTTGTTTTTTGTTTTTTTTTCTGAAGCCATCAAGCGATCATTTTTTCTGAAGCTTCTTGTTATCTTTTCTGATCTCTTACTATATTATCCTTTTAGATAGAGCTCAGACCACTATGTTGGAGAAAGAATGAGTATTTTACTTAATTTAGTGGTCAGATAATTTATTTATGCTTACACAACTATAGTTCCTCGTCTTGGAATTTTCATAAATGGAGTTAAGTGGTTAGTTCCACCATTGGCCTTTGGTTGGATATATGGAAACGGCTCCATTGTTACCCACAGTTGTTTGTAAATCATAGATTTTCCTATCATAGAGGGATTGTAGTCATATAGGGCAGAGTTGATACTTTATTCATTGTTTATTTCAAGACTAACAAATGATGGCCTACTATGGCATTATGGTTTTATGGTGTTGCTTCCTGTACTAGAGTTATATATATATACACACACACACACACACACACACACACACGCCACACATAAACATATGTACGTATACACATACACACACATTCCACACATAAACATATGTATGTATACTCACTAATGATGTAAGGATTCTTAGTCTGTGCACATATATATGTTTAAGGATCTGATATACACACACATATATATCACAATCTTTTTTTTTTTAATGGGGAGAGGTTCTTAATGATACTATTCTTGTCTCATGTCTCTTGTCAAAGTTTAATGCAAAAAAAAAAACCTAACTATTTTTCTATTAATAGTTCAAAATGTCTGCTTAAGCGCATTTAACTTTCTCAATGTTGTAGTAACATTTATCACACAAGTTTGAGAAAGGGCTTTGAGATAATACCCTAGAACATCTTGGAAATATGTGTAACAAAGATTCTGGCACCTCAATTAATCAACATGAATTGAGTCACCTGAGAAAAATCATTCAACAAACCAACCACAGAATGACCTTGATGATTGGTTGGAATCTTCTCGTGCTGGTGTTTTGCTTCTCTCTTTTGTGTGGGTGCGTGCGAGGGCAGGTCTCTTGCTCTACGTTTGGTAGCTGTTCTTTGCTCTCCCTGGCTCGTGGCAGGTTCCGTGGGGACTAAGATAGACCTATTAGCTCAATGCCTTGGGTCTGGAAAATAAGCAAGTTTTGTTTCAAAAAGCTACCACTATGGAAGGCCTCAATTTCAATGTCCCAATCTGTGAATTTGATGAAAAGAGAAGCTGAAGAACTTATTGGAAAATTTAAGTCGCCTCTTAGCTATGTGCCCTTTGAAAATTAAACTGCTCACTCAGAACTTGGACTCCAGACTCCTGTTTTTTGGTTTGTGTCAGGCATCTGGAGGGAAGCTTTGAGCCAAATGTGGTGTCCTGGGTGGGAAAGGTGGTTAACCTGAACCCCAAACACCTTTCCCTGCCACATGCTCCTGGGTATCTTACAGTTTGCCTTTTAAAACCGAGCATCAGAGAATGTCTACAAGATGAGGTTAGGACAATTATATGGTGGCAGTAGTATCCTATTTTTAAAAAAAGATGGAGAGCCTCTAGGTGTTCAGGGTTTGGCAAACAAACTAAACAAAATATTTTAGATTTGGAAATGTGGAGGACACTCTGTCCCAAGGGTACTTGACTTTTATTTCTGTTAACAAATTTTAACATGAACTTAAATATTATTGCTTTTAATTCACCAAAGCTATATTTGTTCAGAAATATATTAGAAAAATAAATATTAGAAAAGAGGAAGCATGATTCTCTGTAGTTGGAGTTAACATGATTATCTTAAAAAAAAAGAAGCAAGAGAATCAAGGAGACATAACTGGAAGTAACAAGTATAAGTAGTTGATGGCTAGCTATAACAACAATATAGAGACATTGATTGTTTTCCTAAAAATCAAGGTTAACCCTGAATTGAATTTGGGATTAGTCATTCACTAGCTGAGGAAATATTCTCAGCCTTTTGGTGTCTATTTCTTCATCTGTAAATTGAAGTTAATAATATTTCCCATGTCAAACAATTGTTGTGAAAAGCAATTGAAATCACAAACATAAACCATTCAACAATGCACCTCCATGGACGTGCCTACTAAACATAAACTATTAGTTTTAAGTAGTTAAAAAATAAAATAAAAATTATCCTATTCAAAACTGCCAATCAAATATTTTTAGAAAAAGCTTTAAAAGATTTACGGGAAAAAAAGTGTGGCACTGATTAAAAAAAAAAAAAACACTATTTTTTACTACAGGATATGAGGTTTACTTCTACTAATGAAATCGTATGCTATGTTTCTAGATTATGAGACTCAATATTGTAATGACTTCTGTGTATACATATATATACCAGCCATTGATTGAGTGCTTAGTGTCTACTATGTGTCAGCCACTGTATGATGATTTTATGTGTTTGTGTGTATATGTGTGTGTGTATCTCACTTACTATGCATATTAACTTGAAGAAGGAATTATTTTGCTCATTTCATAAAAGAGGATATTAGGGCTTAAAGAAGAAAAAAAAAACACGACTCCTTACAGCTGGTAATTGGAGAAGTGTGAAATTGGATAAAAGTTTATAATTTATTTCTAACCTGAAAAATTAATAGGACTTTGAAATTGCCAAAGTGGTTCAAAGTTAACTGGGGAAAATAAATTGGTGAAAGTAGCCTAGGGTTGTTTGAAAACAGTAACCTAAGTAAAATGGTCTTACCAGATATTAAAATGTATAATAAAACCATGAAAGCGTATATAACGGGTATAGAATAGGAGAAACAAATAGAAATGAAAATAAATGATGATTTATTCCTTAGCTAGGTTGTATTCTAAAATCAGAGGCTAAGATAAAGTCTTGAATCCAGATGTCTTCTGGCAGGTAGGGAATTATTCCAAAGAGTAAGAGCAGGGAACTTGGAAGATGGGAACAAGAAAAGAGGAAAATCCAATCTTAGGATGTCTTATCTAATTGATAACTCAATGGACAATCGGGGTTTAGTCTCACTAATGACACTCTAAGGAGCCATGTAGTATACATCTTCTCCATTGAGGGATAGAAGAGTGGTGTATTTATTTATGTAAGGTCTCCTGTATGACATTGGTCTGGGATTGCCTTTGATTGAAGGTATTAATTCACTTGCACTTCTAGATTTGTGCTTGTGTCATAGTGGCTGAGTGGTTTCACCAAAAATCCTACAATTGTGGCAGAAAAAGAGCTGGGCTGAAAGGGAGAGATTTCTGTTTTCAGCCAAGACAAGTTGCCATTCCTATCACAGCCGGCTGACTTTTCAGCTCAGAAGATGAGCTGAAAAGATGTTATGTGACAAGAGTGGTATTTGATAAAGTTATATGGTAGTAGTAAAAGTAGTATTTCAAATTCTGAAAAACTTTGTGTTTTATTTGAATATAAAGTTAGAAATTTGGTTAGAATAGGAATAAAAAATAATTGGAGTCACATAAAGTTAACTTGCACGTGAAATAATTTAAATGGTAGAAAGTAAAAATACAAAAGGATTACAAGAAATACTGGTGTATATTTTTTTGTTTGCTCATCTGATTGTTTTAGTTTTACTTTTTAAATAATCCTTCGGAACAGAACAGACTCTCTAGCTGTAATATTTGTGATAAAAAACCATATATGAAAATAGTATAACTCATTAAAAATGTATTTAAATAGTTAATCCAAAACAATTTTTTCTATTTTATTTATTTTTTAAATTATTCTTTAAGTTCTAGAGTACATGTGCATAATGTGCAGGTTTGTTACATATGTATACTTGTGCCATGTTGGTGTGCTGCACCCATCAACTCATCAGCACCCATCAACTCGTCATTTACATCAGGTATAACTCCCAATGC
>NC_045449.1:64569418-64584511 GCF_002776525.5 Piliocolobus tephrosceles | reverse complement strand
CACATTTTCTTAATCCAGTCTATCACTGATGGACATTTGGGTTGATTGCAAGTCCTTGCTATTGTGAATAGTACCGCAATAAACATACATGTGCATGTGTCTTTATAGCAGCATGATTTATAATCCTTTGGGTATATACCCAGTAATGGGATGGCTGGGTCATATGGTACTTCTAGTTCTAGATCCTTGAGGAATCACCTTACTGGTTTCCATAATGGTTGAACTAGTTTACAATCCCACCAACAGTGTAAAAGTGTTCCTATTTCTCCACATCCTCTCCAGCACCTGTTGTTTCCTGACTTTTGAATGATTGCCATTCTAACTGGTGTGAGATGGTATCTCATTGTGGTTTTGATTTGCATTTCTCTGGTGGCCAGTGATGATGAGCATTTTTTCATGTGTCTGTTGGCTGCATGCATGTCTTCTTTTCAGAAATGTCTGTTCATATCCTTTGCCCACTTTTTGATGGGGTTGTTTGCTTTTTTCTTGTAAATTTGTTTGAGTTCTTTGTAGGTTCTGGACATTAGCCCTTTGTCAGATGAGTAGATTGCAAAAATTATCCCCTATTCTGTAGGTTGCCTGTTCACTCTGATGGTAGTTTCTTTTGCTGTGCAGAAGCTCTTCTGTTTAATTAGATCCCATTTGTCAATTTTGGCTTTTGCTGCCGTTGCTTTTGGTGTTTTAGACATGAAGTCCTTGCCCATGCCTATGTCCTGAATGGTATTACCTAGGTTTTCTTCTAGGATTTTTATGGTTTTAGGTTTAACATTTAAGTCTCTAATCCATCTTGAATTAATTTTCGTATAAGGAGTAAGGAAGGGATCCAGTTTCAGCTTTCTACTTATGGCTAGCCAATTTTCCCAGCACCATTTATTAAATAGGGAATCCTTTCTCCATTTCTTGTTTTTGTCAGGTTTGTCAAAGATCAGATGGCTGTAGATGTGTGGTATTATTTCTGGGGACTCTGTTCTGTTCCATTGGTCTGTATCTCTGTTTTGGTACCAGTACCATGCTGTTTTGGTTACTGTAGCCTATAGTTTGAAGTCAGGTAGCATGATGCCTCCAGCTTTGTTCTTTTGACTTAGGATTGTCTTGGCAATGCGGGCTCTTTTTTGGTTCTATATGAACTTTAAAGCAGTTTTTTCCAATTCTGTGAAGAAACTCATTGGTAGCTTGATGGGGATGACATTGAATCTATAAATTACCTTGGGCAGTATAGCCATTTTCACGATATTGATTCTTCCTATCCATGAGCATGGTATGTTCTTCCATTTGTTTGTGTCCTCTTTTATTTCACTGAGCAGTGTTTTGTAGTTCTCCTTGAAGAGGTCCTTTACATCCCCACATAAACTTTTTTTAAAAAAGATATCCATTTAGCAACATTTACAAATGTTTCCTAGGCATTTGAGAAAACAAAACTAAGGGCCGGGTGCAGTGACTCATGCCTGTAATCCCAGCACTTTGGGAGGCTGAGACAGTCGGATCACAAGGTCAGGAGATCGAGACCATCCTGGCTAACACAGTTAAACCGTGTGTCTACTAAAACTACAAAAAATTAGCCAGGCGTGATGGCGGGTGTCTGTAGTCCCAGCTACTCAGCAGGCTGAGGCAGGAGAATCGCCTGAACCTGGGAGGCAGAGGTTGCAGTGAGCTGAGATCACGCCACTGCACTCCAGCCGAGACTCTGTTTCAAAAAAAAAGAGAGAAAAAAGAAAAAACCAAAACCAAGAAATATTTGTTTACAGAATCATGGAAAAATCTTGCATCTGTTGCAATATCATCAACAAACTGCATCCACCTTACTTGTCTAGGTTTTCCATTATTCTCCACATCTTGAAATCATTCAATGTTTGAGGACAAGTATTTGATGTAGAATAAAATCGTTCTGAAATTTCTTAGTTAGATCTGGGGTCAAATCCTAGAGCCTTGCTATTTAAAAATATGCCACCTTTGATGGTGCCATCTTTGTTAAAGGGCACTCTCAGTGTACCTTAAATGGAGACCACATTGCCTCCCACCGGGAGTAGTGGTGAAGTCTAAATGGAAACAAGGATTTACTTTTCTTCTCCAAGCTTTACCCTTGTATTATGGTACTTTTCGAAGTAGAGAACTTAGGGAGAAACATGAGCACACAAACAATGTCTTTTCAACTCATTCATTCCATTCTTAATGCAAAACTTTCATTTCTTTCTCACAGAGCTGTTTTTGTTTTTGTTTTCTTTTGTTTTGTTTTGAAAGGGAGTCTCACTGTGTCATCCAGGCTGGTGTGCAGTGGCCCAATCTCAGCTCACTGCAACCTCCGCCTCCCGGGTTCAAGCAATTCACCAGCCTCCCGAGTAGCTGGGATTACAGGCACATGCCAGGACACCTGGCTAATTTTTGCATTTTTAGTAGAGACGGGGTTTCACCATATTGGCCAGACTGATCATGAACTTCTGACCTCAAGTGATCCTCCTGCCTTGGCCTCCCAAAGTGTTGGGATTACAGGGGTGAGCCACTGAACCTGGCCAGAGTTGTATTTTTATCTTCCTTTCATCTCCTGCAATAGACAGTCTCAGACATATGTGCTTATTTCTTTCTGTCTCCAAATCTTATCTCAAAAATTTTTTTTCTCCTCAATTTCTGCCTCTCAGCACCCATTCCACCCCATCTTTGAGGTTAAGATCATTCTTCCATGATTATTAGGTCTTCTTAAAGTGTTTCCTTTCTCTGAAGAATTTCACTGTCCCTCAGGCTGAGGTTATATGTGTCAGAGGCATTTGAACCAAAGTAACTTCATCTTGAATAGGGGCTGGGTATAATGAGGCTAAGGTCTTAGTCATGAATTCTTTGCCTAGGCCAATGTCCAGAAGAATTTTTCTTAGGTTATCTTCTATAATGTTTATGGCATCGGGTCTTATACTGAAGTCTTTGACCCATCTTGAGTTGATTTTTTTAAATAAGATGAGAGATAGGGATCCAGTTTCATTCTGGTACATGTGGCTATCCAGTTTTCCCAGTACTGTGTATTAAATAGGGTATCCTTTTCTCAATTGATGTTTTGTATGCTTTTTTGAAGATCCATTGCTTCTAAATATTTGACTTTATTTCTGGGTTCTTTATTCTGTTTCATTGGTCTATGTGTCTAGTTTTATATCAGTATCATGCTGTTTTGGTAACTATAGCCTTATAATATAATTTGAAGTCTGGTAATGTGATGCTTCTAGATTTGTTCATTTTTAGAAGTAAATAATGTCTTTTGCAGCAACATGGAGAGAGCTGGAGGTCATTATTCTAAGAAATGCAAGAATGAAAAAACAAATACCACATATTCTTACTTATAAGTGGAAGCAAAGCTATGGTATGCAAAGGCATATAGAGTTATGTAATGGGCTTTGGGTCTTCAGGGTAGGGGAGAGGTTAAGACGGTCATGAGGGATAAAAAACTGCATGTTGGGTATAATGTATACTCTGGTGATGGGTGCACTAAAATCTCAGACTTTACCACTATACAATTCATCCATGTGATAAAAAAAACCACTTGTACTCCAAAAGCTATTGAAATAAAGATAAATATTAATTTTTAAAAATGAGGCTGAAACCTACTGGGCAGTGTTCCCAGGAATTTAGGCATTCTTAATCACAGGATAAGATAGGAGGTCAACAGGCTTGTCTCACAGGATACAGATCACAAAGACCTTGCTAATAAAACAGGGTGTGATAAAAAAGCCAGCCAAAACCCACCAGAACCAAGATGGCAACAAAAACAACCTCTGGTTGTCCTTGCTACTCATTATACTCTAATTATAATATATTTGCATGCTAAAAGATACTCCTGCCAGCATCATGACAGTTTACAAATGCCATGGCAATGTCCAGAAGTTACTGTATATAGTGTGAGAAGGGGAGGAGTCCTCAGCTCCTGGAACCCCATACCCTTTTCTCAGAAAACTCATGAATAATCCACCCCTTGTTTAGCGTATAATGAAGAAATAACCGCATTATACTCAGTCATGCAGCTCATGCCACTGCTCTGTCTGTGGAGTAGCCATCCTTTTATTTCTTTACTTTCTTAATAAACTTGCTTTCACTTGACTCTATAGACTCGGCCCAAATTCTTGCTTGCTTGAGATTCGAGAACCTTCTTTTGGGGTCTGGATCAGGACCCTTTTCTGGTAACACACATTCTATAATAGTTAGAGATGCTCTTTTGTATATGTTTGACTACTCATTCCACAAGCATATCACTGAATCTTAAAAAAATAAGTGCTTCTGGGGTGAGACTCAGAGGTTTTTATTTTTGTTCTCTTTTTTTAAAAAATATGTAGTCTTCCAAAGTACATAAATTATGTAGGCTAGGAATTCATGATGCAACCAGAGGGAAGTATTTTCTATTCATTATTTATTCTTATCTCACTTTGTTCTAAAAAGGTTTTTAGGTGGCTTCCAAGAGAGTGTATCTGAACCTATAGTATAATAAATTGTTTTACACAATGCCATTATATCATGTTCATTCTCTTTAACCTCATGACATCCTATGTGTTAAGAGGCTATATGTCATAGGTTAGAAAAAAGTCATTTTGCTCTAAAGTAATAAGTTTTCTTGCCTGTACTCCCTCCCCAATATGCCTCTCATTACTTAGGAAGAACATTTTGCTGTTTCTCTAAGCCAGTATTTTAATCGAAGCATCTTCGAGACACTGATCGCCAGTTTAATGAATACACAGAATCTGATTATTTGGGGAGACAAGCAGATTGATGGTGGAGTTGTGGTCACAAAAGGGTAGTGTATCTTAGATGCTTGTCTGCAGTACTCCCCATGTATTCCGTTTTGAATTTCATGTGGATTGAAGGGAGATGATATTTTTAATAGCGAAAACAAATATAAAATGAAATTCTATAAAGAATGGTCAACTGGTTTACATTTGAACTGGTGTTTCTTTTCAGACTGCTCTGGGATTAAAACAGGTTGATCCACCTTATCATTATGTACAACAGCCAATAACTTCAGAGTTCTTGAAAATAGTGATAATATAAATATGTATCTACCCAAAATGGAAACTTAGGATTTATTAAGCGGCTTAACTTTGTTGGCATTGATAAATGAGCCTTTCTAAAAAAAGATTTTTTTTTTTTTTTAAACTTGGTTCCTAAGTGAGCCAGCTGCAGATGGCTTTGGGGGTTTTTGCAGTGTCATTATGAGAAACTGTCTGTCTAGCTTTCTTTCAAAATCTCCCAAGCTCTGCCCAGGTGTTGAGATTTAAGGATGTGCCATTCCTTACATCAGCTGCACAGGATGGACTCTCACCCACACTGTCAGCACCTTGTGAACAAGAGAAGGCCCTCTTTGTATACTTCCTCAAGGCACTTCAGTTGGCTATCTCATTCTGTTTCAAATTAACATCAGTGGTAATTTCCGCTGGTTATGCTGTGTAAAAGGAACTCAATATCCTTCAACTGTTCTTTGCTTGCAGGGCACCATGGGAGGCTGTTAAGATATGCAAATTGTGTTGTCTCAATGTACTCTCATGGGTAGTTTTTTTTCCCCTTCTTCTTAGCAAACCGAAAGGAAATGTTAGAGTTTGGCTCTTAATCCTGGAGGGAAAAAGAACAGTGACTGCAGGTTCTCCCTGTGAATCTTCTCTCAGGGACAGATCATTCCATAATGTCGAATGTTGCATTTGGGGAAAGTGCTTTTACATATTGTGGGAACACATTAAAAAAATAATAAAATTACTAAAGACATCTTTAGACATATTGTGAAATTGTTACTATTGTTTACATATATGCCAATTATTTTGCTAGAAAATGACATTTTTCCAGAACATGAATTTTGCAAATATGATCTTGTAGAGGATAAAAAAAAATCTTTTTCTTACCTATTACAAGGTTTATGGTTGAGACTTCTGCAACAAAAGACAGTTTAATAAAAGAAAGCATACACATTTATTTAATCGATAAATGTTATTTATTTTTTAATGATGTGGGAAACTTCATAAGGAAATGAAGATCCCCCCAAATAGATAAACTTGTATAAATATTTTTATGCTTAGGTCTGATGAAGAGTGAAATATGCTTGGAGGAGAAAATGACATGATCTAATGGTAATAAACTGAGGGTGGTAGGGAGAGATTTAGTAAGGCCATTTTATTCAGATTCTTCTCTGTGTCTCTATGTCTTAAGAGATAAATTTCTTTCATCCAGGTGTAGAGAGAGTACCCCTGGAATGGGGCTCTTATGACCTGCTTCAGGGGAGAATGGCAAGGGGAAGGTGAGATGGCCTTCCTGTTTCTGTTGTTTTCTCAACTGTCAAGGTGTCATATTTTGGAGTAGCAGGTCCTAAGCCCTATCAATCTTCAAGTAGTTTTAAATCACTGTGGTGAACAATCAAGACTTAACCCTCTGACCTTAATAGTTAAAAATATAATAGGGGTCAAGATTGGCCCAAGTTCAAGGTTTTCATTCTATTGATTATGTGATCTAAGTTACTTAAAATCTCAAAGTTTCAGTTTTCTTATCTCTATACTCAAGAAATTTGATACCTAGTTAATGATGTTATTATAAGTCTAACATAAGGTAATGTTTCTGTCCCAAGGCCATCATGCATTTTAAGAAGGCTTTTATTGTTGTTACATAATTGCTTTGGGAAAAATAGTTGATTGAATATTCCACATTCTTAGCAGGATTTGATAATATTTAATGACATATTTCTGCATCATGGATCTGATCAATTGCATCTGAATTAATTCCATTAACCTGTCATATATTATCAATAGATTAACTTTTTATGTAGTATTTAAGTAAGCATAATAATTATGTGTGTGCTATAGTGATGTTACAGATGTTACAGTAGGTAGCTAGTCAGACATGAGTAGAGCAGGAGAGGGCTCCTACACCACACACATACCAGGAATGTCAGGTGATATCGGGTGATGGTCAGGTGGTTGTTAACGATCTCTCTAAAATACAAATTGGTTGCAGCCAGTTCTGGGGAAAAGCAGTCTCCCAATAGATAGAAAAATCAACACTGGTGATCAGTAGCTTCCAGGTAAGATCTCAGGAGTTGGGCCAGTGGGCTCAAGCATGAGATTAAGAGGCAAAATGGTGAAGTTTAACTGGTATATGACCTTCTAGGGACATTTGACCAGTAAGGGAAGAATGCCTTAAGTGAGCATGTGTACAACTCCAGAAAACATACCGTGCATGCTCCCCTCCCAGGTGCTGGCAGGCCACTGCACATGCAGACAGCCCACACCAAGGGAAGAATCAGGGGAAAATGGACACAGGACCCCTGGAGTATGCAAACTGGAAAACCCAAAGTCAAATGTCAAATGGTGCACTTGATCTCTCAAGTCACCCATGTGACCCTCTTCCAAGGGTATTTTACTTCCTTTCATTCCTGCTCTAAAGCTTTTTAATAAATTTTCACTCCTGTTCTAAAACTTGCCTCAGTCTCTCCTCTGCCTTATGCCCCTCAGGTGAATTCTTTATTCTGAGGAGGCAAGAGTTGACGTTGCTACAAACCTGTATGGATTTGCCACTGGTAACAGTGATAATGGGAAAAAAATGATACAGATACTATTAAATGGCTTTATTATAAAGGTCCGTTTCTAGCATATATACTGCATAATAGATTACTAGGACATAGTGTGACTAAGCATTTCTCACAATGGCCCTCATGGGTGTCCCACAACAACCCTCCCTGACCCCTCTTGTACTTGGCCTTAGCCTCTAGCTCTTCTTCCTTGCCCTTGTTGATAAAATCTAAATTGCTCCCACACTAGATACTAATGCACAGGAATACTTTCTCCCTCTTCTAAGAGACATCCTTGACCAACTATTCTAGAAACTAGTTGCTGAAAGAAACCACCTGCTGAAGCCCAATAAAAGATTCCTGATAAGGTTTGGCTCTGCGTCCCCACCCAAATCTTATCTTGTAGTTCCCATAATTTCCATGTATTGTAGGAGGAACCTGGTGTGAGATGATTGAGTCATGGAGGCAGGTCTTTCCTGTGCTGTTCTCCTGATAGTGAATAAGTCTCATGACATCTAATGGCTTTAAAATGGGAGTTTACTTGCACAAGCTCTCTCTTTACCTGCCACCATCCATGTAAGATGTGACTTGTTCTTCCTTGCCATCTGCCATGATTGTGAGGCCTCTGCAGCCATGTGGAACTGTGAGTCCAATTAAACCTCTTTCTTTTGTAAATTGCCAAAGCTCAGGTATGTCTTTATCAGCAGCATGAAAATGGACTATTACAGTAAATTGGTACCAGGAGTGGGGTGCCGCTGAAAAGATACCTGAAAATGTGGAAGTGACTTTGGAACTGGGTAATAGACAGAAGTTGGAACCATTTGGAGGGCTCAGAAAAAGACAGGAAAATGTGGGAAAGTTTGGAACTTCCTAGAGACCTGTTGAATAGCTTTGACCAAAAGCTGGATAGCAATATGGACAATAAAGTACAGGCTGAGGTGGTCTTAGATGAAGATGAGGAACTTGTTGGGAACTGGAGCAAAGGTGGCTCCTGTTATGATTTAGCAAAGAGACTGGCAGCATTTTGCCCCTGCCCTAGAGATTTGTGGAATTCTGAACTTGAGAGAGATGATTTAGGGTGTCTGGAGGAAGAAATTTCTAAGCAGAAAAGCATTCAGGAGGTGAGTTAGGTGCTGTTAAAGCCATTCATTGTGATAAGAGAAGCAGAGCATAAAAGTTTGGAGAATTTGGAACCTGACAATGCAATAGAAAAGAAAAAACCTGTCTTCTGAGGAAAAATTCAAGTTGGCTGCAGAAATTTGCATAAGTAATGAAGAGCTAAAAGTTAATCCCCAAGACAATGGGGAAAATGTCTCTAGGGCATGTCGGAGGTCTTCACAGCAGCCCCTCCTCTCACAGGCTGGGAGGCTAAGGGAAAAATGGTTTTGTGGGCCAAGCCCAGGGTCCCCATGCTGTGTGAAGCCTAGGGACTTGGTGCTCTGTGTTCCAGCCACTCCAGATGTGGCTGAAA
Organism: Piliocolobus tephrosceles; assembly: GCF_002776525.5. Taxonomy (NCBI): domain Eukaryota; kingdom Metazoa; phylum Chordata; class Mammalia; order Primates; family Cercopithecidae; genus Piliocolobus; species Piliocolobus tephrosceles. Next base: position 64,575,527 of record NC_045449.1, on the reverse strand, counting down.
GGGGCCAATGTAGAGTTTGGGCCATGGCTGTAAAAGGTACAAGCCTCAACCTTTGGCAGCTTCCATGTGATGTTGAGCCTGCAGGTGAACAGAAGTCAAGAATTGAGGTTTGGGAACCTCTGCCTAGATTTCAGAGGATGTATGAAAATGCCTAGATGCCCAAGCACATGTTTGCTGCAGGGGTGGGTTTCCCTTGGAGAACCTCTGCTAGGGCAGTGCAGAAGGGGAATGTGGGGTCAGAGTCCCCACCCAGAGTCTCTACTCGAGGCCTGCCTAGTGGAGCTGTGAGATGAGAGTCACCATTCTCTAGAGCCCAGAATGATAGATCCACCAACAGTTTGCACCATGTGCCTGGAAAAGCCTGACACTCAATGCCAGCTGATGAAAGCAGCCAGGAAGGGGGCTATATGCTGCGAAGGCACAGGGGCAGAGCTGCAAGGCCATGGGAGCATACTTGCATCAGCATGACCTTGATGTGAGACATGGAGTCAAAGGAGACCATTTGGAGCTTTAAGATTTGACTGCCCTACTGGATTTTGGACTTGCATGGGACCTGTAGCCCCTTTGTTTTGGCCAATGTCTCCCATTTGCAATGGCTGTATTTACTAAACACCTGTAACCCCCATTGTATCTAGGAAGTAACTAGCTTGCTTTTGATTTTACAGGCTTATGGGTAGAAGAGACTTGCCTTGTCTCAGATGACACTTGGACTGTGGACTTTTGAGTTAATGCTGAAATGAGTTAAGACTTTGGGGAACTGTTGAGAAGGTGTGATTTGTTTTGAAATGTGAAGACATGAGATTTGGGAGGGGCCAGGGCAGAATGATATGATTTGGCTCTGTGTCCCCACCCAAATCTCATCTTGTAGTTCCCATGTGGGAGGAACCTGGTGGGAGATGATTGAGTCATGGAGGCAGGTCTTTTCTGTCCTGTCCTCATGATAGTGAATAAGTCTCATGATATCTAACAGCTTTAAAATGGGAGTTTGTCTGCATAAGCTCTCCCTTTACCTGCCACTATCCATGTAAGATGTGACTTGCTCCTCCTTGCCTTCTGCCATTAATGTGAGGCCTCTGCGGCCACATGGAAGTGTGAGTCCAATAAAACCCCTTTCAGGCCGGGCGTGGTGGCTCACGCCTGTAATCCCAGCACTTTGGGAGGCCGAGGCAGGTGGATCACGAGGTCACGAGATCGAGACCATCCTGGCTAACATAGTGAAACCCCGTCTCTACTAAAAATATAAAAAAAAAAAATTAGCCGGGTGTGGTGGCGGGTGCCTGTAGTCCCAGCTACTCGGGAGGCTGAGGCAGGAGAATGGCGTGAACCCGGGAGGCGAAGCTTGCAGTGAGCTGAGATGCACCACTGTACTCCAGCCTGGGCAACAAGCAAGACTCCTTCTCAAGAAAAAAACAAAACAAAACAAACAAACAAACAATTAAACCCCTTTCTTTTGTAACTTGCCCAGTCTCAGGTATGTCTTTATCAGCAGTGTGAAAACGGACTATTACAATTCCAATCTTTTTGTCCAAGTTAGAATGCCCCTTTGCAGTTTTCCCAGGCCTTGCGTTTTGAAATAAAGGCTATGCTAATGGTGCTTTTGTTGGTTTTCTTCACAGTACTCTGTAGGTTTTCTTTTTTCTTTTCTTTTCTTTTTTTTTTTTTTTTTTTTTTTTTTGAGATGGAGTCTTGTTCTGTCTCCCAGGCTGGAGTGCAATGGCACAAGCTCAGCTTACTGCAAACTCCGCCTCCTGGGTTCAAGCAATCCTTCCACCTCAGCCTCCTGAGTAGTTGGGATTACAGGCACTTGTCATCATGCCCGGCTAATTTTTGTATTTTTGTAGAGACTGGGACTCACCATGTTGACCAGGCTGGTCTTGAACTCCTGACCTCAGGTGATCCACTTGCCTCAGCCTCCCAAAGTACTGAGAATACAGGTGTGAGCCGCCATGCCTGGCTGGTTTTTTTTTTTATAAGTTTGCAAAATACCCTATACAAGAAGGGGAATATCTTATACTTTATCATCTACCATTGTTTTTGAGAGTAATCATCTGCAAGAACAATAACAAATTATAATTACTGATTTTTTAAAAAAGTAAACTATTTCAGGCAAATATTTATAAATCAGATTGATTTTAGACTTCGGGAGATGACAACTTTACAATTAATTTTTAGAAATCCCTTTAGCAAAATCTCTCAGTTCATTACATGTTTTCCTTAAAAGTAAAATATTTAACCAGTGACACCATTTTTGGATAAAATAAGGTCTGATGTGGAAACAAAATGGGTAAACCAAAGCAACCTAACCTTAATCCTTGGGGATCAGTTTAGGAGAGACTTGGAGATGTTACAAGTCAAAGAAGCTGCAGTCCAGAGCCATCCAGTATGGCAGATCATCCAAATGCAGCCAGCCTCCTAATTTTTGTACAGCGTATAAGTTAAGAATGGCTTTTACATTTCTAAACAGTTGGAAGAAACATGAAAAGAAAAAAATTGTATTTTGTGACATGTGAGTATTATATGAAATTCAAAATTCAGTATCCACAAATAAGTTTAATTGGAACACAGCCGCATCTATTTGTTTATGTAGAGTGACTGCTTTTGCCCTACAATAGCAGAACTCAGTAGTTTTAAAGAGACCATATGGCTCATAAAGCAGAACATATTTACTGTTTGGTCATTTACAGAAAAAAAAAAAATTGGCTGACTCCAACTATAGACCAATGGAACTTATATATAGCGCCATTCCAGTACTGTTTACAAAATTAGTTTTTATTTGTTAGTTTGGTTTGATGATGTAAGAAAGTTCCTGTATTATAGAGTTCAGAAAATAAAAGGAGCATGGGAAAGAATATGCAGTATAATGTTGATATGTAAAATCAAAAATGAGTAAATTACTTACAAAATACACTTGAATGTTAATAGTACCTGACTTAAGATTGAAATTACACACATTCTCCCTCTCTCACAGGCTTTTCTTCTAATACTTATAAACTAGAAAATCAGAGGAAAGGTGATGAAAACATTTTAAAATGAAACTGATTTGTATGACAATCCGTTGAATTCTTTCTACACTTTGGTTCTGGTATTTTGAACAAGAAATGTGCATTTAATAACTATTTTCTGCTAATTAATGCTCTAAAGACCACATCCAATTAACTCTCTCTAAAAACTTATGTAGCATGTGTTTTTGTCAAAATAACTCTTCACTTATTAGAATGATTTAATAAAAATCAAATTATAGTCTAGTTCTAGTATATGTTTATATCTCATGAGTAAAGTGAATGCTGAGATGTTACTGTTATTTTGCTTACCTGGGAAAAGCAATGCTAATGAATTAGTTACAAAATGTAAATCCGGATGTGGAAGGTAGTTTACTGCAGTGAAAGAATACATTTTAAGATCATGTGATTTATTTGTGACTGTTTCTTTATGTATGAAGAAAATCCATTTATATAAATATCAATTTTATGGTAAGAATTTTTCATTTTTAATGTTTTTTAAATGGAAAAGGAAAAACAAATGCCTAAATCTTTGCTATAATTCAAGTAAACTCAGAATGGTATAGTTCCAGCAGATGTTTACCTATATAGAAATAAAATACGGAGATGTATATGCAGATTAATAAAGATGTGCACATATGTGCATATGTTCAAGGCCAGGTAACTCCACAGATTTATGTATGATGAATTGAAGTTGAAAGAATTGTGCCTTATAGATTTGTTTTTCTGATCAAGAGTTGCATTGTCAGTAATTTTGTAAATGGCTATCCAGAGACAACATTTATTATTGGTTACGCTGATGTATTAGGCTATTTTGGTCATTCTTCATTTATAAAGCATTTGTTTGCCTTCATTTTCTTGTGGCAGACTGAGCCAAATAGAAACAGGCTTTGAAATCATTATAAAGCAAAGTATTTTTCCAAGAAAAAATCAGAACTTTAGAAAGCCAAGTAAGAAATGAATGAGTCTAAGAAAAGCTGGTCCTTCTTCCAGAAAAATCAGTGGTGACTGCATACAGCAATCACCACTATCAATTATTGTTCTTTTACATCCTCTTTACGATATTGCTGTTTGTTATTGTTGTGTTTATTTGTTTGTTTGTTTGTTGCAATTCAAGAACCCAGTGTCCCAGCTGACAGGAAAATATGCCAAAAAATGCAATAAATAGTTGTTTGAATGCTCACTCACTGCAGATAACTCAAAAAAAGGTAAACTGTATGGATGAGAGTATCAAATCACATTAGGTCATGCACCTATGTTTTAAGGGAAATCATTAGCTTGTAAAAATAACATGCTAAAAGGTTAATTTTTTTTTCCATCATCTTATTAGACTAGAGATAAAGCAGGATATGCAGGGGAGAAAAAGTCGTATCTTTTCCTCACTCATTACAAGGTTCACGGCTGAGACCCCATAACAAAAGACAGGCTGACAAGAAAAAAATCACACAAATTTGTTTCATAGAAATTTTATTTCACGTGGGAGGCTTCAGAAATGAAGACTCAAAGACACAAGGAAAAATTGTACTTTTATGGACAGTTATGCGGAAGTATGATTGGAGGATAAAAGGGTATATGCTAATGAAAACAAACTTTGGGGAGCTTAGCAAGGCCTGATTATTCCCATCCTTCTTGGCGTCTCTGCGTGACATTTCTTCCATGGAAGTAGAGATCAGGACATCGAACACATGAGGGTCTTTAGGGTATGACAGTAGGTAGCTTGTCAGACATGAGCAGGGTAGAAAAGGCCCCCTCCCCACCAGGAATGTCAGGTGACCCTCAGGTGATGGTCAGGCTATTGTTAAGTTGTCTCTCTAGAATAATAGTTGGTCGCAGCCAGCACCAGGAAAAGGCAATCTCCAAACAGACAGAAACAACTGAAACTGATGGTCAACATCTTCCTGAAAAGATCTCAGGAGTTGGGCAAGTGGGCTCACGCATGTGCACTAAGAGGCAAAATTGCAGAGCTTAACTGGCATATGACCTTCCTTTAAGAGCACATGACTGGTAAGAGAAAAATGCCTCAAGTGAGCAGGTGCACAATTTCAGTAAATACACTGTGCCTGTGGGCCCTCCCAAGTGCTAGCAGACCACTGTACATGTGGACAGCCCACCCCAAGGGAAGAATTGGGGGAGAAGTAATACAACCCTGGAAGCTTGCCAGCATATAAGACCCCAAGGCAAAGGTCAAACCATGCACTTGGTCCTTCAAGTTGCCCACTTGGCCCTCATCTACTTTACTGATTTCATTCCTGCTCTGAACTTTTTAATAAACTTTCACTCTTATTCTAAAACTTGCCTTGGTCTCTCACTCTGCCTTATGCCCCTTGGTCAAATTCTTTCCTCTGAGGAGGCAAGAGCTGAGGTTGCTGCAGACCTGTACAGCCTCACTGCTGGTAATGACAGGAGAAGGAAGAAGGCCAGATGGACACCTTCCTAGGTTTTTTGGCCTGCTTTGGGGAGAAAGGTGGAGGTTAAGTGAGAGTGGCCTTCCTGCTTCTGCTGTTTTCTCAAATACCAAGGTGCCATATTTTGGGGTAGCTTTCCCACACCTCATCAGATACATGTGACCATATTCTTTTTCTGTTTGGAGGACACTCTTTTTCTCTGAACTTGAATAACAACCTCAGAATTTCCAACAATCAACCCAATCAGCCACTACTATCAGTTGAAGTCAGCCTGAGAGATGGAAGAGATCCTTGAATTGGAGGTGAGCTCCTCAGAGGCCAGGCTTGTGTTGCAACCATCCTTCTATCTGCAGAAGGGGTATTACTAACAATAAGATCTAACACTTACGCAGTGCTTACTATGTATGTACCAGGCACTTTTCAAGGAGCTGTCATTTATAACTCGTTTATGTCTCAACAGAAACCAAATGGGACTGGGAACTATAACACCTATTTCACAAATGAAATCACAGGCTCCACAAGGAGTGATAATATGCTCAAGGTACAGCACTGAAGTGAGACAATGATAATTCAAACCAGAGTAGCTTGGCTCCAGTGCCTGGGGCTACCCACTGCATCACACAGCCTCTCCTGAACATGGTAGCTATGTCTTAATCATTGAAGGATTCAGCCAACCTACCTTTCTTTCTTTCTTTCTTTCTTTCT
>NC_045449.1:64515158-64569408 GCF_002776525.5 Piliocolobus tephrosceles | reverse complement strand
TTCCTTCCTTCCTTCCTTCCTTCCTTCCTTCCTTCCTTCCTTCCTTCTTCTCTCCCTCCCTCCCTCCCTCCCTTCCTCCTTTCTTTTCTTCCTTCCTTTCTTGCTTCCCTCATTCCCTCCTTCCTTTTCTCTTTTAATGGAAGAAGGGCATGTTTAAGGCAAAGTGCCCAGGATCATAAAAATTATAATGTAGCCCTGGTTGCTGATGGGAGAAAATAACTATTAATCTACCCCCTTTCAGCTTCTCCTAACAAGTCATGTGAGTACCTGAATCTAGGAGGAAAAGCAACCTTTTTGGTCATATTAATAACTGAATCTAAAAAAAAAAAACAGGTTTTTTGGTAAAATAATCTCCTTTATTTAATGCTAAAGATGATTGAAAAACTTTTCATGTTTCTCTGGTTTCTTATTCTGGGAGCAACCCAGAAATTGTCTGTTTTCTATGAATAGTTATTCTATTAAATAAATGAGAATAACAGATACTAATAGCAACATTTGTAACAATATGAGTGTTGCAAAATATAACTCTGATTTTGTTCAGGGAAAAAAGTTATTATTTCTTTTCAGCCTTTCATGTGGTTATTTTAAGTAGCTTTTATTGTTAGTAACTTAATTGTTAAAATAAGAACAGTTTTGATTGCTTGCAATATAATGCTAAATTCACTGAAATTTAGTGCAAAAATAATGACAACTGCAAAAGATGTAGCTACTAAATCTTGACCTACTAAATCTTTAGCCTTCCAGAAATTCTCATATTATAACATCATTAAGAGTATGGGCTTTGGAATTTGACAAACTAGAACCTCTATATTTGTGACATCCATTAGAAAGTAGCCACAAGACACATAGGCTGTTTAAATTTAAATTTTGATTAATGAAGACCAAATAAGATTAGAAATTCAGGTATGCAGTCACACCAGCCACATTTTAAGTGCTCAATACTCACGTATAGATAGTGGCTTCCATATGAGAAAGAGTGGATACAGAACGTTTCCATCATCACTGCAAGTCCTATTGGAGTAATATCAGAGGTGAACACACATTTTCTGTGAAGAGCCAGAGAGTAAACATTTTAGGTTTTGTGAGCCATATGGTCTTTCTTTTGCAACTACTTAACTCTGCCATTGTAACTTGAAAGCAAACATAGACAAATGTGTAAACAAATTGGGTGTGGCTTTACAAAAATTGGCAGTGACCTGTATTTGGCTCCAAGATGTAGGGTGTCTAAACCACATCATGCAGGCAGGGCACTAAGCACTATATTGGACACACAGTAGACATTCTATACTAATTTTTTTTATTGTAAATTTTAAAAAATAAGACAATAACTATAAAGTCAGAAATAAACTAAAAGTCCAAGTTTTTGTAAATACAATTTAGTGTGTTCCAGAAACATACCAGTAATTAATTAGACATGATACTCCAATAAACAAGCAAGCAAACAAACAACCCTGAAATGTATTTATTGGCATGGAAAAATGTTACTAATCCCTCTGTATATTTTAACAATAGAATGTAGGTTATGCGTGTAGTTAGCTTAAAAGAGGACATGAACACATAGATTTATAGTTGCACATTTTGATGTACTGACAAATATGTTTTAATGTTATTTTTTGGTTTATCTTTTTTAATTTTTTCTACATATAATCTCTATCACTTTTATAATCAGATAAAAGAATTAACCAAGTAAAAGTAACTGGAGTTTTGGTCTTCTTGCAACTTATTCCTAATATCAGTAAGGGAACTGCACTGAGTGAGCTCTGTTCTCACTGGAGCATAACATTGTCTAGTTCTATTTAGTCTGTTTCTATATACATATTTTATAAACATCATTGGTATGAGACAAAATAATAATAGTGTGAAGGTGGCCAACCATGAAAATCTTGAATAATTTAGGGATATGGTTTAACGGACTGCTGGATTGTTTATGACTTCAAGATAATCATTTGGAACTTAGGGGAAAACTTCGCAGATAAAAATCTCTGTTTTTCTCATTAATATTACCTTCTTTCCATAAATGCAAAGAAAGAGAAATATTTTCCCTATATAGACCATGTTCCATCTTTATCAATAACGGGTAAGCACATATTATACTGGGGCTTATGCTATGCAAAACCTATGAAGCAAACAAACTTCATGTTCCCTGATAATTTATTATTTGAGAAAATGTCTAGAACATGTTAGTAGGTATAAAAATAGATTCATCCACTATTTGGATTAGGGTTATAAAACAAAACATGCAGGTATGAAATTGCATTTTTAAATTTACATTACAAAGTTTTATTTTTATAAAAACAGATATAAACATATTATGTATGTATACGTGCACACCCATGCACATGCTAGAGATACATAGGAAACATTTAAATGCGTATTAAGTAAATGCACAAATAGTGAATTTGAAATGTACCTAAAAGATAAATAATTCGGTACAAATATTTAGTACACCAGGAAATACAGCATAATCAGAAGTTCTGGAAATACAGAAATCAAACAAAATCTGTTTTTTGTTTTCTTTTCTGTTTTTGGAGCTACAGCACGACAAGAAAGATTTAACAATTTTTTTCTACTGAAAATATATGATTTTGTTAATTTTGGTACCCCAATTCCTGTAGTTTGAATTGTTATGAAATTTATCACAAAGACAAGTATTTAAATAAGCGAAATGTCAATATTTTTATAGTCAAAATTCTTAAGTTAGTGTGTATAATTTTTATACTAAAAAAATTCTGTTAGAGTACAGGTCAGGGTGTATAAGAAAGGGAAACCTGTTTCCCTTTTCGGTTGAGAAAACTTCATTTGGGTAATGGTGTGATTTTCCATCTGTGGCGGTTATGCAGGCATTAGCCAAGGAGCCTTATAGGAAAAGACGAGATGTTAAGTTTCACCTCAAGATACATTTACAAGTCCTGTTTGGCAGCATTTTCTCTGAGAACAAGCTATGCTATATATTTCAGAGAAATTGAAACCATATGTTGACACCTAAAAATTTTGAGAAATACCACTGGAGTTTGCAAGAAAACATACAAATATAATCAAATCGTTGTAGAATATGTCTTCTTGGACTAACTATAATACTTCACTTGTTTTTTGAGAAGCTGTATTAGTGATGTCTTAATGCTATTAGCTGTAAAACACAGTGATCTAGTTGAAACTGACTGTTTGAGTTAATATTAAACCCTTCATCTTATATTTCCAAATTGAAATGAAAAGATTTAATAGTACCTGCTTCAATTTTAGTAATAATTATGTTTCCTTGCTGATACTTGGCATATAAGGCTTTCCTGTCAAGAGACTGGGGTCTTGGAACAAGATTTAGGCCAAAATGAAGCCTCAGTAAGAAAACACTATTTGGGGCATATGTAGGCTGACAGCTGTTTGATGAACTACTGTGCAGCCATTCTGTTTTCTCCAGTACTGAGGTCAATCACTTTTGTCCACAAATATTGAGAAACAACACAGCCAAAGCACTGAATTAAATCTTAAAGGTGAAATCTTTAATGATAGACACGTGACCCAAGTCGTCTGTCACAATTAAATCTTAATTTAAAATGAGGTATAGGACAATTCTTCTGCAGCTCCTGGAACCTACCTACTCAGAGATACATATAATAATCAAACATTGTAGAGTATTTCTCCCTTGAATAAAAACATCAATGGCATCCTTGCCATGGTAGGATTTTGAATTCTATCCACATGGAAAGCATACAAGAGAACCATGGTCATGACTTTTTCTGCGTCAATATGAATTGGAAATTGTGGGACGGGGCCCCAGGAAGGGATGGCCATTAGCTGGCTGTGCTATCAGCTGGGTATCATCGTGCCTACCAGGGGTCCCCGTTCTTCGTCTTCACCATTAAGTCTGGTCATCTTCAGTCTCTTTGCTACCAGCGTCACAGCTGAGGGCCTTCAGTTTGCTACACTTCTATGTGAATCTTTTCATTAGTGTTAGTTTAATGGACTATTTGAAATTAAAAATAAGGCAATTTTAAATGCGATTTTCAGAAGTTTCTCTTGCACACATTTACTTTAAATTTTACTTTAGGAACAACCTATTTCTACCTGTAAATCTGGGCCACCTTGCCAATTTTCTGATCTTTGGAAGGTCCTTTAATTATCTAGGGTTCTTCCATGTCTTTTAGTTGTGTGTGTGTGTGTGTGTGTGTTTGTTGTTGTTGGTAGTGGTAGTGGTGGTGGTGTGTTATGTATGTGGCACAAACTAAATATTTCTACTTCAATTCTTTGGAATGGGAGAACTCCCCCATCTCTGACTCCCATACCACCACCTAAAGGGCAGTAAAATGTCTTAGTTTCTTCAGTGCAAAGTCATGAAGGGATTGCATTTCATGAAATTTTGTATACTTCTTTTTAATATGCTCATGAGAGAGAAGAGTACTCTCACCATATGGGAGTACACACACATGCACACATAAAGTTTGGACTAATAGTAACTACCTACATTTATTTGAGTAGCTACTATGTACCAGAGAAGTAACTGGGCATCAAATATATCTTATTTAAACCTAACTAAGATCCATGAAAGATGTAATCCTCCTTTGATAGATGAGAACACTGAAAATTAAAAATTTAACTAAATTGCTCACATGTCCAAAGTTAGAAGATGAGGCAGATCTATTTAAACGTGTAACTGACAATGAAGACTACACTGTTAATTGTTCTATGTATTACCCAGTTTTTACTTCTCGTAGTCCACAATGGCCTTGTAGATGTAAAAGGCAGTTTTAATACCATAAATAGATAAATTCCACAAATGTACAAAATGATTTAAGGTGCAGTAGCATAATTTGCAAGAAAGGAAATAGACAAATGCAGATTCCAAATTGCCTTATTGTAAGGGTTCTTTATGCAAAGGATTTCTTGAACTTCTCAAATCTGTGGAACAGAATTATGAAAAATATTTGAGTATATAGGTGCACACTTTTTCTGGGGAGATGATCAATAGCTTTATCAGATTATCTACGTGATTTCTGGTGTATGTATATATGTATACATCTTAAAGATCTAGATGGTGCACAGAAATACTCAAACTTTTATCCTAAAGCATTAGAGTTCCACTCTCTCTAGAAGTAGGAAGATTCTTCATTCTTAAAGTAACTGCTTCTTATCCTTCTCTGTGTATATAGACTCCAAATGCTCTTCTGATCCCGCATAATGAAATTTCAAGTCATCTGCTATGTCCTTGGAGGTTTGATATTGGATCTAGCTTTACAAATGTGAAGGAAATCATTTAAGCTGGATCTGTTTTCTTTATTCCTTTTGAGCTTTTTATTTTATAGTATTGAAATAATATTTAATCATTGCCTTTACCCCTCTTAGAGTCTTGGAAACTCTGGGCCTCCAGAATCTGACAGTTATTCTTGATCTTTTTGTGCCTGACATTTTTGGTTGCCTTAATAGCACATTCATTAATCACTTGTTTAGTTTCTTTCAATCTTGGGATAAACTCAACTTTCACAGCTACTGTTCTAATTTGGCACATGTTCTTGGCTTCTCTACCAGTCTTGAGAAGTTGGGATGACTATCTCTCATTGCAATTGGTGTACATAAGTTCCCTCTGTCAGTCAGAAGCTAACTCCCTACACAACTTTTGGAGCTGCCCACTAAATTAATTTCTCTATAACAAAAACCAATAGCTTCTCAAATAGTTGCAACTCAGAAATTCCTGAAATATCCTAAGACCAGTAATCAAGATGGCGGTTAACCAATAACCTTTACCTAATTATCCCTAACTCCCTAATTTGTCCAAAGTGATATTTTTACAGGATTGTGGTATTATACTTTTGAAACCCAAATAATTTAATTGTCATTTTAGTAGCAGATTACATTTCCACCAAATGTCAAACCATTCAAGAGTCACCGATAAATCAATGCATTTGTCTTGTACTCTGATTTGCCCTACTGACTCATAAGCATGGTATCTTACATTATTGATTCTTGATTAAAAATAACATCAACAAAACTTTATCCAAAGTAAAATTGCATATCACTCTTTTTTTCAAACACAGTAAGGTATTTATTTTCCCAATAAATATTGGGTAAATGATTTACTACTCTTTTGTTTAAATTATTAGTAAAATGGGGTCAGTGTTGGATTGTTTTGAAAAGAATGCTCCCAGCCGGGTGCAGTGGCTCAAGTCTGTAATCCCAGCACTTTGAGAGGCTGAGACAGGTGGATAACCAGAGGTCAGGAGTTTGAGACAGCCTGGCCAACATGGTGAAACCCCATCTCTACCAAAAATACAAAAATTAGCCAGGCGTGGTGGCGCATGCCTGTAATCCCAGCTACTCAGAAGGCTGAGTCAGGAGAATCGCTTGAACCCGGGAGGTAGAGGTTGCAGTGAGCTGAGATCATGCCACTGCACTCCAGCCTGGGCAACAAGAGCAAAACTCCATCTCAAAAATAATAAAAAAGGAAAGGAAAGGAAGAAGACGGGAGGGGAGTGGAGGGGAGGAAAGGAAGCTTCCTAAGGTCAGACATGCATTTGAAATCATGACCCTCCTCTAACAAGTTGAGCAAGGTTAGATAGTTATCCAATTTTTGATGTTCATTTTCCTAATCTACGAAATAAGAATAAAAATGATAATCCATATCCCAGAGAATTGTTGTGTCTTTAAAATGAGAAAACATAGGCAACACACTTATCATCCTACTTATCATAACATAATGAATTTAGCACATTTTATTTAGTATTACTATAATTGCTTTTTGCTAAACAAAAGTGGAAACTAAGAACCATAGAAATAGACAAATATCCAAAATCTGTCATACCTAAATAATTTTATTTTTTTTTTGAGACAGAGTCTCCCTCTGTCACCCAGGCTGAAGTGCAGTGGCACAATCTCAGCTCACTGCAAGCTCTTCCTCCCGTGTTCACACCATTCTCCTGCTTCAGCCTCCCAAGTAGCTGGGACTACAGGTGCCCACCACCACGCCTGGCTAATTTTTTTGTATTTTTAGTCAAGATGGGGTTTTGCCATGTTAGCCAGGATGGTCTCGATCTCTTGACCTCGTGATCCGCCCGTCTCTGCCTCCCAAAGTGCTGCGATTACAGGCGTGAACGTACCTAAATGATTTAATTTGGAAAACAAGAAAACAAACCAAACCAAAATAAAAACTAAGCATTGACCTGGATAATCCAGCAATAATAACGGAAAGGGTTAATAAGTAAAAAGTTAAAATATTGTATGTAGATTTTTCTTTCTATAAATAAATACATATACCATGTATCTATAAATATATATGTAGTTCTATCTATATATCCATATAGATCTATAAATACATACATGTATTTCTTCTTTGAGCAATTCAGATTCTCAATTCTTTGAATTATTTGAGTTATTGTCACTCCAACTTACTCGTAGGTTAAAATCCTTAACCAAACTCCTGGCCTTAAAAACATAAAAGAAAATTATGGAGCTGAATATTGAGGTTGCTGAGACTAGAGCATCATTTTCCAACTCAAATAAAAAAAATGAAAGAATGGATGACATAAGAATTTATCCCCTGCTTGATGCTTGATGCTTGTAGATTCCATTTTCATCTCCCGTGTAAGCAGATAATATATTTGAGATCATGGTATTTTCAATTGCAATGACACAGATTAACCCATTGCCTAACTTCCTCTAAGGAAGTTAAATAATTCAGGGTCAGATCCTAAACTTAATATCTGAAGTTAATAATTACTGTGCTCTAGAATTTGCAAGCTCTAGGTCCTGTTATCTTATGATTCCTTTTCTGAGTGGAAGTAGTATCCATATTCAGTAAAGTGAGCTACTGTGCAGTGCCTTTGAAGAAGCTCATAAAACAGTGGGTTTAATTTGTCTGGGAAATAGAGACGAAAATGTGGTGCAGGTCCCTGATGGAAAATGTGGCTCCGTTATGCCGTGTTCCCACCAACTATCTTGGAAAATGGGCAATATTAACATAGCTCTCTGGAGTAGGGCCAGAAAGAAACAGTGGATGTTCTCTTGTAAAAACCCTGAAAGCAGCAAGCAATCCATAAACAGTATGCAGACTGAGTCTGAAAATGGACCATTTTACGTTCCCTAATGGAAGGATAGCTTATTTGTTCATGGATTTATAGCAACAATGTGATGTCATCAAGTGATTTACGGCAAGAAACACAGCAAGTGTCAATATACAGTGGGGGGTGGAAACATCCTATTCCCACCAAGAAGCTGGTCCCCGTAGGAGGTTGTCTTTGCCTTAGGGTGGGGCGGATGTAGGAAAACCCAGGTTGTTCATGTTACTGGAAATGGGATGAAGGAGTGAGAGATTTACGGGAGACATCCATCTTAGGAAAGGACTCATCCAATGAGCAATGTTTAATGCCCCACGGGAAGGTGGACAGGATACCTACAAAACCCAGGCACACATGTAGCAAATATTCAACGGGAATATTTTCCCACTGAAATATTGAAAAAATTTCAATGGGAATGGGATACTGACAGTATGAAATGGTAGTTATGAAGCATGGCTTTATTTTATTTTTAAATTTGTATACAGTAAAATTTACTATTTTTGATAGTTACACAAATTTGACAAAATTTGAAAATTATGTAACTGTCACCAAAACTAAACACATTTCCATGATCTCAAAAACTTCTCTAACCTAGTCCCTTTGAAGTTAATCCCTCTCCTCACCCTCAAACCCTTGCAGCCACCGATTGATTCTGTTACTTCAGTTTTGCTGTTTCCAGAATGCCATTTAAATATAATCATATAGTGCATTGACCTCTAAGACTACATACTGTATGCATTTGAAATTCATCCATGTCATTACATGCATCAGTAGTTCATGGTTTTCATTACTGAGTAATATTCCACTGTATGGATGCACTATGTTCTTGTATCCATTCCCAGTCTGAAGGACATTTGAGTTGTTTCCAGTTCACGGTGATTTTAGTCCAGCTACTAACACCATTCATTATCCAGGTTTTAGTATGATGATAAAATTTCATTTCTCTTGAATAAATACTTAGGAACAGTGCCAATTCATGTGGTAAGTATATAATTACTTTTATAAGAAACAGTCAAACTTTTTTTTTTAAGTTGCTGTATGATTTTGCAACCCACCAGCAATGCAGCCAAGTCCCAATTCCTCTGCATCCTCACACACCTGGTATTGCCAGGCATTTGTGTTGGTTTATTTTTGTTTCTTGCGATTCTGATGTGTATGTAGTAGTATCTCATTGTGGCTTAATTTGCATTTCCTAATGACTAATTCTGTTGGTCATCTTTTCAGGTGCTTATTTGCAATCCATATACCTTCTTTGAAGTGCTTATTTGCAATCCAATACCTTCTTTGAAGTGATTGTTTAAAGCTTTTCCTCACTTTTTAATTGGATTGTCTTTTTTTATTATTGAATTTATGTATATTCTCTATGATGTCTCTATGTGTATCCTAAACACAAAGACCTGAAGGATTTATGATTTACAAATATTTTCTACCAGTCAGCGGCTTGTGCTTTTTTTTCACTTTTAGTTTTATTCAGATAATAGACATTTTAAATTTTGATACCCATTTTACCATTTTTTTCCCCATTTAATAGAATATGCTTTTGGTATACCATAAGAAATACTTTGCCTGGCCAAAGTTCACAAAGGATTTTTTCCTGTATTTTCTTCAGAAAGTTGTATACTTTTAGGGTTACATTTGGGTCAACGAACCATTATGATTTAATTTTTGTTTAAGGGTGAGGTGTGGGCTAATGATTTCCCAACAGCATTTGTTTATATTGTTATTATAATGAACAATTATGAGTTAATTTTTGTTTAAGGGTGAGGTGTGGGCTAAGGTTCATTTTAGTGCATTTGATGTCCCAACAGCATTTGTTATTATTCCAACATCATTTGTTAAACGTACTATACTTCATGGATTGAACTGGATTTACAATTTTGTCAAAACAATATATTTGTACTTGTTTTTTTGTCAATTTTGTTCTGTTTCATTAATCCATATATCTATTTTTCAAAAATGTGACATTGCTTTGTTTAATGTACCATTATAGAAAGCACTGAAATAAGATACTATGAGTCTTCCAACTTTGCTCTTTTTCAAAATTGCTTTGGCTTTTCTATTTTCTTAACTTTTCATAGAAATTTGAGAATAAGACTAACTAAAATCTACAAAAATAATGTTGAAATTTTGAATCTATATATAACAGAATATGTATGTAATTTGGAGGAGGGCTGATTTTTTAAACAATAATGCATCCTCTAATTTAAAAAATATGGTATATATTTCCATTCCACTTAAATGTATTTAATTTAAGAATATGGTATATATTTCCATTTATTTGGGTCTTTGATATCTTTCATTGTCTTAGAATTGTCAGCATACTGTTTCTGTACATATTGGTTAGATGTATGTTACCCAAGTCATTTTTTAAAATTGTTATTGTAAAGGGTACCTTTAAAAAATTTTCAATTTTGAAATGTTTCTTGCCAGTATATAGAAATATGATTGATTTTTGTATACTTACTGCAACTTTGTGGCACTGCAAAGTCTACTTATTATTTTGACAAGTATCTACAGAATCTTTGGGACTTTTTTGTGTAAACTATATTAGTTTCAAATAGTTTTATTTCTTCATTTCCTATATATGTGTATATATACACTTTTTTTTTTTTTTTTGAGACAGTCTCACTCTGTCTTCCATGTTGGGGTGTGATGGCACAATCTCGACTCACTGCAACCTCCACCTCCCAGGTTCAAGCAATTCTTGTGCCTCAGCCTCCTGAGTAGCTGAGATTACAGACATGTGCCACCATGCCTGGCTGATTTTTGCATTTTTAGTAGAGATGGTATTTCACCACGTTGCCCAGGCTGGTCTTGAACTCCTGAGCTCAGGCAGTCTGGCCACCTCAGCCTCCCAAAATGCTGGGATTATAGGCATGAGCCACTGTGCCCAGCCTATATTTCTTTTATTTCATTTTCTTGTGTTATTTCATTGGCTAGGACTTCCAATACAATGATGACTAGGAGTAGAAAGGGGGCACATGCTTTCCTTGTTCCTGATCTTAGAAGGAATACACCCATGCTTTCATAATTAAATACAATGTTAGCTTATTTTTTTAAATTCATATGTATGCCCTGTATCATGTTTAGGATGTCCTCTAATATCCCTAGCCTGCTAAGAGTTCTTATGCTAAGTAAATCTTAAGCCCTGTCAAATGCTATTTCTATTTTTCACATCTGTTGAGATGAGTGTTTTTTTCTTTTATTCTGCTAATATGGTGAATTACACTGATTTTTAAAGGTTGAACCATCCTTGGATTCCTGCGATCTCACTTGATAGCATGCGTATATTATATGCATTATATGTTTTCTAAATGTTGAATTCAATTTGTGACATTTTATTCAGGATTATTCCATCTAGGTTCATAAGTGATACTGGTGTATGGGTTTTCTGCCTTTTAATGCTTTTGTCTAGTTTTGGCATCAAAGTAATGGTAGCCTCATAAAATGAGCTGGGAACTGCTCCCTCCTATCCCATTTACTAGAAGATATTGTGTAGTATTTGAGTTATTTCTTCCTTAAATGTTTGGTAGAATTTGCTAGTGAAACCATTTAGGATGTGGAGGTTTCTTGTTTTTGTTTTTGAAGGATTTTAACAATGGATTTAATTTATTTAATAACTATAATATTATTCTTTGGATAATTTATTTTTAAATGAGTTTCAGTAACTAATGTTTTCTTCAAGGATTGATTGTTTTATAAGATTGTAGTTTCCTTTGGATGGTAGGACACAACACAATGACACTAGGCATGTTAGATGAAAGGTATAGCTCTTTGTTACTTACAGCTCCAAATGACAGAAGGCTGCCAGGCAGGGCCACAGAAGGAATTGCTCCCAGGGATAGGGTAACAGTGAGCTGAAGCAGTAGGGTTCAGCTTCGTATGGTACATAGGGCCAAGTTAGCTAGGTTTCCTGGGCTTCCTGTGGATTGGATAATTTGAATTATTTCATAGGCTCCAGAGCATAGAGAGTGTTCCTAGTTGTTTGTTACCTGGGCCTGGAGTAATAAAAAACAGGTGCACAGTAACCAAGAGTGTTAGTGCCCAATAAGGGAAATGGTTAGAGTGTGGATTTAATCAGCTACTCAAGAGGGGAAATTAACTGTCCTGTAGCCAGGGCCTCGAGGTGGGTCAAGTCAGTATTTTTTCAATAACGATTTTACATTGGTCCATTTCATCTGTCAAATTTATGTTAAAAATCTATTTTTATTTTTAAATTAATTTTTTTAAGAGACAGGGATTTTCTGTGTCACCCACGTTGGAGTGCAATGGTGCCATTATAGCTGACTATGGCCTCTACTCCTGGGCTCAAGTGATCCTCCTGCCTCAGCCTGCCAAGTGAGGACTGCAGGTGCATGCCACCATGCCTGGCTAATTTTTAAAATATTTTGTAAAGACAGTGTCTTTCTATGTTGCCCAGTCTGGCCACAAACTCCTAGCCTCAACGAATCCTTCCTTCTCAGCCTCCCAAAGTGCTGGGATTACAGGTATGAGCCACTGTGCCCAGCTGAGTTGTAAAATGTATAAACATTAAGTCATCTGTGGTATACTCTTATTATCCTTTCAGTGTCTTTTTGAGTTACAAGACTATAGTGCAATCCCATCTTTTATTTTTGATATTTAAATTTGTGTTTCTTCTCTTCTACTTTCTTACCACTCTGGCTAGAATTTTATTAATCTTTTCAAAAATTTAGCTTTTCATTTTATTAATTTTCTCTCTTGCTTTTCTGTCTTAAAATTTAAAAGAGATTATTATTACATTCTTCTGCTTGTGTTTTTTCCAGTTTGCTCTTCTCTTTTCTGATTTCTGAGGATGGTAACTTAGATTTTTTTCAACATTTTTAACATTTTTCTTCTTATTCATGAAGAAGTGGGGGTCAGCTTAGTATGGCACATGGGGCCAGGTTAGCTAGGTTTCCAGGGCTTCTGTGGATTGGATAATTTGAATTATTTCATAGGCTCCAGAGCATAGAGGGTGTTCCTAGTTGTTTGTTATCTGGTCCTGGAGTAATAAAACACAGGTCTCATTGATTTTCTTTTAAAACAATTATATTCTAGGTACTTTTGAAAAAAAATATTCAGTTTCTACCACATAAAGAGTGAGGCCACGTATCAATAATGCTTTATTGAACAGATACCTAGTTATGAGAGAAAGAATGGAAAAGCCCAATTGCAAAAATCAAGGAGAGCACCAAACCAAAAATGAAGTCACATGTGTCAACACTACAGCATCCTAGGGGCTCACTGGAGGTCTATAGCCCACCCTGAGGAAGAAGGTGTGGCTTTGGACCCACTGGACAGAGTTGATCTGAGATTCCCACATAAGCCAAATATCTGGAAAGAATTTAATCCTTAGGAAATGAAAACAAGCAAAACTCATCCACCAATGCAAATTGGAACAGTAAAAACTTGTCTGGTCCTGGGTTAGGAAAAAGTATTCCATGAAAAATTAAAATTATACCAGTTAATACATTTATGATCTTTTCCCTAAAAAACAGAGCCTATTAATAAAAAAATTTGGTCAACATATATCATTACATAATTACAAATTAAAATAATAATGAAATACGATTATGCACCTACTAGAATAAATGAAATCCAGAAAACTGGCAATACTAAAAGTTGCAATAATGTAGAGCATCCGAATGCTCATTGTTGACTGGTGGGAATGCAAAATGGTACAGCCACTTTAACAAAAAGTTTTGACAGTGTCTCAGTCAATTTTTGTGTTGCTATAAAGAAATACCTGAGGCTGGGTAATTTATTTAAAAAAAGACGTTCATTTGGCTCACAGTTTTGCAGGCTGTACCAAAAGCATGGTGCCAGGATCTGCTTTTAAGCATCTGGAGGCTTCCATTCATGGCAAAAGGCAAAGGGTAGCTGGTGTTTAGAGACCACATGGTGAGAGAAAAATCAAGAGAGAGAGAGGAGGTGGTGCAAGGCTCTTTTCAACAACCAGTTCTCACAGTGACTGAGAGTGAGAATTCACTCCTGTGCAAATGAAGAATGGCACCAAGCCATTCATGAGGGATCTGCACCCTTCCCAACTCAACACCACACACCAAGCCCTTCTTTAACACTGGGGATCAAATTTCAACATGAAACATAGTGGGGCCAAACAAACCATATCTAAACCATAGCAGACAGTTTGAATCCAAAGCTAAATACACTCTTACCTTATGATTCAGCAGTCAGGCTCCTTGGTAGTTACACAAATTAGTTGAAAACATATGTTCACACAAAAACCTGCACATAGATATTTATAGCAGCTTTATTTATAATTATTGCTAACTGGAAACAACCAGGATGCTCTTTAACAGGTGAATGAATAAATAAACTGGGGTACATCCACACAATGGAATACTATTCATCAATAAAAAGAAATGAGCTATCAAGCCACCAAGACACATGGAGAAATCTTAAATACATATTGCTAAATGAAAGAAGTCAGTCTGAGAAGGCTACATAATATATAATTTCAACTCTAGATGTTTCTTGCCTTATGATAGAGTTATATCTCAATAAACCCATCAAAAGTTGAAAATGTTAAGTCAAAAATGCAACTCTTTTTTCTTTTTCTTTTGTTTGAGACAGAGTGTCACTCTGTCACCCAGGCTGCAGTGTGGTGGTGCAATCCTGGCTCACTGCAACCTCTGCCTTCCAGGTTCAAGCAATTCCTGTCACAGCCTCCTGAGTAGCTGGGATTACAGGCGCCTGCCACCACACCCAGCTAATTTTTGTATTTTTAATAGAGTCGGGGTTTTATCATTTTGACCAGGCTGGTCTTGAACTCCTGACCTGAAGTGATCTGCCCATCTTGGCCTCCCAAAGTACTGGGATTACAGGCGTGAGCCACCGCCCCTGGCCCCACAATGCATTTCATACATCTAACCTACCAAACATCATAGCTTAGTCTAGTCTACCTTAAACATTCTCAGAATACTTAAATTAGCCTACAATTGGGCAAAATTATCTACCCCAAAGCCTATTTTATAATCAAGTGTTGAATATCTCATGTAATTTATTGAATACACCACACAGTGCAGTATCGGTTGCTTACTGTCATGATTGCATGGCTACCTGGTTGCTGCGCTCACTGCTTTTGCCCTGCATCATGAGAGAATTATACCATATGTCGCTAGCCTGAGAAAAGAACAAAATTCAAATTCTGAAGTATAGTTTCTACTGAATGTGTATCACTTTTGCATTATTGTAAAGCTGAAAAATGGTAAGTAGACCCATCGTAAGTCAGGAACTGTCTATGTATGACATTTTGGATAGAATAATAAATCTAAAATTAGATTTTGAAAACTAGACACGTGTCTAAATTATTTGGGGTTCAAATAAGAAATTTTTAATAGCATAAATAGAAAACAACTCATTCATTAAGTAATCGATAGATAAATTGTAGTGTACTTACAATGTGGGAAACCATCAATCACCAAAATTGACAAATTAACTAGATCAGGTTTAGTCTTTGAGACTTTTTTGGTCATGATGTGAGTTGAAAAAAAAGACGTTATTTGAGGATATTATGTAGATACTTATATAAAAAGAGAAAAAGCAAATTTCCACAAATTTGGGGTTAGTAAAATTCAAAATATAATCATAACAATTGAAAGATTTTTGTTTTTTAGTTTTATTTTGTTTGTTTGTAACACAGGTCTACTAATGAAAATAAGATTTCCTTTTGGGGGGATACAATTTTATTAAGTTGGGGTTCAAAGTTAGCATTTCTTATCATCAAATTGTTTGTAAAGGTTAAAATGTAAAAATACTTTCTGGGCCTGAAATCTGTACAAAAACTAATGGTGGGTTAAATTTTGACCTGTGGACCACAGTTTGCCAATCTCCGAACCAGATCAATATGTATCAGCATGATATTGAGCGTAAACACATCTTGTCAAAGGAAGCATACATATTGGTGCCATTCATGCAAATTATTTAAAAATCAAAACATAACCATTATTACTTATGGATATGAATACATAGTAAAGTATAATAACATGGACAAGAAGGACAGATACCAGCTTCAGAATTAGGGCTGAATGCGATTTCTCAGGTTAACTAATAACTCTAACATTTCTATACCAGAATCCTTTTCTGGGTTTCAGATATTCACTTCAAATGCTGCCTGCTGAGTATACCAACTGGGGTTGGCCACAGGAATTTTGAAAGGAATATGTACAAAAATAAATGAATCATTTACCTCTTCCACTGCTTCCTGCCAGATTTTTCTTATTCCATTTGCTTATCTTAATAAATACTGCCGATGCCTTCTGAATTTTTGCAATCTGTTTTTTCCTCCCCAAATATTACTGTTATTAATATTTCCTAAATTCAGGTCCTCCTCCTCACCATTCTCTCTCTTGCTGTCTCTTTCTCTCTCTCTTTCTCTCTCTTTCTCCTCTCTCCTCTGCCTTCCCTCCTCTATTACTAATACCAAAGAGGCCTCATAATTTTTCTCTATGAATGCTATTTCTCAAACTCTCTGATATCTCCTTCTCCCAAATAGGATAACACACAAACTCCTTGCTGGTCTGAAAAGGCTTTGTAAATTGGTTTTCTTAACTTTTAAAAATAAGATTTCTAACTTTTAATTATTAACTTTTAACACCCCCTCTACACACCCATCCAAACCCCCGACAATTTACATCCCACAGTTGTACTCTCAAAATTCTTATGATGACAAACCCCTATCAATCATACATTTTTAAATTATTCCTCAATACAATTTCATTTATTCAAAATATAAGCCTATCTGTATATTTATTCATAAGTACATTAATAAATACTCAAAATAAAAAATTTTAAATATAAGCTGAATAAAATATACATATTTTAAAGGCTTATACCTTTAGTATTAACAGCACACACACATACACACACACACACACCCTCTTTTTGTTCTGATCAATGCATTAATATTAGCTAGAATACAAATAATGTAATTTTATATATTTTATTTTGTTATCTTAAATCAACACACAACAGTAATACATGTTTATAGGGCACCTAACGATATTTTGATACATAGAATATATCGTGATCAGTTAGGGTAGTTAGTATATACATTATCTCAAATATTTATGATTTCTTTGTGTTGGGAACATTTGATATCCTCCTTCTGGCTAACAAACAGTGTTTTTAATGGGACCAAGGTGATGGTGTCTGCTGCCACTTCTAACAAATTATTTGCATTTGTGTACATATGCTCTTTCTCCATCCTGCTAATAAGAAAAAGACTCAGTGCTCCGGACTCAGTGCTTCTATTCAAGTGCAACTCCTTCTGTTCCCATCCCTTTTCCCCTTATCAAGTCATACCGCAAGGAATTGTCCTTTTTCTAGAATGATTCCCCTTCCATTTCTGCTGAATTATTTCCAAAAGCATATACACATTCTGTAATATCTGCTCTCCAATAACCAAAACAAAAATATCCCTTGACTCCTATATAGACCAATATCTCTACTCTTCTTTACTGCGAAGCTCCTCCAAGGAGCTTTCTGTATACGCTCTCTTTAGTCCCTCCTCTAGCTTGACCACCGCTCCACTGAAGTTGCACTTGCCAAGGTCACCAGTGAACCTCATGTTTCTAAATCCATTGACCAATTCTTAGTCCACATGGTATTGACCACCCAGCAGCCCTTGACGTGGTTGGCCATTTTCTCCTCATTGACATGTTTTCTTCACCGGACTTCCTGGAAAACCATTCTCTCAGTTCCTTTCAAACTCACTTTCTGATGCCTTGTCTACTTTGCTGTTTCTGTCTCTTCTCTCAGACCTCTCTAAATGACAAAATATAGCAACACCCAATAAGAAATCAAATCTGCACTTTTGTCCTAGTTGATCTCATTCATGCTCATGACTTTCCACCTGAATGTCAATGTACACAGTTACATCTGAAGCCTGGTCCTCTCCACTGGACTCTAGATTATTCTAGAAAAAGGCTGACTCGGCCGGGCACGGTGGCTCAAGCCTGTAATCCCAGCACTTTGGGAGGCCGAGACGGGCGGATCACGAGGTCAGGAGATCGAGACCATCGTGGCTAACATGGTGAAACCCCGTCTCTACTAAAATATACAAAAAAATAGCCGGGCGAGGTGGTGGACGCTGTCGTCCCAGCTACGCAGGAGGCTGAGGCAGGAGAATGGCGTGAACCCGGGAGGCGGAGCTTGCAGTGAGCTGAGATCCGGCCACTGCACTCCAGCCTGGGCGGCAGAGCCAGACTCCGTCTCAAAAAAAAAAAAAAAAAAGAAAAGAAAAGAAAAAGGCTGACTCACTTCTTCCACGTCTATGTCTGTCAGACATCTCATAATTAACAGCTCCAGACAAAATTCCGTATTTCTGACCTTCATGACTTCTTCCTCATTTGTTGCCCTATCTGTAATTAGCAACTTTAATCTTCCATTTGTTCAGTCTAAGAGCCACAGAGAGATCCTTGACTTCTTTTTATTTCATAAACCATATCCTATCCATTTATAAATCTTTTTAACTGTACCTTCAAAAAACCTTATGTGTGTTATGTGTCACTGTGGCTAGATTATGGTGTCCAGATGTTTGCTCACACACCAGGGTAGATGTTGCTGTGATAGTACCTTTGTAAAGATGTGATATTTAAATCAGCAGACTTTGAGTAAAGTAGATTGCCCTCCCCAGTGTGAGTGGGCTTCATCCAGTCAGTTGAAGGCCTCACGAAAAAAGACTGAGGACCACCATAAAGAAGGAATTCTGCCTCCATACTGTATCCAGACTTGAGAATGCACCATCAACTTTTGCAAGACAGTCTATCTGTGGATCCTTTGTAGGAATCATCTTGAGCCATGTGTCTATGTGTCTGAAATCTGAACAATGTTCTTTACCATCACTGCTGTTACTCTAGTCCACCATCACCTCACATGTATTAATGCAATAGCTTGCTGTTAGTCTCTCTGCTGTCCCCACAGTATATGTTGATCATACAATACTCAGAGTCATGCACTTTTACAAAGTAAATCAGATTACATATCTCCTCTGCTCGAAATTCTCTAATCCCTATCACCCCCACCACCATGCAATGGCCTACAAGTTTTTACACAACCTTACTGCACTCTCCTTTGTATCGAGTATCAATCTCTTCCCAGCAGGCTCAACTCCAGCCACACTGACCTCCTTGCATCTCCTTGAAAATATCAAGAACATTTGTTTCTTAGTCTTCCCTCTGCTTGGAATGCTCTCCTCTGTACTATCTGCATGGATAGTTCCCTCATTTCCTTTGGGTCTCTGCTCTCGAAGCTTCTATTGATAACACACCTTCCTACCCACTGCATTTCCTATTCTCTTTACTCTGCACATCACTGCAACTACCCTGATGTATGCACATTTGTGTATGCCAATTAAATTTTATTTTTCAAGCAAAAATGACAAATGAGATCTAATTGAACCAAACAGCTTCTGCACAGCAAAAGAAAGTATCAACAGAGTAAACAGACAACCTACAGAATGGGAAAAAATTTTTGCAAACTATGCATCTGACAAAGGTCTAATATCCAGAATTTCTAAGGAACTTAAACAAATGTACAGGAACAAACAACCCCATTAAAAAGCAGGCAAAGGGCATGAACAGACCCTTTTCAAAAGAAGACATACATGTGTCCAACAAGCATATGAAAAAAAGCTTGTCCAGGTGTGTTGGCTCATGCCTGTAATCCCAGCACTTTGGGAGGCTGAGGTGGGCAGATCACCTGAGGTCAGGAGTTTGAAACCAGCCTGGTCAACATGGCGAAACCCCGTTTCTACTAAAAGTACAAAAATTAAGCGGGTGTGGTGGTGGGTGCCTATAATCTCAGCTGCTCAGTAGGCTGAGGCAGGAGAATCACTTGAACCTGGGAGGCGGAGGTTGCAGTGAACCAAGATTGCACCACTGTACTCCAGAATGGGCAACAAGAGTGAGACTCCATCTCGGAAAAAAAAAAAAAAAAAAAAAAAAAAAAAAAGCTTAACATCACTGATTATTAGAGAAATGCAAATCAAAACCATAATGAGATACCATCTAACACCAATCAGAATGACTATTAAAAAATCAAAAAATAACATGCTGGTGAGGTTATGGAGAAAAAGGAACACTTTTAAACTGCTGGTGGGAGTGTAAATTAGTTCAACCATTGTGGAAGACAGTGTCGTGATTCCTCAAAGACCTAAAGTCAGAAGCACCATTCGACCCAGCAATCTCATTACTGGATATATACTCAAAGGAATATAAATTGTTCTATTATAAAGACACATGGACACACATATTCACTGCAGCAGTATTCACAGTAACAAAGACATGGAATCAACCTCGATGTCCATTTGATGATAGACTGGATAAAGAAAATGTGGTACATATACACCATGGAATACTATGCAGCCGTAGAAAAGAATGAGATCATGTTTTCTGTAGGGACATGGATGAGCTAGAGGCCATTATCCTTAGCAAATTAAGGCAGGAACAGAAAACCAGATAGCACATGTTCTCACTTTTCATTTGGAGCTAAATGACAGAACACATGGACATATAGAGGGGAATAACATACTTGGGCCTATCAGAGGGTGGAGGGTAGGAGGAGAGAGAGGATCAGGAAAAATAACTAATGAGTAAGTACTAGGCTTAGTGCCTGGGTGCTGAAATAACAAGTACAACAAAACCTCCTAACATGTTTACCTATGTAACAAACCTGCACATCCTGCACATATACCCCTGAACTTAAAATAAAAGTAAAAATAAGTAAATAAATTATTTTCTTCCTTAGAGGTGGGGTCTCACTATGTTGCCCAGGCTGGCCTTGAACTCCTCAGCTCAAGCAATTCTCCCACTTCAGCCAATTATTTATTTGCTTCTTGTTCATCTACCACCACCAGAACATAACCTCCACGATCCAGGAACTAATCTATTTTGTTTGATGTTGTGTCCTCAGAACCTAGAATGACATACCAACTTATAGAAGGAGCTTGACAGACTATTTTCTTTTTTTACAAATGCATGAGGAGCAAATGAACACATGACTGCATAGATTAGTCCTGATTAGCTTCTTAAGGTTTTTGACATGTAATATGCCTGTGATGGTTATTTTTATGTGTCAACGTGGCTATAGTGTCCAGATATTTGGCCAAACACCAGGGTAGATGTTGCTGCGAGAGTGCGTTTTATACATGTGATTCATGTTCAAATTAACTAGTAGGCTTTGAGTGAAACTGAATACTCTCCCTAGTGTGAGTGGGCTTCATCCAATCAGTTGAAAGCCTTAAGAAGCAAGACTGAGGAGCCCCAGAAAGAAGGAATTCTGCCTCTAGACTGTCTTCGAACATGACAAAGCAGGCTCAACTTTTCCCTGGGTCTCCAGTCTGCCCTGTGGATTTCAGACTTGCCAGGCTCCACCATCATGTGAGCCAATTTCTTAAAATCTCTGTCTTTATGTAAGTGATTTGTATGGATGTGTGTGTGTGGGGGGGGGGGGGGGGTGTTCGTGCGTGTAACCTACTTGTTCTGCTTCTCTGAGAACCCTAATCAATACAATGCTTGAAGAAAACTTTGTGCTCAGAGTAAAGGCAGTTTGGGCTCTGTCCTTCCTCTTTTGCTGATTCCTATATTCACTAGTAAATATAATAGTAGTAGAGGTGATAGCAACTGACCATAGCATGTACTATGTACTGTTCTAAGATGTACTGTTCTAAGAGGCTAACGTATGCTAGCCCATCTGTATTAGTCTGTTCTCACGCTGCTAATAAGGACATACCCAGGACTGGGTAATTTATACAGGAAAGAGATTTAATGGACTCACAGTTCCACATGGCTGGGAAGCCCTCACAATCACGGTGGAAAGCGAAGGGGAAGTAAGACATGTCTTACATGGCTGCTGGCAAGTGAGCTTGTGTAGGGGAACTCCCATTTATAAAACTATCAGATCTCATGAAACTTATTCACTACGACAATAAAAGCATGGGGGAATACGCTCCTATGATTCAATTATCTCCACCTGGTCCTGCCCTTGACACGTGGGGATGATTATAATTCAAGGTGAGAATTGGGTGGGGACACAGACAAATCATATCACCATCCAATCTCCACCACAATCCTTGAGAAATATGCCAATGTCTGATTTTTAGACAGGAGGAAACAGAAACTCAGAGATGCACACTGTTCAAGCATTCCAGTACCACATCTCATAAGTGACAAAGGCAGGATTCTAGGCAAGATAGTCTATCTGTGGCTTCCTTGGAGGAATAATCTTAAGCCATGTGTCCATTTTATGATGGTCGCATTAGTTAAAAGCAGACAATATAATCTGTAGCTCTGCTGACACAAGCATATTTAATGACAATGCTTTGCGGTTATTTGAAAGACAGTGGATGATAACACTTTTGCACGTGGGAGCCTATATTCTTTCTTCCCTTAGGACACCATTCAGACTGCATATGGTGTGTAACTGACATGTACACATGTTAACCTATAAATTATAACCACAAATGACAGGTAACTTGGGAAGACACTCATATTCATCTCTATATTAAGTATCAGCAAGTTCATTGACTCATTTATAAATAAAATAAAAACATGAATACATACTCTGTTTCTTCCTGCACTGCAACAGATTGTCCTGCTTACCACTGTACTCTACTTGGGAGATACTTGCTTAGACACATTGCTCCTTTTGTTCTCAGATGTGCCAAGTACTTTCTTAGCTCCACACCACTCCCCCATAAGCTTTTCCCTCCAATAACCTTCCTTTCCTTCTTAATATTACACACCAGTTTGGAAAAATAAAACAAAATGTGAAAATTATAACTCAGTATGTGAGGATTCAGTTCAACAGACCGATTCTAAACAGTTAGCTAAATGTGAAACAGTTTCATGCCATAAAGCGACACTACTGTGGTCTTTTTCTAGATAAACAGTGGTCAGATAATTCCTGCACCTCTCTAGCAGATGCAAATAAATTGGTACAGCTCAAAAGGAAATTCACAGTCTGCTAGGGAAAGCAGATCTTCATATGTTGCAACATCTGTTTGTTTTTCTCTACACTCGTCTTGCAAAAATATATAACCTTTATATCAGAATTAGATTTGAGTCTGGGAATAGATATAATTTTCTTCTAAAGCTTTGTTGAGTTTTATCAGAAAATAGTAGTCAAACTGGATTATTCTGCACCATATAGTTCATCCTCCCCCAAATAGAATAAAACAGAATAAAATAAAACTGGATGACATTGTGAACATTTTAATAAATTTGCTTAAATTACTTTGTAGATCATTTTAAAGGTTATTTCAAAATAAGTGTTACTTCGAGAGACCAGCATAGTTTTTAGTAGTTTTGGCATTGCATTAATGATTACTTTTAATATTATTTAAATTGTCAAATTAAATTCACTAAACACTGTCTAGTGTAGATTCCTCCCAACAAGAATTTTGTATAACGCACTAAGTAATTGAAATGTATTATCTTCTCCACAGAATCAAATGCTACACAGAATATATGCACAAGAGAGATATATGACAGAATTAAAGCAGTCATATATATTTCTTTATACAATCACAGCCCCACTTGACACCTATTGCCCTTAACCACTTTTTAGAACTGTATGACTCCAGTGGACTCACATTTTTCACACCTTTATCTACTCCACAACAGGCGTGAGGGAAAGAGTAGACGACAAGTGTGTACCTTACACCAAACTCATTTTTGGATGTCAAATTTGAGAAGGGGAAAGAGTGTAGAAATGGAGTTTATTCATTAAATTGAAACCACCTTTCGTCTTCCAATTAGAAACACCTTTTACTGTCAATCTCTTCGCAGAATTACCTGCTAGTACTGCATGTATAGGTTGCAGTTCAAAGAGAAACAACATAGAATAAAATATTAAGCCAACAATAGCACTAACTGAATAGAAATTTTATTTTATTTTTTTGTAAGAATATACCTACAGGATGCTCAAAGGAGATATCGAAATGTTAATAGGCTTCCCATTTTTCCTGCCCTTAAAGATAAACAGAATCTACCCATGAATCAGGTATCCTCATTTTGTTCTCATATTTCACATATGAAAAGTATGTATATATGTATACATATTTTTACTGATATATGTATAGTAATATATATAACATATATCTTGTATATGTGCTTATATATAATACATATTATATATATAACTGATATATAAGCATAACTCAAACAAGTTTAAGTATTTAAGGTTTATAATTGAAGAAATAAACTTTTCCTTTTTTTACCTGTACTATACATGTATATATTTTTAACGTATTTGTACTTTTATTTTTATGTTGTAAATAGTATTGTTTTCTTAACTTGAATTATTTATTTATTTAATTTTTTCATAAGTTATTGGGGTGCAGGTGGTATTTGGTTACATGAGTAAGTTCTTTAGTGGTGATTTGTGAGATTTTGATGCACCTATCACCCGTGCAGTGTATACTGCACCATATTTGTAGTCTTCTGTTCCTTGCCCTCCTCCCACTCTTCCCCCCAAGTCCTCAAAGTCCATTGCATCATTCTTATAGCTTTGCATCCTCATAGCTTAGCTCTCACATATCAGTGAGAACATACGATGTTTGGTTTTCCATTCCTGAGTTACTTCACTTATAATAGTCTCCAATCTTATCCAGGTCACTGCAAATGCTGTTAATTCATTCCTTTCATGGCTGTGTAGTATTCCATTGTGTGTGTGTGTGTGTGTGTGTGTGTGTATCTGTATATATATCTATATGTCTCTCTCACAGTTTCTTTATCCACTCATTGATTAATGGGCATTTGGGCTGGTTCTGGGATTTTGCAGTTGTGAATTGTGCTGCTACAAACGTGTGTGCAAGTATCTTTTTCTAATAATGACCTCTTTTCCTCTGGGTAGATACCCAGTAATGGGACTGCTCAATCAAATGGTAGTTCTACTTTTAGTTCTTGAAGGAATCTCCACACTGTTTCCCATAGCGGCTGTACTAGTTTACATTACCACAAACAGTGTTGAAACGTTCCCTGTTCACTGCATCCACGCCAACATCTACTGTCTTTTGGTTTTGTTGTTGTTGTTGTTTTTTATGGTCATTTTTGCAGGAATGAGGTGATATCACATTGTGGTTTTGATTTGGATTTCTCTGATCATTAGTGGTGTTGAGCATTTTTTCGTATGTTTGTTGGCCATTTGCATATCTTCTTTTGAGAATTGTCTATTCATGTCCTCAGCCCACTTTTTGATGGGATTGTTGGCTTTTTTCTTACTGATTTGTTTGAATTCGTCATAGATTCTGGATATTAGTCCTTTGTTGGATGTATAGATTGTGAAGATTTTCTCCCACTCTGTGGGTTGTTTGTTTAGTCTGCTGACTGTTTCTTTTGCCATGCAAAAGCTTTTTAGTTTAATTAGGTCCCAGCAATTTATCTTTGTTTTTACTGCATTTGCTTTTGGGTTCTTGGTCATGAAATCCTTCCCTAAGCCAATGTCTAGAAGGGTTTTTCCAATGTTATCTTCCAGAATTTGTATAGTTTCAGGTCTTAGGTTTAAGTCCTTAATCCATTTTGAGTTGATTTTTTTATAAGGTGAGAGATAAGAATCCAGTTTCATTCTTCTACATGTGGCTAGCCAGTTATCCCAGCACCATTTGTTGAAAAGGGGGTGTCCTTTCCCCACTTTATGTTTTTGTTTGCTTTGTCAAAGATCAGTTGGTTGTAAATATTTGGGTTTATTTCCGGGTTCTCTATTCTGTTCCATTGATCTATGTTCTTATTTCTGTACCAGTATTACACTGTTTTGGTGACTATGGCCTCATGGGATAGTATAGTTTGAAATCAGGTAGTGTGATGCCTCCAGATTTGTTCTTTTTGCTTAGTCTTGCTTTGGCTATGTGGGCTCTTTCTTTGTTCCACGTGAATTTTAGAATTGTGTTTTCTAATTCTATGAAGAATGATGGTGGTATTTTGATGGGGATTGCATTGAATTTGTAGATTGCTTTTGGCAGTATGGTCATTTTTGCAATATTGATTCTAGCCATCCATGAGCATGGGATGTATTTCCATTTGTTCATGTTGTCTATGATTTCTTTCAGCCATGTTTTGTAGTTTTCCTTGTAGAGGTCTTTTGACTCCTTGGTTAGGTATATTCCTGAGTTTCTTTTCTTCTTCTTCTTTCTTCTTTCTTCTTTCTTCTTTCTTCTTCTTTCTTCTTTCTTCTTTCTTCTTTCTTCTTCTTCTTCTTTCTTCTTCTTCTTCTTTCTTCTTCTTCTCTTTCTTCTTCTTCTTCCTCCTCTTCCTCTTCCTCCTCCTCCTCTTCCTCTTCTTCCTCTTCCTCTTCTTCCTCTTCCTCTTCTTCCTCTTCTCCTTCTCCTCCTCCTCCTCCTCCTCTTCTTCTTCTTCTTTCTTCTTTCTTCTTCTATTGTAAAAGGGGTTCAGTTCTTGATTTAATTGTCTGCTTGGTTGCTGTTGATGTACAGAAGAGCTACTGATTTGTGTACATTAATCTTGTACCCAGAAACTTTGCTGAATTCTTTGATCAGTTTTAGGAACTCTCTGGAGGAGTCCTGGAGTCCTTAGAGTTTTCAAAGTGAACAATCATATCGTCTACAAACAGCGACAGTTTGACTTCCTCTTTACCAATTTGGATGCTCTTTATTTCTTTCTCTTATCTAATTGCTCTGGCCAGGACTTCCAGTACTATGTTGAAGAGTAGTGGTGACAGTGGGCATCCTTGTCTTGTTCCAGTTCTCAGAGGGAATGATTTCAACTTTTCCCCATTCAGTATTATGTTGACTGTAGGTTTGTCATAGATGGCTTTTATTATATTAAGGTATGTCCCTTATATGCCGATTTTGCAGAGAGTTTTAATTATAAAGCGATGCTGGATTTTGTTGAATGCTTTCTCTGCATCTATTGAAATGATCATGTGATTTTTGTTTTTAATTCTATTTATGTGGTGTATCACATTTACTGACGACTTGCATATCTTAAACCATCGCTGCCTCCCTGGCATGAAACCCACTTGATCATGGTGAATTATCTTTTTGATATGTTGTTGGATTCAGTTAGCTAGTGTTTTGTTAAGGATTTTAGCATCTGTGTTCATCAAGGATATCAGTCTGTAGTTTTCTTTTCTGGTTATGTCCTTGCCTGGTTTTGGTATTTAGGGTGATGCTGGCTTCATAGAATGAATTAGGGAGAGTTCCTTCTTTCTCTATCTTGTGGAATAGTGTCAAAATGATTGCTAACAATTCTTCTTTGAATGGCTGCTAGAATTTTGCTGTGAATCCATCTGGTCCTGGACATTTTTTTGGTTGACAATTTTTAAATTAGCATTTCAATCTTGCTGCTTGTTATTGGTCTGTTCAGGGTATCTAATATTTCCTGATTTAAGCTAGGAGGGTTGTATTTTTCCAGGAATTTATCCATCTCTTCTAGATTTTCTAGTTTATGTGCATAAAAGTGTTCACAGTAGCCTGGAATGATCTTTTGTATTTCAGTTGTAATATCTCTGTTTCATTTCTTAGTGAGGTTATTTGGATTTTCTGTCTTCATTTCTTCGTTAATCTTACGAATGGTCTATTGATTTTATTTATCTTTTCAAAGAACCAGCTTTTTGTTTCATTTATCTTTTGTATTTTTTGTTTGTTTGTTTGTTTGTTTCAATTTCATTTAGTTCTGCTCTAATCTTGGTTATTTCCTTTCTTCTGCTGGGTTTGGGTTTGGTTTGTTCTTGCTTCTCTAGTTCCTTGAGGTATGACCTTAGAGTGTCAGTTTGTGCTCTTTCAATCTTTTTGATGTAGGTATTTAGGGCTATGAACTTTCCTCTTAGCACTGCTTTTGCTGTATCCCAGAGGTTTTGATATGTTGTGTCATTATTGTCATTGAGTTCAGAGAATTTTTTAATTTCCATCTTGATTTCGTTTTTGACCCAATGCTCATTTGGGAGCAGGTTATTTAATTTCCATGTATTTGCATGATTTTGAAGGTTCCTTTTGTAGTTGATTTCCAGCTTTATTCCACTGTGGTCTGAGAGAATGCTTGATATAATTTCAATTTTCTTAAAATTATTGAGGCTCATTTTGTGGGCTATCCTATGGTCTATCTTGGAGAAAGTTCCATGTCCTGTTGAATAAAATGTGTATTCTGTGGTTGTTGGATGAAATGTTCTGTATATATCTGTTAAGTTCATTTGTTCCAAGGTATAGTTTCAATCCATTGTTTCTTTGTTGACTTTCTGTCTTGATGACCTGTTTAGTGCTGTCAGTGGAGTACTGAAGTCTCCCACTATTATTGTGTTGCTGCTGTCTATCTCATTTCTTAGGTCTATTAGCAATTATTTTATTTACATGAGAGCTCCAGTGTTAGGTGCATATATGTTTAGGATTGTGATATTTTCCTGTTGGACAAGGTCTTTTAGCATTATATAATGTCCCTCTTTGTCTCTTTTAACTGCTGTTGCTTTAAAGTTTGTTTTGTCTGATATAAGAATAGCTACTCCTGTTCACTTTTGGTGTCCATTTGCATGAAATTCATTTTTTCTACCACTTTAAGTTTATGTGAGTCCTTATGTGCTAGGCGAGTCTACTGAAGGCAGCAAATGGTTGGTGAGTTCTTATCCATTCTGTGGTTCTGTATATTTCAAGTGGAGCATTTAGGCCATTTACATTCAATGTTAGTATTGAAATGTGAGGTACTGTTGCATTCATCATGCTCTTTGTTTCCTGTGTACTTTTGTTTATTTGGTTTTTTGTTTTTGCTTTTTAACTTGTGTTTTTGTTTTACATGTCCTGTGTGATTTATGCTTTAAAGAGGTTCTGTTTTGATGTGTTTCCAGGATTTGTTTAAAGACTTAGAACTGCTTTTAGCAGTTCTTATAGTGGTGGCTTGGTAATGGTGAATTATCTCAGCATTTGTTTGTCTGAAAAAGACTGTATCTTTCCTTCATATCTGATGCTTAGTTTTGCTGGATACAAAATTCTTGGCTGATAATTGTCTTGTTTGAGGAGGCAGAAGATAGGGCCCCAATCCCTTCTAGCTTATAGGGCTTCCACTGAGAAATCTGCTGTTAATCTGATCGGTTTTCCTTTATAGCTTACCTGGTGCTTCTGCTTCACAGTTCTTAAGATTCTTTCCTTCATCTTAATTTGGATAACCTGATGACAATGTGCCTAGGTGAAGATTTTTTTGTGATGAATTTCCAGGATGTTCTTTTTCCTTCTTGTATTTGGATATCTAGGTCTCTAGCAAGGCCAGGAAAGTTTTTCTCGATTATTCCCCCAAATATGTTTTCCAAGCTTTTAGAATTCTCTTCTTCCTCAGGAACACTGATTATTCTTAGGTTTGGTTGTTTAACATAATCCCAGACTTCTTGGAGGCTTTGTTCATATTTTTGTGTTATTTTTTCTTTGTCTTTGTTGGATTGGGTTAATTCCAAGACCTTGTTTTTTTATATTACCAGGGTCAGTTTTCTGGTTCCTTCTCATTTGGGTAGGCTCTGTCAGAGGGAAGGTTTAGAGCTGAAGGCTCTTGTTCAGATTCTTTTGTCCCACAGGGTTATCCCCTTGATGTGGTACTCTCCCCCTTTTCCTATGGATGTGGCTTCCTACAAGCAGAAGTGCTGTGATTATTGTCTCTCTTCTGGGTCTTGCTACCCAGCAAGTCTACCTGGCCCTAGGCTGGTACCAGGGGTTGTCTGCACAGAGTCCTGCGATATGAACCATCTATGAGTCTCTCAGCTGTGGACACCAGTGCCTGTTCCAGTAGGGGTGGCTGGGGCTTGGGGATGGGGGTGGGGGGGGGATGGTGCACAATGGACTCTGTGCGGGTTCTTAGTTTTGGTGGTTTAATGCACTATTTTTGTGCTGGTTGGCCTCCTGCCAGGAGGTGGTGCTTTCCAGAAGGCATCAGCTGTGGTAGCATGGGGAGGAACCGGCAGTGGGTGGGGCCCTAGAGCTCCCAAGATTATATGTCCTTTGTCTTCTGCTACCAGGGTGGGTAGGGAAGGACCATCAGGTGGGGGCAGGGCTAGGTGTGTCTGAGCTCAGTTTCTTCCTGGGCACATCATGCTGTGGCTCCTGTGAGGGCTAGGGGTGAGGTTCCCAGGTCACTCGAGTTGTGTACCTAGGAGGATTATGGCTGCGGCTGCTGAGTCATGCAGGTTGTCAGGGAAGTGGGGAAAGTCTGCAGTCACAGGCTTCACCCAGCTTCCATGCAAACTGAAGGGTCCCTCACACACAGCAGCCCCCCAGACCGTTTCCAGGCGGATAGCGATACAGCCTTGAAAACCTTCCCCAGACGATCCCTCTCCCAGGTGCAAAAGAAAAAGGCTTAGTTCTCTCCCCCGCCTGTGGAGTCTGCACACCGGATTTGCATCCTCCTAAATCCTGTTCTGGCCAGGAGGCTTCTCACCTGGTTCAAATTGTTACAGCGTTCAGCTAGGGATTTCCTTCTCCCTGTGTAGTTTCACCCCCTGCTCCTCTCCTGCTGGATCCCTGTGGTTCCAGGCAGGAATGGCCTGCGAGGTGACCCTGTCAGTTCCCAGGGTCTTTCTGCTGCTTCCTCTACCCATGTATTTCATTCGGCTCTCCAAATTGACTCGGCTCCAGGTAAAGTCAGAAACTACTCCTGCAAACAGACCTTTAGCTTCTGCGATGGGGGTGTGTGTTTGGGAGAGGAAAGTTGCCCTTTCCCACTTCCGCAGTTGGGGCACTCACAGTTACGGGGTGAATCTCCCGGCTCCTGCAGGAGCACTCTGCTCCCTTCAGAGGGTCTGCGGGTCCTCTTGGGATTGCTGGTTTGTTCTTGCAGTTGATCTGGAGCTAAAATTCACAGTACAAGCCCCCTGCCCACTGCTCTGTCCAGACCTGCAATCTAGTCCTGCCTCCTGCCCGCCATGATACCCTGCCAGGTCCCCTATACTATATATTTAATCTAAGTTACAAAGACACTAAATGGAGGCAAACGTCTCCAAAAGCCAATATATACACTAAAATATAGTTTTAAAATTTTGTTTGTGTTTATCATGGGATAGTTTTTGCTGGAAGCGTGTGGTGTGGAAGTTCTTACCTCTTGTTTCACTCTAAAATTTGCTGATTTTAGATTTGGATTTCCTTATGCACAAGATCTTAAAATGTTTATTGACTTATTTATGCCTAAGAATTATATATATCATTTTTGCAGTATCAGAAATCTGTGTACTTTTGTTATAAAAAAAGCTTTAGGGCACACCGTACTTCGGATAGAAGCTTCTCTATATGGTACCAAAAAGATGGGTACAAAATTAACATCGCAAATGTGTCATAGGAATGCTTGAGTATTTCTAAGCTTAAATATCATGAGGATTTGAAATGATTATTCTTAAATTTGAATGTTTGACACAATCAACACTTTAAATCATTACATATCAACTATGCATTTGAATTCTTTTCCCTCAGTGTCCAAAGCAAAGTACGTAGACATATTTCATTTAGTCTTCAAGTGAGTGCAAGACTCTATGAAAAACCCATAGAAGACTCAAGAAGTACAATGATCAAAAAGATAAAGAGCAGGATTTGAGAGAAAAACAAGAGGGTCTTAATTATTCAGAGAGAAGAAAGAGAAAGACAAAAAGAGGAATGAACTATTTTGTTGTTTGTAGTTTCAAAAAAAGGTGATATCTCTATACTGCCTCCATGGGGGTGTTAGGTTTGTTACTAGGGAAAATTATGTATGTGTTTGTATGTGTTCATATACGAATGTGCTTGTGTCTGTGGGGCTTGAAGAGTGCAGTCTTTCTTCTGTTGATCATAAAATCCTCCTTGAAATTATGGATGTGGACCAATTTACCATTAAAACTTTTCTCTGACCCTTATGGTAAAGAGAAAAGTGTGACATGGAAGGTGCTGTAAAATGTCCTTTGACAGAAGCCTGAGTGAAACACATTCAGAACTAGGCTGGCAGGGTAGACTGAAGCTGTCTTCCTGGCCTGGCTCTACTGCTAGAATTTTAAGAGAAAGGCAGTCTCCTCATCAGCACCAAGAAAAAGTGAAAATCATATAACATTGTCATGTTCTGTTTTGTCATTTAATGTAAAATAAAACACCTAAAATTAGAAACCCCTATTTTCCAATGCAGCAATTGTTTATTTGTAGAAAGAAACCTCGACTATATTCTAATACATGTGGAAAACTGTAAATCAGGGTGAATGATTGAAACCGTGGCGTGGTTGATCCTGCTTCCACAGTGGTGCTTAGTCATCACTGTTCTGGAAAACAATGTGTTCGGCTTTTGATTGTTTTAGGTCTTTTACTTTTATTTCCTGAGAAATAGATGTATTGATATTGAAGCTGGCTAGTTGAATGATCTGTTTCTGGGCCAAAGGAAATGCAAAAGATTAAGTGCTGAAAGGTAGCTGTTGGGAAATTCAGAAAGTGAATTTTGCTTTTCTGTCAGTTGGCTGATACCAAGCTCACTTGATAATAAGAGCTCTTTAGAGGAACATAAATGTCAGTTTTGCGTCAGCTTGTAACCTGAGGAAAAGTGTGAAAGGGTAGCGCAGCCCTTCCCTCAATTTAAACTTTGTAAAGGGGCCTTTGACTGACTCCCCTTGGTTTGTGGTTTCTGGATCTAGTATTCCAGCCCATTGAATGTTTTTTTGTGGGTGTTCAGACCAAAAGAGACTTATCTGTAGACTCACACCCCCACCCTGTGGTTCTGGCCAACCAATGACGCTAGGTCAGAATGAGTCTCTTAATGGTAACATTTAGCCTATTTCAACACACTTCTCTTAAAGCAGCACGTTCAGCTTGTACTTGAAGAGGGGCTTTATTACTTAACTTAAATTTTTTTAAGAAAAATAATATTTCTAAATCTGATAACTCATCTAAATTATTCTGGAATTATCATGGAAAAGTAGAAATAAGCAGTCCTACTTTAAACAACAAAGTTTCATTCATGGGCATCAAATATTACAACATTTGTTCAAATGAGAACTAATTCAGATTTAATTTTGAATTCTTAACTTTTATGTTTTTACTGAGGATACTGATCAAAATAATAAAGATAGAAATTAAAGCAAGTATACTAAAGATATAGTAAACTAAGGTAGTTAAAGGAGGGAAAATAATATAATTTGTAGAATAATATTGTAAACCTTAAATTCAGTTTTGTTTGATAATTTTGAATCTTCTTTTAGAATTATTTGTTAATTCCAAATATCTTAGCCTATGACTACATTTTAAATTATTGGGCTTCAAATTAAAATGTGTGGCAGTTTAATGTTCTATTATCTTTCATTTAGAGGGAAGTCCTTTGAGAAGCTAACAAATTACACTGTAATTAAATTTTTAGAGCTAATGAATTAATCCCCTTAGCCACCATTTGCTTAGTTTACCTATTGAACTCAGTTATATCACTTTTATTGAGGGAACTAGGAATTTCTCCTCCATTGTTTGGCTCATATCTGTAAATAAAGAACTTTATTTTTTCTGATGAAGTCTTAACATTCCCAAAATGATTTCCTATTCCATAAATCTCCCACAGCTCCAAGCCATCAATCACTAAGACCCTTGTCTTATGATAACCACAAGCAAGGTAATATTAATAAAACTGATATTGTAGGGAACAGGCTAGAAAGAAAGGCTTATGTGTTCAATAAGAATCTATTATACTCTGTACCACAATAGCAACCTTTGTTTTTGTTTGAATTATATTTTAAATCCTTGTGAATACAGGCAAAAGCAAATCCTAAATAAGTAGTAACACATAGTGTTCAATTTCTGCTCCTTTTTCTTTTCTTTCCTTCTGTTAACTCTTGGTCATTTCACTCCTCATTACCACCTTTGATTGAACCTCAACTGATGGAAAAGGGTGGAGAGTGAAGTTCACTAGGCTCTCCTGCTCCTGCTAGTGTAGCCCAGGAAGGAAAAAAGTGAAGGGCAGGAAGTTGTAGCAGGGTGACAAGAAGGTTTCAGAGCCTATAGATAGGCAGTATACCTTTGAATGCTTTCTTCCCAATGTGCCTTGATAACGAAGAAATAGGTTATGCTCAGATAAGCACATGCACATAACATCTTTATTTTGAGGGGTAAGTAAAAAGCTTTCATTGTTTATTTGTTACTAATTAATGGTTCATGGGAGAAGTGATCTAGCATTGCCATGGTTTGAATGTGTCCTCTCCAAAATTCAGGTGTTGCCAACTTGCATATTAAGAGGTGGGGCTTTTAAGAGATGATTGGGCCATGAGGGGTCCTCCCTGGTAAATTGAATTAAGATCCTTATCAAAAAGGCTTCACCCACCATTTAGCCAGCTTGCCCTTCTGCTCATTCAACACGTGAGGACACAGTGCCTCTTCTCTGCAGAGAATGCAGAATCAAAGCAATGCAGCATCAAGGTGCCATCTTGGAAGCAGAGAGCAGCTCTCCTTGTACAACTGAACCTGCTAGAAGTTTGCCCTTGGACTTTCCAGCCCATAGAACTGTGATACATACTTTTCTGTTATTTATAAATCACCCAGCCTGTGGCATTTGGTTATGACAGCAAAAGAGGGAGCAAGGCCAGCACCTATAGCATGCCTATATAGAATTCCCATATTTATCATCAAATTTGCATAGGCTTCCCTGTTCCATATCCATGATGCTCCCGATTATTCTATGATAAGGAGATTGCCATCATTACCTAGAGTTCACTTCCCTGGTTACCAACCTTAATATTTAGGTCATCCTTGACACTTCTCTTCCTTTCTCTCCCCTTGCCCATTCTCTACTATACTGAATCCATAATCAAGACCTACTGGTTTCTACCTTCTAATATCTCTGATAGATATCTACTTCTTCTCCAATCCCTTTCCTTAGGCTAAGCGGGAATCTATCTTCTACGGGACCAACACGTCTCCTAGGTCCATTTTACCATCTGGATTGTCAAATCTATGAAAATAAAGACCAAAGTTGTTTTTGATTCCTCTCTGAATCCTCGGAAATTTCCACAGGACCTGGCATGTAGAAAGGGGAAAAAGGTGTCCGTATGCATTACCAATAATTTTTGTAAAGTAACTAGAGAAGATGATTATAACTTTAACTTTTAAATTTCTTTACCTACTAACAACACACACACACACATTTTTCTACAGGCAAACCATGTGGCATGTAGCTAAGAACTGCTGTAGACAGGTCTTGAGATCACAATCAACATACATTTCTTTAGATCTAATAGAAAATGTCCTTTCCCTCTCACAAGCTTTGCATAAAACTATTAAAGAGCCCTGAAATGACCTGAAACAGGAAGCTTTGGTTCTAGCTACCTGTTTGTAGACTGTATAGTGGATGGTTAATGCCCAGCCCAGTGCCTTAGGATGGTTAATGCCAGTGGAATCTGATAGTATATTTACCATTTACTAGGTATGCAATTGTAGACAAATCACTTTATCTCTCTGAGATTTGGTTATTTCTATTATAAAATTAGAATAAAAATACATAACTTCCAAGGTTCTGTGAGAGCTCAAGACAATATTAATGAAGTGCCCACCACAGTGCCAAGTACATAGAGATGCCTAATAAATTTTAGTTGGACGTTTCAAATGACAATCTCTTTAAGTTACAAAATGACTTGTGCTCATCTTTCTGGCAAAAAGAGGTGTTGTGATTATGGGACATTTTTATGCTTCCAAAGGCCATTTACAACTATTCAAGAATCTGCTTAAATATAATGGAGAAATTGTCAGGACAGCTATTATTTCTCTCAATTTTTCTAAAAATAAAGAACTAGAGACCCAAAGAATTGCATGAATTTCACAAGGTCAGAGAGTGAGTTAGTAACTAAACTTGGAAATGGGCTTAGTCTTTGGGATTTCTCATCTGTTTTTGTCCCTGGTCCCCCAGTAACAAGAGTTTAATTCATTCCAAAGATGCTTGAACTGTGGGTATAAATGTTTCAATGTACCAAGGCTTTCTGGAACTGTCAATGTTAAGCATATTTTAAGATACAATAAATATTCTGCAATTTCACTACCTGCTTAGCCTAGCCTTTCTATTTAAAGCTGTATTTGGTCCCACATTCATTTACTCATTAAAAGTTATAGAAACAAAACTATGTGTGAGGCACCATGAAGAGATGCAAAGGTGTCCCACTGTCAAGTGCCCTGCCCTCATTGATTCCTTATAGTCTAAGAACAAATCTGCTAAAATGACCAGCAGCCAACTGAGGGAAAAGACCACCATTAGAGGTTTTCCTTCTAGAATCGTCAGCCCCCTGGAGATGGGAGATCAGCCTAAAGACACTAAAGACACAGCAATCTACCTTTCAGCAATTACTCAACCCTCTTCCAGCAAACCACCAAATGGAGAGAATCTTTTATAAAAGAAAGAAGGAAAAGAAAGGCTAGATAGAAATGAGATCCAGAAAATATTTCTGGGTGGTAGCATGCTGAAGTCCAGATGGAAATTTAGCATTAATTTGGCTAACACTATTTCAGTCACAGCACATTTTCAACTATTTATTTTTGTACTGAGCCTCTCCTAGTAAGGTGGGTATCAAATGGAAATTTTTTTTCTAAGGTGGCATTTCAAATAATAACAATAATAATAAAATCCTGGATCAGGAACACTTTTTCCATTAGATGCACAAGGAAGCAAAGCAGGAAGCTTGAATGGTCCTATATTTTTTGGCTAATTGAATCTGTTCATGTAAATGCCATCTCTCCATTTCTTCCTTTAAAACGTTTGTTTTTGTATCCTTTTAAATGATTGGCTCCAACTTGGAGATACT
Source organism: Piliocolobus tephrosceles (assembly GCF_002776525.5). Classification (NCBI taxonomy): domain Eukaryota; kingdom Metazoa; phylum Chordata; class Mammalia; order Primates; family Cercopithecidae; genus Piliocolobus; species Piliocolobus tephrosceles. Next base: position 64,532,650 of record NC_045449.1, on the reverse strand, counting down.
TGTTTCTTTAGTGTTGATACCCAAAAATGAATGCAGTCCTCTAATTTATACCATGGGGGAAAGGAGAGCTGGAGTATGAGAGGTGGATTTTATCCGTGCCATGGTTACATATAGAAAATTGATTTTCCAACCATACCAAATGATAAAGTCCATCTTTGATATATCCCTGTCTCACTGCTTTCCAGGTCTTAAGGCATCTGATCTCAGGTCAACTCCCCTTGGAGTGTAATTTAGAATACAGTCCCTTCCCTTTAGAGGTTTCATGCCACAGGGCATGGGTATGTTTTCTTTGGCTAGGACAGACCTTATGAAAGAAATTATTCTGCTGCCTAACTGACAGAGTTGGGCATGGGGTACAGAGGAATGGAGCCTCTCCCAGTGGCCCTTTGCCTGGAATTTGTCCTAAAAGCATGAAACTAAGCAGGATTTGTAGCAGACAGATGTGGATAATATATGCACTACCTTTCCATTCTGGTGTCTGTTTGCATGAGAATGATAAACTGCAGGACTTTAAATGTGGCCCTAGGTAACGGTGAAGTTGTGAACTCTTGGAGAGACCTGGTCCCGGATTTGATTGGAAAATCTATTATGGATGGATCTTCTGGCCAAAAAAACAAAAACAAAAAAAACCCTCCAAAAAACAGGCAACAAAAAACTCCCATAGTGCCAGGTCTGCTGGAGCAAGCTTTCTGAAGATAATAAACTAAAGATTTTTAGTAGTCCATGTAAAGTATGTATGTTAAAAGCAGACAGCAGTCAAATTTGGTGGCTGGTCGATACCGCTTGCTCTAAAACTACCTAAAAACTGGGGCTACCCAGCAGGTCAATGGTGTTTATTCAAAAACCTCTTATTACCTGGGCCAACATCTTAACCTAGAATTATTGATTGGTCCAAGAGTTTGTTTCTTTGGTTCTTTTTTGTTTGTTTGTTTTGGATGAGTTTCCAGGAACAATTACAGTGAAACTATTGTTGTGTAGTGAAAAGAATCCCTTCTTGGATCATATGAGTTCTAGTCTGCCTCTGTCATTTTAATTGTAAGCAAATTGTTATCTTACATATAAAGTGAGAGAGATTATTTACATGACTTCCAGCTTACCTTTTTTTCACTCCAAAACATTAGAGCATCAGTGCCACCAGACTTATCACAGTGAGTCAAATGTAAAAGTTAAGTGTCTAACATCAGCAATTTGTACCTCCATTGCCTGAAGTCTAGTGGTTTGTGGGAAATATATATTATTGATTATATTATAAGACATTCATTAATTTTTTTGAAATTTAAATTGGAGGTAAAACCTGGGAATTGAGATGACCTTTTTCTTGCTCTCTCACTAGCACATTTCTTCTAAACCAAGAACTGAACTTCCCATTTGTACATGGCAGCCAGCTTAGGTCTCAGCTTAGAGCAGGAATTGGCAAATAAATCATGAGCCTCAGGCCACATATAGCCTGCAACCACCTGTTTTTGTAAGACCGAAAGCTAAGGATGGTCTCCTCCGTATATATTTTTCTCTGTATTTTTAAATAGGTGAAAAAATATCAAAACAAGAATAATATTGTACAACATGAAAAATACATGAAATTCAGATCTCAGTGTCCTTGAATAAGGTTTTATTGGAACACAGCCACACTCATTTGTTTACTACTATCTTTGGATGCTTTCATACCACCACAACAGAATTGAGTAGCAGCATCAGAGACAGTGCAGCTTGCAAAGCTGAATGTTTTTACTGTCTATCTTATTATTAAAATATTGCCAACCTCTGGCATGGAGGGAGAGTATGAACTGTCAGAAATACATTAGGAAAGAGAGAAAAGAGAAATAATTACTAAGAAGAAAAATGTGAAAGAGGAAGACAATAATGATTACTAAATTGTAATTTCAATAACGTTAGCCATATTTGTTTATGTATAATACTACTACCATTTTGAAAATATGGCACATAGACTATTTTATTAGTCCTAGGCCAAAAGAAAGTTATGAAGGAGTAAGATAAGTAAGATATTCTCTATTTTACTGAAAGATAGCGAGGCCCAGAAAAGTTCAATGTGAGCCACACAGCTAGTTAGCCCTCAGAGTCAAGACTTTAATTCAGGGCCCTGAAGATTTATTCCAGTAGGCCTGACATATACAACATACAACAGTAGAGGACTGGGTTTGTGAAAGGGAAGGGTCATTCTGGGAACACTGAATTAAAGCCTTACGAAAAGACTGAGTTGTCACTCTTCCTACAGAATACACTTAAAACCTCAGGTTGACCATGTCATCCCATATGTTGATTCTATTAAAGGTAACACACACACACACACACACACACAAATATATGTGTAAAACATTTATGTGATTCTAAAAGATTTACCATTATCCAAAAAATCATCGACATATAAACCATTTAGTTTAGATAACACTCTGTTTTCAATACCTACACAAATAGTCATTTGGGCTCTATTTTTATATTCTGTGTAGTATGAAACAAAAAGGACAATAATGTTCAGATCTCAAGATTTATATCTTCGAACAAATGACCAAATACCAAAATAAAAAAAAAAACTAAATATAAAAATAAAAAACTCACTAAATAAGTTCTAGATCTAGCAAGCAACAGTAACGCCAAAAACTGTCATTTCTGATCCCTACGTCTTGTGAGTAAGTAGCCAATAAATGCAGCCGTGGTCTCTCGCACCTCAGCAATCACCATCAACACCAAATCCAGAGCAGCTGATACGATTTAGTGGCACAGGAAGAGACAAACATGTGGGAAAGCAAACCCTGAAAGTCAATTGGATTATAAAGTGGAGACTTTTGTGATAAAGGGGACTTAGTTTTACAGCTTAGTTGAGCACGAGTGGGGAGAAAAAAGGAAAGAAGAAAAATCACTCTGGGTCTCTTTGCTTAAGTTATTTTGCAGATTTATTGAAACATGCACGTGGTAGAAAATGACTTCCAGAAGTTAGAATTTTAGCTAAGCCATACTGTGGTGGCTGGCTCTCCTGTGCAAACACGGCCTCATGCTCTGAGCTCTGAGGTAATGTGAGGTAACTGTTTACACTCAGGAGCGCTTGACAATGTTAATTGCAGGATGCCTCTGGCCAAAGCTGGCATGGCACTCCTGGATCCTCCACTCTGATTAGAAATTTGTGAAATATAACACGTTTTGCCAGGTACAGTCACGTTTGGGTCAAGCCATTTTTACCAAGTAAAAAGAAGTGGGAAAATACAGTGGAAATACACATGTGTGTGCGTGCGCACACACACACACACACACACACACACACACACACAGAGGAGGTCATAGTAGCCAATGCCGAGTCTACACAAGCCCACTTGACTCGGTATTTTAACTGATCATGACATTCAAAACGATCAAGCCATTCTTAATGGGAGATGTAGCATTTGGTTGGTTGCTCCTGGCGCTCCATTCTTTCCTGTGGTTAGTGTTTGCTACGGAACATGGAGCCTTGCTTATTGATAACTGGGGACACTTTATTAAATGCCAATGTACTGGCAAGGTGAAGCCGCTTCACTAATTTCTTGGCCTCCTAATTTATAGCCAAAAAGTCAACAAACAGATCTGAGCTATGCCTACAGGAATCCAAAACAACCGGTGAATCTTGTTTGATCCCTTTCATCAGTTTGATCGAATTCACAGGTGGCTTAATGCATCTGGGTAGAAATAGCCACAAGCTTAATTCATGGTAGAACAAAACATGATCAATTTAAGTAACCCATTGAGAAAAATACAGTCAAGCACTTTGTTTGCTGGAAGGTCATGCTAAAGGGAAATCGCTGTTTACAGAATTTCATGCAGCCCTTTTTGGCTCTGTGTGATGCTGGGAATAAGGTCTTCCTCCCCTGGAATGTCTTAGCATTTCATTTAATACTAGTATGTGGGTTAGATACTATCCATGTGTAAGAATTCGGTGCTATTTTTCATTCCCTATTAATTTATAATTTTCTTGAAGTAAGGAATGATGATGCATTTTTGTATTACGTACGGCACAGTGTCATCCATGGACTAGTTCCTCTACAAATATGTGATAAAAACAAGTTAAAATAATTAATGATGGATACACAAGTCTCTTACGTTTCTTGGGGCTCTTCTATTGCCAGTAATTCATTCAACTATGCTCATAGTAGAGATATCCTTTGTTATAAGCATGGTCCTTGTCATTTCGGGTATACAAATATAAATGGGACACACTTACTGTCTGCAGATAATTTAGGGGAAAGCGATTATGAGAAGAAACGTTTTTAACAGAATATAGAATAGGGCATATGTTATTAGAGAGGTCCAAACAAAGAAGAGGATTCAAAGAAGAGGTTTTGTCATTTAACTTGTTGATTAATTGCCTCTTCATCTACTATTTATTTTAGTCAATCACAAAAAACATCAATACATGATAATATTTGTTATCACCTATATAGTGTTTTGTGCTGTAAGCTACTTTCAATACATTACAGGTATTAATTCACTAAATCCTCACAACAAATTGGTGAGGTATATACTACTATCATCTCTATTAGACAGATGAAAAAACCTGGGGAACAGAGAGATGTTAAATAACTTGGGCAGTATCACACAGCACATAATTAGTGGAGCTGGAATTTGATCCCAGGCACTCTGGCTCAAGGGCTTTGTCCTATTAACCAAAATACCAGTGTTGACTTAACCCTTGCTCTTTGGGAGTTTATGATCTAGAACAGGGGATGCAAATATTTCCCATAAAGGGCCAACTAGGAAATATTTTTGGTTTTTTTGGCCAGAGGGTCTCTGTTACCACTCCTGACTCTGCTGTTAAAGTAGGACAGCCTCCCTGGATAGTGTGGAACCAAATGGGCACAGCTGTGTTCTAATAAAACTTTATGTCTAAAAGCAATCAGCTGGTTGAATGGCACCTGCAGGTTGTAGTTTCCTGACCCTATCTAGAAGGAAAGAAGTATATAAGCAAGCAAACACAGAAGGATTTTACTAGTTGCAATAGATATGAAGTTAGGAATGGTCTGAGATAAGGAACAATGGGTCTAGTGAGCATGAGAGAAGAGAGAAACTAGGCAGGTAGAGTGTTCAGATGAGGTCTCTCAGAAGCAGTGGCCTTTAAATAGGGTTTAATGGTGAGTGCTCCAAGCAAGCAAAAAGGAGCCAAAGAAACACCATTCTGGATGGAGGGAATAATAAGATAAAGGCCACAGAGAAGTTAGAAAAATATTGGTGAGGCATGTTCTAAGAGTAAATTGTGTGAACACAAAAGAGAGTGGTGATGTCTTCCAAAAGGGTCAAGCAAGGTCACAGAGGGCCTTGTATACTGTAGTGAGGATGGATATTCCTAAGGTCTCTGGGAAGACACTGAGGAGTCCAAGTCGAGCTCAAAAACAAGGCAAATTGTACATGTTTTTAAAGGGATAAAGTAGACTTTGGACTTAGCCTAGGGGCCTAGGTGGAGTTTTAATTTAGCTTATAATTTATATGTATAGCTTATACATATAAATACGTTAGCTTATCATTTATATGTATAGAAAAGCTAAGGCAGGATATAATACTTCCAAAAATTGAAACATAAAATGATACCTCTTGGTGTACTACACTAAACTCTAAAATTTATCGTGTATAATTCTATTTAACTCACCAACAAGAGGATTGCTAGATGTCAGGTGCTGCACTAAACGTTGAAGTAAAAATATACATATCTCGAAAAAGAGCTCTGTGTGTACTAGAGTTAAATAAGGGCATAGCCAATACAACGTTCATTACTTCCTAAGGGAGTTCAAATCCCAGTTGTGCAGCCTTAGCACATTACTTAAATGCTCTATGCCGCAGACAGAACAGGATGATAATAAAATATGTGATTTAGAAAGTGAGGATGAGGGAAAAAGATGATACAGAAAATATAAAGTTCCTAGACTAAAAAATAAATGTTAGCTACTTTCATGAGGAGACAATATTTCATAATTATCCTTAAGAAAATATGAGGCATGCACTCTATCTACTAATAAGTACACACACACATATAATTTAATAAAACTAAAAACAGAGAGCAATTCATTGTTTGCTAAGTGACAAAACACATTCTAAAGATGTTTTAAAGCTACGGGATTTCAAAGAAGGGAGAAACCAAAGAAAGCTTCTACAGTGAGGATGTTTTGAGCCCCTGCCTCCTCTGCGACCAATGACTGTAAATAGCACTAAGGGGGCCAATGTAGTTTGAGTTTTAAATTTATGTTTTGGGCACTATTTGGAACTCAGCTTCTTTCAGACATATCCTAAACTCACCAAGACTTTTTGGGCCAAGAAAGGGAATACGTAACCTAGGATTTATACATTTGACCATGTGCTGGCAGAGCCCATCATAACAGTGTTTAGTATTAGAAAGTAAGGCAATAGAAGACAAGTCATGCCTATGCTACCCAAACCAACGTCATCTATAATTATAACAAAAGAGTCTTAGAATATAAATGTAGTATCACATACAATTTTAGGAAGTAAGATATGGGGAAAAGGCTTAATATTTAGTAATGGATGGTAAATTCTGTAGCATAATTAGGTTTCTCATAAAATGCTGTATCAACGTTTCATCTTGTACATAAAATTGTAATACCAAACTAGAATGATGTTGCAAACACACCTATATAGATCATTAGAAGAGTAATTTTCTCTCTTGAGAGCTTCATAGCATAGAATAATCTGAAGAACCATAGCATATAGATATATTGAAATCAATTGCAAGAATGCCAAAAAATGAGACCTCAGTGGTATAAAATGAAATAAGAGCGATCAAGTTAAATTCATTTTATTTTTAATGTGTACTTTGAGAATGGCACAGATTACAAAATAGAAACTTGAGAGTAATTTTTGTGGAGTATGTGTTTTGAATCCCATGTAATAAATACATAAAGAAAATTGCCGTGAGTAGTGAAAATTATTTTCTTCATTTCAACCAGGAGCTTTGTTCTTTACAATGATAATATGGTGTTAAAAGTTTGATTGCAAAATGGCTGTGCTCTGGGGGCAGCTTCTGTGCTGCTTTTGTGGTTTTTGCTGATACAAATTTGATATTTTACAAATGCAGAATATGAAATATATTCCTAACATGTGTTTCATACACTTATAATACACCAAAATGTAAAAGAGCATATGCTTGGGACATTTCTTGGCTGTGTGCTTAATGCACTATATCTGGAACCCGTTAAATGTTATTATAGAAATAATTGAAACATTTCGCACAGTTTCATGCAGAGAATTTTGCATGTTAAGCTCATACTCCTTTCTTCAGTTATAGAAGACTTTACATGACTGATACACAAATGTTTCCATTAGAATCAGGAACACGGATATGGTGTTTCTTTTTATGAACCAGTGTTAGGTAAACTTTGGCGGTATTTCAGACTTAATTTTGCCAACAACCACCTATCACTGAATAGATTCATGGAGAGAGGTTTTTCTACAAATGAACTATATTGAAAATAAAGAGAGACATGATTTCTACTTTCACAATTTAAAAATGACATCCTTTATTCCTCTTAAGTTCGTTTTTCTCCTTCTATTTCTTTGCTGAATGTTCTTTGTTTATCCTGGTGTCACATCAGTATTTTCTCAGTGATAAGTTGTAATATGTAATCATTCAGATGTAACTCTTGCTTTCCTTTGTTATGCGGAGTGTAATCAGTTTTTAGTAGGATTTCTGGCTTCAATTTAAACAAATTGAAAATTTGTATTTCCTATGGTGAATTCGGAAATGAATGGCCTGATAGAAAGTCTGAAGTGATTCAGTAATAGCTTTAAATTATTATTCATTATTATTACTTTTTTGAGACAGGGTCTCACTCTGTCACCCAGGCTGTAATGTAGTGGCATGATCACGGCTCACTGGAGCTTCAGCCTCCCCAGGCTCAGGTGATTCTCCCCACTCACTCCCTCGCCTCTGGAGTAGCTGGCACTACAGATGCACGCCAACATGCCCGGCTAAATTTTATATATTTTTGAAGAGACAGTTTCACCACGTTACCCAGGCTGGTCTTGAACTTCTGGGCTCAAGCACCCTGCCTCAGCTTCCCAAAATGCTGGGTTTACAGGCTTGAGCCACCGCATCCTGCCCAATATTAATTTTTTATTTCTGAGAACTGAATGCCACTATTATTTCAAGATCATTTAGAAACTACATAAAATGATCTAGTTTTTCTCACGACAAACAGCACCATTTATTTTACTGAAAACCAGTTGTTACCACTAAAGTATGGTATGAGCCTATATGTACATTTCATTGATAGCGGGCCTCTCCACGTCAGTGGTTCTCCAAAGTGGGGTCCCCAGACCACCATCAGTATCATCACTTGGGAACTTCTTAGAAATGCAAACTGACAGGCTCCCCTGGAGACCTACTGAAACGGAAACTGGGGATGAGGCTTGGTAGTCTTTGCTTTAACAGGCTCTCCAGATGATCCGGAAGCATGTTCAAGTTTGAAAAGCACTGCTCTAGAAGGATGGATCCATTTCATCATGCACTGAGATGATGAGTTTCAACATCCTGCTAGAATCCTCTGTCCAATTACAGGGCCTATGACAGGTTGGAGGGAAAACATTTATGTTAAAGTCAAATAGATCTACTAGAGATAAAATAGACAAAAGATAACCAATCTCAGATTCTGGGAGAAATATTCTTCTTGCTTTCCCTCGCCCTTGTCTGCGTACCATATTTCCTCTGCCAACATACACTTCCATAAGCGCGTGCACGTGCGCACACACACACACAGATTTATCTACCCCTAAAAAAAAGATAACTTGTCCATCCCCCGCTTTCATTTAAGTAAAGATTTTCCATAAGACAAGTATCTCAAGAAACAGAAATTTCATTTTCCAGCCAATGTGTGAATATTATCCGGGTCTCACAAAATGTTTGAGAGATTTATAAAAGGTGAGGGTCTACTAATGACTTTTTTTTTTTTCTCATGTTTAAGACCTAAAAGTAGGAAAAATGAATTTCCTCAAACTTAAAATTGGCCAAATAATTAAGTTGCATATTTAATGTATAGTGGAACTTATGGATGAAAATGATTTGTTTTTATTATTAGGGAGTCTGTAGAATAAGCCATTGCATGAACTCACCTAGAGTTGCCCATATGCCTATCTGACAGTTGTTAAAGGCAGTATCATCCCCTGCCACATGTGGTTAAGAAAAGTGATTCTGAATCTGAGTCTCACCACTTTTTAGTTTTGTGAATGACAGGAAATAACATAGACTGCTTGATTTTCTCTTTTCTCCATTGAAACATGGAAATAATAAGAAAATCTACTTTATAGCATTGGTAGACAAAAATAAACAAGATAGTGTTTATAATGCCTGACACATTTAATAAACATTAGCTATCACTAAGCTGAATTTTCACTGACCATCTCTCTTGAGATCACATCCTCATCCTTATTTTATTTCCTTGATTAATGTGTCAAAACACTACTTTGGAAACACACAGCATAAAGTTTCCTTTCCACTGAATTTTCAATAAATTATGAGCTTTCACCGTAATGATATGCATTTACCTTAATTCCTCCCTTTGAAAAAACTCCCTTAACGTTTATATTAATGAGTCTTTTCAGTAGTTATGAGTCTGGACTATGCTCTTCCAAAGAAGTTTCCTCATAAATTAGCATTAATTGATGTCCAGTTTTTTGGAAAATGTTAGCACACATTATTTATGGCACGTTCTGTTCGTGTGGCGCCTCTTAATGTGAAAAAAAAAAGTTTTCAAAGGAGGTTCAAATGCTGTTTCCTTTGCTTGCAAAACGGTGAAAGCCACGGGCTTTTCGTATTTGGCAAGTTTTCAGCAATATTTCTAGTTGAAGAGCATGTAAGTGATCTGAAGTCAAGGGCGAATTTGGGATCACTCTCAATGTCGTGGTTTTTTCCACATCCATTTTAAGCCTGCATGAGCTGTGGATGCTGTACCCAAGTGACAAAGACACATCCCTCCAATATTAATAAGAACGCCTTGTATCCAAAATGAAGCAACATTTCAGAAAGGTTGGCATCGCTTCTACCAATCCTAGGGTATGAGAAAAACACATCAACACACAAATATATATTTAGTTTTATTCCTTGTGGTATATCCGTATGTGTGTGTAAATGGGCCATTTGTACGTTTCTAAGCATCTTAATAGGCTAGAAGAGGGAAGAAAGCAAGAATCCATAAAAATAAAGTTGTAGTTTGATTTCATTCTGTAGAAAAAGTTACGTAATACCATAAGCAGAAATCTTCCTAAAAGTTGGAGGCTTTTTCTCAATGTTAAACATCATAGATTAATGGGTATTGACTAAACGCTGGCACAGATGTTCTGGAAAGCTGATCCTTAAAGATACATGCAGTGGGTCATTAGGATCTAGCACATAATGAATTCTCAATAATTTGTGTTTGTTATTTTCATTTTTCCCAGTCTTATGTGCTTGGTGATTTTTGTTTTGTGCCATTTTCAATTCTGTGTATTTGCTGATTTTTGTTAACAAAGACTTAAGAAGGCTCTTGCTTATAGATAAATTCATTTTTCATTATAAGAAAATATAGAACTAGTCACTTATCCTAATACAATCAACCACATAAATGTCAATCTATATTGGATTTTCTTGGGAGAAAACTAAGTTCAGCTGAAAGTATTTCCATAAAAATGTAGATTGATGTGATAAACATAGAATGTTATTTGCATCAAATATAAACCCTGATCAAATGAAAAAGGTCAAAAGACTTTTTTTATTTTTTATTTTTATTTATTTATTTATTTTTGAGACAGAGTCTTGCTCTGTCGCCCAGGCTGGAGTGCAGTGGTGCGATCTCAGGTCACTGCAACCTCTGCCTCCCGCGTTCAAGCAATTTTCCTGCCCCAGCCTCCGGAGTAGCTGGGACTACTTGGGAGGCCAAGGCAGGCGGATCATGAGGTCAGGAGTTCGAGACCAGCCTGGCTAATATGGTGAAACCCCGTCTCTACTAAAAATACAAAAGACTATTTTTAAAGTAAGTTCCATTGTAAGCCCAATCTTTGAATAATAAATGAGCCTACAAATAATTTTTTTCCTCTAAATAATTTGTATTTTTATTAAGGAGATGACATATACACAGGAAATAAGAGAAAGCTAGAAATGCTGTAGAAAATACTACATGATTTGCTGCTTTGTTCTATTCATAACTATAGAAATTCCAAAGAGATATAAATATTTTTGGCAGTCAAGAGGGGCTGGTCCCAAAAATACATGACCCTTCCCAGAGCGGGTGCTACCAAAAAGATTATCTCAAAGTCAAGAAGGAAAAATAAACCATATTAACAATCAGTCAATTACACTAACACAGAAAAAGGAAACAATTTCTGATGTGAAAATAAAGCAATTGTTTAGAAGCTTAGATAAGCCAAACCACCAAAGTGTGGATGGGCTTGAAATAAAAAGCCAATATGGGCCTGGCATGGTGGCTCACGCCAGTAATCCCAACCCTTTGGGAGGCTGAGGTGAGAGGATCACCTGAGGCCAGGAGTTTGAGACCAGCCTGGCCAACATAGCGAAACCCCGACTCTACTAAAAATACAAAAATTATCTGGGTGTGGTGGCACACGCCTGTAGTCCCAGCTACTTGGGAGGCTGAGGCAGGAGAATTACTTGAACCTGGGAGGTGGAGGTTGCAGTGAGCCGAGATCACACCATTCCACTCCAGCCTGGGTGACAGAGCAAGACCTTGTCTGGAAAAAAAAAAAAAAAAAGAAAAAGCCAATATGAGAAAAACAGAGGCTGGACTGAGGAACAGACATGGTGAGCTGCAACGTGGAATAGGTCTACCACAGTCTTGCCAGAGCTTAAACAGTCATGTTGAGCCTTGCTGAGAGGATACAGCATTCCTGACATGTTGGTGGGAAAAAAGACTGTTTACAGGTGAGATTTTGTCAGTATCAAAGACTATCGAGGGTAAAAATGGAAAAGTTGCAGGCATAAAGATTTAGATTTGGATAGTGGTTCTGTCCCTGATTACTATTTTGCAACACATATTTTGTGTTAGATCTTGTGGTAACCATACATCACTGCCAACCCTCAGAAAAATTTCAAAAAGTTTGTGTCACTCATCCTGTCTCATAGATGAGAATATAGAAGGTCCAAAACAGGATGAGTGACACAAACTTTTTGAAATTTTTCTGAGGGTTGGCAGTGATGTATGGTTACCACAAGATCTAACACAAGATCTAACACAAAATATGTGTGTTTTTTTCACATTTTCAAAAACTATTTTTTTAAAGTGGATTTGTTTTATTTTAGATTCAGAGAGTACATGTGCATGTTTCTTACATGGGGATATTGCATACTGGTGGGGATTGGGCTTCTAATGTACCTATTATTCAAATATTGAACACTGCATCCAATAGGTAATAAAAATGTTCTTAGTCAACGATGGCTATTTTTATTATCGTTGTTATTATTATTGGCTCAACTTTCTATCCAGTCTTTAAGTCCTCATGATAACGTAAACATCATTTTACATTCTAAGCAGCGCTTGAATAACAACTGTAAAATTTTTTTCTTTTACTCCTAGAAGCCCCCATTCCATCTATTAGAAAAATTTTCTGTTAAATTAAAATGTACTTATTCAGGTGACAAATTTTCTGCATTAGTTTAATGATTAGTAAGAAATAAATCTATGGCTGGGCACAGTGACTCATGCCTGTCATTTCAGTACTTTGGGAGGCCGAGGCAGGAGGATCACTTGAGCTCAAGAGTTCAAGGCCAGCCTGGGCTACATAGCGAGACCTTATCTCCACTAAAAAATAAAATAATAATAATTAGCTGGGCATCGTGGTGCACACCTGTAGTCCCAGCTACTCAGCAGGCTGAGGCAGGAGGATTGCTTGAGCCCAAGAGATGGACGCTGCAGTGAGCTATGATCATGCCACTGCACTCTAACCTTGGTGACAGTGAGGCCCTGTCTCAAAGCAAACAAACAAACAATAAACAAAAAACAGAAAGAAATAAACCTAAAATCTCTTTTATGTAGTAGCATGTCCATACTCTGATTATACATTTATGTCTTTGTTTCTGTTTGGCTCTCTCAGCTATATATCACTGTCGTCTCATACGCAGGGAACTAAATGGTTGGGATCTCTCTGTTTCTCTCTCTCTCTCTCTCTCTCTCTGAGAGTTTATTCTTCTATCTGATAGAAGTAGTTTTGAAACAAAGTCTTGGTGTGACTTCACCAACACAGAATAGATATAAGCAATTACTTTTCTTACCTCTGAATAATATTCTTCTAGTAAAAGATAGCCTAAATCACATTAGCTTTCAGGTGGCCATATTACGGTATTGATGAAGACATAGTGTCATCTTAAACCTCTTTCTAGGGGCTAATACATCAATGAATCAATTCTTCTACTGCCTAAGATACATCAATCTAGGAGCTAATCCATCCATCAATCAATTCTTCTATGCATTTGAGAATGGTAAGTTTTGCTTTCCACATATTTCCAGAGTGAAAAGGTACTTTATTGAATCTACATAGATTTAAGAAACAGAGATTCCCTCTCCTACTAGGTTGATATAGTCCCAGATTCCCTGACAGTTGATATGTGAGCTGAGTAGTTAAATTATTTTGTTTGTTTTTCATTTGGTTCTACCAAGCAGATCTTATTTGCATCATCTAAGCATCCTGCTGAATCTAGAGAACAAAAATTCACTACTTAATAAGAGAATGTAGAGACAGGCAGACTTAACGTGTTGTTTACATACTTTTGCTTTTAATTTGTTTTCTCCATGTTCCTCTTGCTTTTTATTTTCAGGTTCTATTTTCCCTTTAACCTTTATACCTAGCCAGGTAAGAAACATTTAGTAATTTCAAATTTCAGTAAGCTGCATTTCAACAGTAAACAAGCGAAAGTGACCACATTCGTGTCATGTTCTAATAAATATTAGGGTCTGACGTAGATTGGGGTTTTTCCTGACTGCTTTGGGAAGTATTGACGTTCCAGCAATCGGTCTTTGCTAAATGTTTAAACTGATTTTCTCGATGTTCTGCACTCGACATTGAACATGAGGGTCATTGTATTCTCTATTAAATGACACGGTTAAAGCTTGAAGCAGAAATTTTTGACTGTAATCAGGCATAAAGGAAATAGGAAAATTTATCCCAATGAATTGTATTCTTCTTCATGATCAAAAAAGGTAAAGAATGTCGATAAAACATGCACATCTGATTACTCACAATTTACTATTCCTATGCTTAAAGATAGATTTTCTGTTAAAATAGAAAGATACAGATCTCTCCTGTAGAGCTTCAGAAAACTTTCATATTAAAAAGACATTCATCTGCTAACGATGAAATACTTTTCTTGCTGTGATTGTTCTATAGAACAATTGCTAAAAGCAATTTGAAGTAAAACATACAAGTAAAAACCAATAGTTATTGTCATCAAGGAGAAAGTATCTATCCTATATATAGTTCAAGGTAATCATAAGTATTCAGTTTATGATACTAACATTTTCAGGACCCAAACTTCTGATCCTTTTAAGAGATTTATTTCCCATGCCCTTTAATAGTCCCATTGCCTGGAATCAAGTTCAACCCACAATGTCTAATCTAACAAAAATGTTAATGTAAAAGAAAAACGAACATTTTCCAAAGTGCTCATAGAAGACAGACTGCAACAATATTTCATTTATATTTATGATTACTTAGAAGTCTGTGCTTTCTTAATAGCCTGCTTCTAAACTTCTGAAAATAGTTTCCTCTGGATTTGATAATTTTCGAAAAATAACTAAACAGTGAAACAGACGAAATTCTGAAAATTAATTAGATAAAATTACTCAAGTGTGGGGTTAATTAGAGAAGAAGTCACTCTGGGAATCTGAATCATAAGCTATTTCCAAAGTATGACTTTTTATTACTTTTAGGAATATAATAGGAACAAGCAGCTGAGAGTGTTACCAAGTAGGAACATTGCCAGGCGTGCTTCGGTAAGTAGATAAAAAGTAGTTGTAAATAAAATGGTGTACTAGCTACATATAGGTACATTTATTTTTAATAATTCTTGAAAAGTTTTAAAATATGAATCAAATATTTTATTCCATAACATGTTTATTTGTATGATGACACACAATTCAATTCAATCAATTTTCACCTTATTTTCAAGAGAGTGAAAAACAAGTAAGTTTTCACCAAAAATACATCTTTTTTTTTTTTTTTTTTTTTTTAGATGGAGTTTCGCTTTGCCGCCCAGGCTGGAGTGCAGTGGTGCGGTCTTGGCTCACTGCAACCTCTGCCTCCCTGGTTCAAGCAGTTCTCCTGCCTCCACCTCCAAGTAGCTGGCACTACAGGCATGTGCCACCACAATTGGCTATTTTTTGTTTGTTTGGTTTTTTTTGTATTTTTAGTAGAGACAGGGTATCACCATGTTAGCCAGGCTGGTCTCTATCTCCTGACCTCAGGTGATCCGGCCTCCTCGGCCTCCCAAAGTGTTGGGATTACAGGCATGAGCCAACACTCCCGGCCCCCAAAATACATTTTTATTCGGAAAAGCAAACTTACCAACAGCAAGATGTGCTGAACATACATGTTTTATTGAAGGGTGAGCAAATGTGAGTAAACCAGGTCTCACTGAAAGAGCTAAAAGCATGAAAAGAAGCATTTAATTGACATCTGAACTGTGGTCATGTACGATGTGATTTAACATAAAATTACTGCCGTGTTTCCTGGCGTATCTTCTCTCCCATTCAGCCTCTTAAATAGAACTCTTTCTTGCAGCATTTTGACTTACATATGATATTCTGTTGACCAATGTTTCTGAGAGTTGTGGTTAAACTCATAGTCTCTGGAAATTCTAGTAGCACTTTGCACAATCCTGGGTAATGTATTTTCTCTGTTTCCTCATCTGTTAAGTACTAATTCATTTAATCCTCACAACTACGAGAATTTTTTCTCATAGAAAATATTTTCATAGAAAAAAATTCTCAAATTTTCTTAAAGTTGTGAGGATTAAATGAGTTAATACTTCAAAATTCTTAGAACAATGTGTGCCACATAGTAAGTCCTAATTATCATTTGCCAGAAGGCAAATAACCTAGAACAAGTACCCTCGTAGTTTTCCATTTATCCAATGCTCACTATTTGCAAAGTTCTGTGCTCTGCATATACTTGTATGAGAGATGCAGAGTTTTATACAAACATTTTTATAATTTAAGGTGGGTTTTAATTTAGAAGAGGAGCAATCCTTTCTGCAAATGTCTATAAAAAATGACTATGGGCTTTGTGTTTGGACCTGACAGTCGAAGATTATTTAATGCAAGACAAGTTTAAGATCATGGAATTTAGTGGGCAAATCACACATATTCTTTGAGCACGTTCCCACTGTCAGGCACTGAGCTGGTTGGTGGAGGATAAGGTAAAGATGACATTTTCTCATCTCAAGTTACACTTAGTAAAGCACACAGACCTATAAGCAAATAATTCTACCACAGTGATAAACTAGCATTAAGATATGCATGAGGAAGAATGGAGTGAATTATTTTGGCAGGGAGGAAATCATTCAGACAAGGATCAGGAGATGAAGAGAGTTGACCACGTCTCCAGGAACAAATCCAAGGCATTGATGGGCATGCTAGATTGGTGACTCTTGCCTACCATGACTGGGAGGCATGGAAGTCAGTGTGGTACACGTTGTACACTTTGCACCTGTCAGTAGTCGAACATGGCAGACAGAAAATGAAGGGGTACAGAAGATATGCCTGTAAGCAGACATCTCTGTTCAGAATTATTATTTGTAATTCATATTTCAAATTACAGTAGATATGAGAAAATTATTGAGAAAGACTGATGGAATAATTATACCTGTAAGGCCAGAAGTAAATACAGAAGGATTCACCATTACTGCACACACACTAGGCACTATCATTTGAATCTGCCTTCTCTGATCTTATTCAAATTCAGGTCTTGCTGCTTCCTCAAAGATCTTGCTTAAAAATAGGAATCCTTACAAATAAAAGTCTTCAAATATTATTCTGTTTTCTGAAGGAAGAGGTCTATGTGATTTTCTTTCAAACCACTTTATTTTTGGCTAGATTTAGAGAAAAGCTCTCCTTTAAAAAATATAAGCTTTCCTTCCTAGAAGCACAATACTCAGACATGAGGAAATATCAGTCAAGAAGACAAAATAAACAGGTAATTCATAAGTGCTTTAAGCCAACTAGAATATAGTAAATATTGTAGTAAGTCTGAGTTCTCGTGTGCCTGTGCATGAGAGAGACAGGAAGGAGGAGTGAGGGAGAGAGGGAGAGAAAAAAAAAGTGTGAGAAAGAAAGAGACAAAGAGGAAAGGGAAGAAAAAGAGGGAAGGAGAAAAGGAAGGAAGGAAGAAAGGAAGGAAGGAGAATGCAAGCAAGAAAGAAAGATAGAGAAAAAGAAAGGAGAGAGAGAGAAAGAATAAAGAAAAAAAGAAGAGAAGGAAAAAGAGAGAAAGAAAGAAAGAAAAGAAAGAAAGAGAAAGAAAGAAAG
>NC_045449.1:64349314-64515058 GCF_002776525.5 Piliocolobus tephrosceles | reverse complement strand
AAAGAAAGAAAGAAAGAAAGAAAGAGAAAGAAAGAAAGAAAGAAGAGAAAAAATCTACTGAAAGATTTTGGTCTGTGAAGTGGATTATTGGAAATGGTTAGTCCCATTCTCTCCCAGACCATAGCAGGACAGTGTTAGTCAGCCAACAAATCCCTCAGTGGGTTGAGGGTTGGCAGATGATCATTGCTTTAGGTTTTGCTCTGTGGTCTGACTCAAATCAAACCTATGTTAGCATGCATGTGTCTAGCCATAATGGAATCTACCATTAGTGCTGGTTCCACCCATAGCAAATGGTATTCAAACATTAGCCTCAAATGGAAGACCTGAGATGAAATGGGAAATTGAATAAACTACAAACCCTTCCTTATTCCAGGCAATTCTAAGTTCAACATGACCATTCCCATTAAAATCAGCCTTATTTGTAAGGTAACTAAGTGCTCAGAAATGTTTTTGGGGATACTTGGTATAATGCAGGTAACCAAACTAAACCAAACAAAAACAAAAACCTCTAAAAATCTATGCCAACAAAACCACAACCTGAATTCATTTATCTCTTTAGAAAGTAGTTCATTTTCCTCAGAGAAAGGAATTTATTCTAGGGCACAGAATGTATCTTGAATCTGAGCAGACAGTTCTGCTTGGCCATAAGAGGGATGGAGATTAATGCCAGTGAACTCTGATACATCCCACAGTTAAGAGATCATGCCTTACAGAGATGGGCTAATGATATAATTTCTGTTTTATGAAGAACCCCACTTCATAAAAACAATAGCATGCAGGCAAGCTTAGTGGAAAGAGAACAGATTTTGGAACTGATTAGGCACAGGTTTATTTTTCAGCTCTGTTGTCAGAGCAGTCACCTAATCACATAGACATATTTTATTTTTTTAGAGACAGTGTCTTATTCTGTTGCCCAGAAAGGAGTGCAGTGTTGATATCATAGCTCACTGTAATCTCGAACTCCCAGACTCAAGCGATCCTCCCAGCCCAGGAGTAGCTGAGGTTACAGGTGTGTGCCACCATGTCTGGCTAATTTTTCTATTGTTTGTAGAGATGGGGTCCCACCATGTCACCCAGGCTAGTCTTGAACTCCTAGGCTGAAGCAATCTTCCTGCCTTGGCCTCCAAAAGTGCTAAGACTACCGGTGTGAGTCACCGCATCCTACCCACAAAGACAGATTTGAAAGACAAAACTTACATTAAGTATCTATTAGAGTACTTGGCACATGGCAAACCCCAATTGCCAGTCATTTTTATACAAATCTAAAAAAAGATACATCATCAAAAATAATGATCCTATATAAACAGTATGTAGGAACTGATGCAGAGTAAAGAGAATGGGACTAATATAAAAGGCAAAGTTCAATAAATTTCAGGAAATTAGCAAAGGCAAACTCAGAGGCAATAGGCAAAAATGTAAGGACCACCCATTCCCCACTCCTCTGCTTTCCCTAAGAATCTGCAGAATTATTGAGAGATTTGCCCCTGCATGGAAAATGTCTTTCCCCCTAGTTTTATTTAAATGGAAAACAAGGATGACCTCCAAGGACCCGCAGTTAGGTCAGTAAAGTGCTGAGGATGCCTCTGGCACATACTGCTGAATATGTAAATATGGAGGATCCTAGCATGTGGTTGGCCACTAATTAGTTATAATTAGTTATATGACTTTATGTATGTGATGATGATTTAATTTCTGGAAGCTTCACTTTCCTTATCTGTAAAATGAGGAGAAGGAGCAATGTTATCTAAATTCTGATTGTATTCTGAGAAACAATAACATAAGTTTTGTCTTATCAAGGATCAGAAAGTTGATGATGAAGCAAAAACTCACAGAGGTGAACAGGAGCCTGTAGATAGCAGGGTTGAAAATTATGCAGCTCCCAGTCAATTCCAGCACGATGCTAACCCTTGTAATATAGCGAAGTGCTGTTTTCCATTCGTCTATATATCCTTAGGCAATACTTGCTTATTTTAAAAAGCCCATTTTATCTTATACATTCTGTGTGCACATACAAGTACATATCATATTATGTGACCCAGAGGCCTATCTAAATGTATAGAACTTGTTCAGTTGGCAGGAAGAAAAAAATAATAAAAATATTCCCATTTGCTTTGTTTAAAAGATGTAGACATTTTTCTTTTATTTATTTGTTTTAATTCAAGAGAAAACCAGAAAATGTACCCAGACAGTAGCTGTGTCTTTTGGCAGTAGAAATAATCTAATAAAAGCATCACATTTCAAAGGGGGAGGGGGAGACCCATCTCAGACATTAATAACGTCATTCTAGCCCCAAATATATTTCATTCTGGGTTTATATTTTTTGGACTCACACAGCTTATGATGATTTTATCCAAAGTTCATGCCACCAGAGTTGGAATTTTTAATACAAACATTTAGACCAGGCAGTGATTGGCAGTTCTGACTGTTAATACCCCGTAGTAGGTCTTCTACCATGGTGAGAAGTTAAGATTTATTTTGACAAGCTTTCTCTTGGTTTTGTAGCTAGAAGCTTTATAATGGGGTTACCCCATGACTATATATTGGGCATAGGTTATTAGAATTCATAGCAAAATGGTAGACAGCCTTTTCCCACACAACGAGAGCCCACAGATACTGGAACTTGATATTAATGAAGTTAAATCCAGTTATTACCTTCTTTAATGGGTAGAATCTGGACATTGGATTTGAATTAGAACCAGACAATAAATGGCCATGAATGTCAGCATCTCAATTTAGGAAGTCTCCTGATTAAAAACAACAACAACAAAAACTGACTTTTTCCTAAGCTCATTGTCAATTCCTCATCTCCAAAAGAATCATTTGGTAGCTTTTTCACACGTACAAAAAAATTTACATAGAGTTGAATTAAGGCTGCTGAGATTTCTTCAAAAATTGCTAAGTTAGGGCCGGGCATGGTGGCTCATGCCTGTAATCCCAGCATTTTGGGAGGCCGAGGCAGGCGGATCACCTGAGGTCAGGAGTTCAAGACCAGTCTCACCAATGTGGTGAAACCCTGTCTCTTAAAAATACAAAAATTAGCCAGGCTTGGTGGCACACACCTGTAGTCCCAGCTACTCGTGAGGCTGAGACAGGAGAATCGCTTGAACCTGGGAGGTGGAGATTGCAGTGAGCCGTGATCGCACCACTGTATTCCAGCCTGGGTGACAGACTGCATCTCAAAGAAAAACAAAATTGCTAAGTGAGGGTAATGTTTCTCAAAGTGATAATTTGAAGAGGCTTCATTAGGAGAATAATGGAGATTGTATAACAGATTGTTATATATGGCAGGATGAAGAAAAGGGACCATATTGTGATTCTTATAATAAGATTACTTATTTTTTTAACATATGGGGCTCTAGTCTTTAACAGTGTCTCCATGAAAAACACAATAAAGCTCAGAATATACATGCATTTTAATATTTAATTTAATATTTAATATATATTTAATATATATTTAATGTACAGATATTTAACTTAGGGATGACTTTATTGTCATTAGGCAAAAATCAATCTTTGCTTCTTAGACATCCATCAAGACTGTGCTGATGACCCTTTGTGGTGTCCAGGGTCTTCTGAGGGATCAGCTAAGTCCAATAGAAGTGCTTGTGAGTGAAGGCTCCTGGGCTGGTCCAAACACTGTGCCTAAATGATGATAAAATGAAGTGTCATTGGTGTTAATTCTATAATTATTGAGTGTTTATTACACAACAGATTGGCATGCTGTGCTTCATGAGACTAAGCATGTACTCTTTAAAAAAGGAATTATAAGACAGATCTCAATGTGTTTAGACAAGGTAATCTTTATAGTTTCAAATAATCTTGAGATATAGGATTCTGAAGTCTTAATCAAGGAGATTCAATAAAATATAACTTTTATCTGCTTATCAGTAATCAGAATTGAACCGATTTCTTATTGATACAGGAAAAATCAAATAAGAATAATAGTCATTCAACAATTCTTTAAAAAATATGTATTTGTGATGATTAATATTAGGTTTTATCTTGATTGGATTGAAGAATGCCTAGATAGCTGGTAAAGTATTATTTCTGAATGTGTCCGTGAGGGTGTTGCCATTGATATGTGTGTTAGTAGACTGGGAGAGGAAGATCCACCCTCAATGTGGGTGACCACCATCCAATTGGCTGCCAGCACAGCTAGAACAAAGCAGGCAGAAGAAGGTGGGATAGCTTTGCTTGCTGAGTCTTCTGACTTCCTTCTTTCTCCCACGCTGGGTGCTTCCTTCCATTCCTGCTGCCCTTGGACACCAGAATCCAGGTTCTTTGACCTTTGGACTCTGGGACTTGCATCAGTGGCTTGCTGGGGGCTCTTGACCCTTCAGTCACAGGCTGAAGGCTGCACTGTCAGCTTTCCTGACTTGAGGCTTTTAGACTCAGACTGTGCCACTACCAGCTTTCTTCCCCAGCTTGCATGGTCTATCATGGGACTTTGCCTTGTAATTGTGTGGTGAGCCAATTATCCCTAATAAACATGTATTCAGGAGATAATATATATGCAGTGACCTGAGCTGTACTTTGGGCCCTTTGAGCCAGGGCTGGAGCTGGAGCTGGAGCAGCTGGGATGCAAGGAGCAGTGTCCTGGGGCTGTGCAGAGCAGTGGGCCCTGGGCCTGGACCAAGAAACCATTCTTCCCTCCTAGGCCTCCAGGCCTGTGATGAGTGGGGCTGCTGGGAAGATCTCTGAATTGCCTAAGAGTTCTGTCCCTCTGGAGAACCCTGACTAATACAGCATTGGTCATCTGTTTATGTGCAGACTCTGCCGACTGCTGGGAAAATGTCAACAAATACAGTAGACAATGCCTCTTCCTTTGTGAAATTTATATTTTATGTGAGGAAACCAAACATCAAGTCAGCAACAAATAAGACAACCACAGATTGTGTAAAACTATAAATGACACAAATAAAATAATTTGATAGAGACCAAATGAGTAAGGCTAGCAAAAGATAAAATAAGAGACAACTTTTCAAAGGAGGGTAAAAACGAGCTACCTATAAGATCTTGGACTTTAGCATTCAGAGTTCAAAGAAATGAAGCAACAAGTGAGGATTCACTTGGAATGAAAATATTTTATCTGTTTGGGCAAGAAAGCAGTGAGAACAGAGACAGAGATTACTGGGGGAGGAGTGAGGAAATGGAGTGCTACAGATTAGAAAGGCAAGCTGGAGACAGGCCATTCAAACGTTTTAGGCCAATGTAAGACCTCTGTTTTTTTAGTACAATAAAACCTTTGAACATCTTCAAACAGAAAAATGAAATGGTCTGAGTCTCAGTTTTAAAGGTTACTGTGGATGTATTATTTAGAATGGGCCAAAGACAACAAAAATGGAAAACAAGGAGATTCATAAGAAAGCCCCATCTCTATCTGTGTTTAAATGACGGTGGGGCTTAGACTACAGTGCTACTAATGCACTAGTAAAGAAAAAAAATGCAGATTTAGTACATGTCAAAGAGACAGAATTAAAAGGATTTTGATGAGATGTAAGGGTAAAATTATGAATTAAATGAATGCTAGTTGCTTAGCTTCATAACACAGAAGTTGACTGCTTGCTCACCTGAAGTCTAATCAGCAGTTGTATTAGTCCCTTCTTGCATTCCTATAAAAAAATACCTGAGACTGTATAATTTATTTATTTATTTATTTATTTTTATTTATTTATTTATTTTGAGACGGAGTGTCGCTCTGTCGCCCAGGCTGGAGTGCAGTGGCCGGATCTCAGCTCACTGCAAGCTCCGCCTCCCGGGTTTACGCAATTCTCCTGCCTCAGCCTCCCGAGTAGCTGGGACTACAGGAGCCCGCCACCTCGCCCGGCTAGTTTTTTGTATTTTTTTAGTAGAGACCGGGTTTCACCGTGTTGGCCAGGATGGTCTCGATCTCCTGACCTCGTGATCCACCCGTCTCGGCCTCCCAAAGTGCTGGGATTACAGGCTTGAGCCACCGCGCCCGGCCGAGACTGTATAATTTATAAAGAAAAGAGGTTTAATTGAATCATGGCTCTTCAGGCTCTACAGGAAGCATCATGGCTTCTGCTTCTGGGGAGGCCTGAGGAAAATTCAACTCATGGTGGAAGGCAAAGGAGGAGTAAGGATCTCACATGGCAGGAGCAAGAGCAAGAGAGAGAGGGGAGGTGCCACACACTTTTAAACAACAAGATCACCTGAGAACTCACTCACTATCATGACAACAGCACCAAAGGGATGGTGCTAAACCCTTTATGAGAATCCAGCCCTGTGATCCAATCACCTCCCACAAGGCCTCTCCTCCAACATGGGGATTACCATTCAACATGAGATTTGGGAGGTGAAAAATACCTGAACTCTATTATTCCACCCCCACCCCTCCCAAATCTCATGTCTTTCTCACATTTCAAAATAGAATCATGCCTTCCCAATAGTCCCCCAAAGTTTTAACTCCTCCTAGCATTAACTCAAAAGTCCAGAGTCCAAAGTGTCATCTGAGATAAGGCAAGTCCCTTCTACCTACAAGCCTGTAAAATATAAAACAAGTTAGTTATGGCCAAGGATGCAAGGAGTTAAGTATTGGGTAATTATTTTCATTCCCAAAGGGAGAAATTGGCCAAAAGAAAGAAGCTACAGGTCCCAGCCAAGTTCAAAATCCAGCGGGGCAGTCATTAAATCTTAAACCTCCAAAATAATCTTCTTTAACTTCACATCCCATGTCCAGGGCACACTGGTGTGAGGGGTGGTCTCCCAAGGCCTTGAGCAGCTCTTTCCCTGTGGCTTTGCAGGGTTTGGCTCCCAGAGCTGCTCTCATGGAATGGAGTTGAGTGTCTGTTGGTTTTCCAGGCACAGGGTGCAAACTATCAGTGGATCTACATTCCTTAGGCTGGAAGATAGTGGCCCTCCTCTCACAACTCCACTATGCAGTACCCTAGTGGGGACTCTCTGTGGGGTCTCTGACCCCAATTTTTCCCTCTGTACTACCCTAGTAAAGGCTTTCCATAAGGTCTCCTCTCCTATAGCAGGTTTCTGCTTAGACACTCAGGCTTTTCTATATGCTTTGAAATCTAGATGGAGACTCTGAATCCTCAGTTCTTGCACTGTGTGCACCCACAGGCTTAACGCCATGTGGAAGCCACCAAGGCTTATGGCTTGCACCCTTTGAAGCACTGGCCTGAGCAATACTTTGGCCCCTTTGAGCCAGGGCTGAAGCTGGAGCTGGAGCAGCTAGGATGCAAGGAACAATGTCCTGAGGCTGTGCTGAGCAGTAGCGGGCCCTGGGCCTGCTGCAGAAAGCCATTCTTCCTTCCTAGGCCTCCAGGCTGTGATGAGAGGGGTTGCTGGGAAGATCTCTGAATTGCCTTCAAGGTCCTTTCCCTATTGTTTTGACTATCAGCACTTGCCTCCTTTTTTGATTATGCAAATTTCTCTAGCAAGTAGTTTCTCAGTAGCTTGCTTGAATTCCTTTCTCAAAAAAGCTTTTACTTTCTCTGCCACATGGCCTGGCTACAAATTTTCTAAACTTTTATGCTCTGCTCTCCTTTGGAAT
This sequence comes from Piliocolobus tephrosceles, assembly GCF_002776525.5. Lineage (NCBI taxonomy): Eukaryota > Metazoa > Chordata > Mammalia > Primates > Cercopithecidae > Piliocolobus > Piliocolobus tephrosceles. Next base: position 64,507,533 of record NC_045449.1, on the reverse strand, counting down.
ATAAGCTCCAACTTCAAGCTATCATTCCTTTGATCTTGCATCTGAGTGTAGGTTTTTAGAAGCAGCCAGGCAACATCTTGAACACTGCACCTTAGAAATTTGTCCTACCAGATACCCTAGGTCATCACTCTCAAGTTCAAAACTTCACAGATCCCTAGGACATGGACATAATGCAGCCAATTTCTTTTCTAATGAATAACAAAAGTGACATTTGCTCCAGTTCCCAGTAAGTTCCTCATTTTCATCTGTGACCTTGTCAGCCCAGACTTCACTGTCACTTGATTTTGGTCACAACCATGTAACTAGTCTCCAAGAAGTTCTAAACATTCCCCCATCTTCCTGTCTTCTCCTGAGCCCTCCATACTCTTCCGAACTCTGCCTGTTACCCAATTCCAAAGTCGTTTCCACATTTTCAGGTATCTTTATAGCAATGCCCCACTCCTTGGTACCAATTTTCTGTATTAGTTTGTTCTCACATTGCTATAAAGAAATACTTGAGACTGGGTAATTTATGAAGAAAAGTACTTTAACTGGCTCTTGATTCTGCAGGCTGTACAGGAAGCATAGTGGCTCTGGCTTCTGAGGGAGGACTCAGGAAGCTTCCAATCATGGTGCAAGGCAAAGGGAGAATAAGTATCTCACACTGCAGGTGCAGGAGCAGGAGCAAGAGCAAGAGAGAGAGAGGGGAGGTGCCACACACTTTTAAACCGCCAGATCTCCTGAGAACTCACTCACTGTCATGAGAGCAGCACCAAGGGGATGGTGCTTAAACCATTCATGATAATCCACCCCCATCATCCAACCACCTCCCACCAACATTAGGGATTACAATTCAGCATAAGATTTGGGTGGGGAAACATATCTAAAGTACATCAGCAGTGGAGAGGAGTAGGGTTCTATTTGAGTAGCAGCTTTTTTCCCAGTCATTCATGAGAGAGGGTCTATTATTTTCAAAACATGCTTTACAAAGTTATTTTGTGCATCAGCAGTCAACACCCAGCTGTAAGGTAGAGAAAGAGAACATAAAGAATGCACACCCCCTTTATAAAAACTTCAGCCAAAATGTTTTGGCCTGTATCACTTTTGCTTCCCTATCTTTGGTAGAACTAGTCACTTGACCCTACCAAGATGCAAAGAGAGATGAAGAAAGTAGTTTTTGCCTGAACAGTTGTTCTCCATAACAACTCTGCACCACAGACTACAGAGCCATCTCTGCCACAACAACTGAAGAAACACCCATCACCATCTTCAGAATCATATATGTGTCTGATTTTAAAAATCGGGTTGCAAGTTTTTGATTTAAATTCAGTTTCGCCTGTAAATTAAAGCTGTATAATTTTCAGATTGGAGAAGGCATTTGTGTTAAAGAAGCAAACTCTGAACATTTACTTAGAGAGTGTTCTACGTAGGACTTCAGAATAATAATGTTCAATGCTGAGAATGTCAAGCTGTGCTGTTCTGAGACACAATCCTAAACAAACTAACTTACTCATTTTATATTGTAATGGCTTACATTGAAATAAATTGGGTAAGTCCTAAGCCATCATACTTATCCAATGAGATATTTTTCACCATTTAAGTTGGCAAACTAGACTTCACATTATGCACCAAAATACAAGTATTATTTGTCCAGGATATCTCAATGCTTGATATCATTTGTCTACTGTTTCCTCTGTCCATTTCCCACTTAGATGACTTGAAAATTAACAGTGTAATTTCATCTGATTATAATCAGCTAGCCATTGACTAAAAAGTTTTCCTTGGCTATTACATTCAGTATTTCATTTGTACATTGTTGAATATGTGACTAGCAAATAAGCAATAAATATTGCACTTCTCAAAAGATAACTAAAGATTTATTCCTTACACCACTAACTCCAAGAGAGATATTCTCTAAACTAATTTTCTTCTTGTCCTAGGCTTGAAGTTTCATATATATCAAGATTACTATAATAAGGCTTTCATTACAGAAAAACTGAAACGTATCTAGTAGTTTTTTATTACTGTCTTTGTCAGACATACTAGATTTTTCTACCAAATCCCAAAGCATTCAAATTTATGCAAACTATTCATTTCCCAAAAAGGAGTTTTGACATTTTTTTTTTTTTTTTTTTTTTTTTTTTTTTTTTTTTTTTTTTTGAGACAGAGTCTCGCTTTGTCGCCCAGGCTGGAGTGCAGTGGCGCGATCTCGGCTCACTGCAAGCTCCGCCTCCTGGGTTTAGGCCATTCTCCTGCCTCAGCCTCCCGAGTAGCTGGGACTACAGGCGCCCACCACCTCGCCCTGCTAGTTTTTTGTATTTTTTAGTAGAGACGGGGTTTCACCGTGTAGGCCAGGATGGTCTGGATCTCCTGACCTCGTGATCCACCCATCTCGGCCTCCCAAAGTGCTGGGATTACAGGCTTGAGCCACCGCGCCCGGCCCCTTGACCTTATTAAGTATTGTTTTCATCTAAAGCTATGATGTAGTCCCAGGGTGTTCTATCAGACTAGTAAGAAGTTTAGAGTTTCTACTTTACTCATTGAAAAGAAACACATATATTTATTCAGTTTTTCAAACCAGCGTGGATTAAAGCTGTGTCACTGATATGGTTTCGCTGTGTCCCCACCCAAATCTCATCTTGAATTGTAGCTCCCATAATCCCCATGTGTTGTGGGAGGGACCTGGTGGGAGGTAATTGAATCATGGGGGTAGTTTTTCCCATGCTGTTCTCATCATAGTAGATAAGTCTCATGAGATCTGATGGCTTTCTAAAGGGCAGTTCCCCGGCACATGTTCTCTTGCCTGTGCCATGCAAGACATGTCTTTGCTCTTCCTTCTTCTTCCACTATGATTGTGAGGACTCTCCAGCCATGTGGAACTGTGAGTGCATGAAACCTCTTTTTCTTTATAAATCTCCTAATCTGGAAGATTTCTTCATAGCAGTATGAAAATGACTAATACAGTTATATTTTAAAAAACACTCTTATAACACATAGAAAAAATGTATACACAAAGAAGATAAGTTGTGCAAAGTACTTAGCAGAGTTATTGGCAGTTAGTGCTCAATCAAATACATCAATCTTTTCTAATAAAAATTATTTGTGTTATTAATCATCATAATAGTCAAATAATGAAAACAGGTATTTGCAATGTTACATTTCATATTATTAAAATGAATAATGAAAAGCTTCATGTTTTAGGTAGACACATCTCCATTGTCACCTGGCTTATGGAAATCATATCACTTTTACATTACACAAAAATGAAATTCAATTAGCCAACTCATCCATATTTCGATAGAGGTAGAATCTTATTTTTATCCTATTGTCCCAAGCCCTTTGTAGATTTAGGTTCAACTTGCATAATACTGACATTAACAATTAAGTGGCTGAGTCTACTAGTAACTAAGTGAACAGAATAATCAACTAGGTACAAAGTTGAAGTATATATAATTTATGAACATTAATAATCCCAGCGCTTTGGTTTTATATAATTATTGAATCAACATCTATTTATTGAGCATCTGCTGTGCAGGAACTGCTAGGGTATGTGCTTGTGAGCAATGGTGAAAAACACAGACTCCATCCAAGATTTCAGGGTACTAAATAACTTTGTTTTCAAGATGATATTGAAGGAAAAGTCCCTGAAAACCAGGATCAAATATAGTAAGTCTTATAGACAACTAATTCTCCCTCTGTGCCTTTCTGGAGAGCAGTAAGTAAAATGTCCCAATTGTGGAGGCTTCATTCTCTGGCTATTGTGTGAGAGTGCTATATTTAGCAAATAAAAATACAGGACATCCAGTTAAATTTGAATTTCAGACGAACAACATTTTTTTGTGGTATATTGCATGTGATATTTGTATTTTATTTGGCAAACCTTTGTGGGGAGGAAAATCCTTTCCAAGCCAGCATGTTGCAACAGTAAACACTATGATGTTTTCCCAAGTTACAATTCAGAAAGAACATTTATATCAATTGATTTAATGGACGATTTCAAATCTTTACTGGCTAGAATTTTTTTAGCATTAAAATATAAATGTGTTATGAGAGTAGATTTTTTAAGAAATACAATTTTTTAGATGATGAACTTTCTATTATAGCACCCATAGGCATGTTTGTAATAAACTTTCAAGGCATATAAATGATCTAATTTGTGAAAATATGTTTTTGATCTGTTGGGATTTGTTTCAAATATGGCCATTACCTCAATGTAACTGATTGACCACCCAAACCTCATTCATTTCACAGCATGAAATGAAGTGATGATGTTCCCTAGAAAATACAGCATATACTTGAGACAGATTCATGAGCTAGCTATAGATGCCGATTCCCAGAGAGCAATCTATTGCTGGCTTCTGCTCAAAACGTGTAGGAATCTGTTTCACATCCTTCAGGGGTGTCCAATCTTTTGGCTTCCCTGGGCCACATGGGAAGAAGAATTGTCTTGGGCCACACATGAAATACACTAACACTAACAATAGCTGCTGATGAGCTAAATATATATATATATATGTGTGTGTGTGTGTGTGTGTGTGTGTGTGTATAGCAAAAAAAAATCTCATAATGTTTTAAGAAAGTTTACAAATTTGTGTTGGGCTACTCTGGACCCCATGCATCCTGAGGGCTATGGGTTGGACAAGCTTGCTCTACATTATCTGGTTGGAATCTGATGCCTCAGGTGGAATATGTACATAAAGATGATCCCTTTTCCTCCCAATCTACTTTGAAATAATTTTAAGGACATATGAATGTAATAGCTACTATCAATTGCATGTCCACAATGTAGTTAGGGAAGTTAACTAAGTGGAAAAGAACGTGTAGTTAGGGAAGTTAACTAAGTGGAAAAGAACGTATAAAGGCATGTAAAACCTCTCATTGTTAATTGTAGCTGCAGATTACCCGATGGAAGGCTTATACCTGACTTCTCAATACCTTTTTTCTAACCTATTCTATTGAAATAGTAAAACAAAACAACAACATAACTTCTAAAAATATTTCAAATAAAAATGTCTTAATTTATTCTATTTTAAAGACAATTTCTCAAAACCTTTAAAATTAAGGTATAGTACATGTAACATAAAATTTGCCATGTTAACCTTTTTTCTTGAGATGGAGTCTCGCTCTGTCACCAGGCTGAAGTGCAGCTGCACAATCTCGGCTTCCTGCAACCTTCACTTCTTAAGTTCAAAAGGTTCTCCTGCCTCAGCCTCCTGAGTAGCTGGGACTACAGGTGTGCACCACCACACCTGGCTAATTTTTGTATTTTTAGCAGAGATTGGGTTTCATCATGTTGGCCAGGATGGTCTCAATCTCTTGACCTCATGATCCACCCACCTTAGCCTCCCAAAGTGTTGGGAGTACAATTGTGAGTGATGGCACCTGGCCCATGTTAACCATTTTTAAGTGCACTTGGCCTTAAGTACATTCACACTCTTGGGCTACTATGACCACTCTTCATCCACAGAACACTTTCATCCTGCAAAACTGAAACTCTGTGCCTGTTATAGGACAATTCCCTCTTACCTCCTCCTGCTGGCAACTACCATTCTACTTTCTGTCCCTATGAATTTGACTATTTTAAGTACCTAATTTAAGTGGAGTCTGTCCTTTTGCAACTGGCTTTTTTCACTTAGCATAGACCCCTAAAGGTTCATCCATGTTATAGTTTGTATCAGAATTAACTTCTTTTTGAAGGCTGAATAATACTCCATTGTATGTATATACCACATTTTGTTTATCCATCCATCTGTTCTGGATACTGAGTACTTGCTTTCAATTCTTTTGGGCATACACCCAGAAGTGGAATTGCTGGATTATATTGGTAATTTCATTATTAATAATTGAAGAACCACCATTCTGGTTTTTATAGTAGCTTCACCGTTTTACATTCCCACCAACAGTCATAAGATTTCTGATATTTCTGCATCCTCTCCAACACTCATTATTTTGTGTTTTATTTTATAGTAGACATCCTAATGGGTGTGAGATGATATCCCATTGTGGTTTTGATTTGCATTTCCTTAGTGATTAGTGATGTTGATCATCTTTTCATGTGCACATTGGCCATTTGTATGTCTTCTTTGGAGAAGTGTTTATGCAAATCCTTTGTCCATTTATTAATTCAGTTATTTGCTGTTGTTGATTTGTAGGGGTTCTTTATATGTTCTGGATATTAATCCTTTATCAGATATATCATTTGTAAATAGTTTTCCCATTCTTTTTTTTTTTTTTTTTACTGAGATGGAGTTTCACTCTGTTGCCCAGGCTGGAATGCAGTAGCGCAATCTCGCCTCACTGCAAGCTCCGCCTCCTGGGTTCATGCCATTCTCCTGCTTCCAGCCTCCCGAGTAGCTGGGACTACAGATACCTGCCACCACGCCCGGCTAATTTTTTGTATATTTAGTAGAGATGGGATTTCTCTTTGTTAGCCAGGATGGTCTCAATCTCCTGACTTCGTGATCCACCTGCCTCGGCTTCCCAAAGTGCTGGGATTATAGGCATGAGCCACTGTGCCTGGCCAATAGTTTTCCCATTCTATGTGTTGCCTTTCAATTCTGTTGATTGTATCCTTTAATGCACAGAAGTTTAAAATTTTTATGTAGTCCAGTTCATCTGTTTCCTTCTGTTGTCCATGCTTTTGCTGTCATATCCAAGATATCATTACTAAACCCAATGTATGAAGCTTTTCCCTTTTGTTTCTTCCACAAGTTTTATGCTTTTCAATCTTACATTTAAGTCATGAATTTATTTTGAATTCATTTTTCTATGTAGTATAAAGTCAAAATTTTTAAATCATGAATTTGAATTGACATTTAAAATCATTTAGTTCACAGATGGATTGGATTTAAACATTATTTAGCTTAATACATGAAGTAACAACTAAATTCCTTCTAAAACAATCTTAGAACATTCTTTCAACTCTGGCTATGTCCTACTTTTTCTTCAAAATTCAATTTAAGTATTATCTATTCTGTAAGTATTCCAGGACATCTTACCCTCCAACAAATACTCATCTCACGAGGAAATGCCCAAACGCCTCTGAGCTCTTCTAAATTTTCAATCATAATGTACCGTGTTTTTTAGATGATTTTATTTTTTAGAGCAGCTTTAGGTTAACAGCAAGATTGAGAGGAGGAAGGTACAGAGATTTCTCATATACCTCTGTCCCTTACATGCACGGCTTATATTATCCCCATTATCAACATCCTTCACCAGAGTGGTACATTGGTTACAAGTGATGAGCCTAAATTGGCATACCATAATCACTCAAAGTCCACTGTTTAAATTAGGATTCACTATTGGTGTTGTACATTCTATGGATTTGGAAAAATGTATGATAACATGTATCTACCATTATATTATTGTGCAAGTATTTTCACTGCCCCCCAAATCCTCCTGCTTCACCTGTTCATTACCACCCCCCAACCTCTGGAAACCACTATTCTTTTCACTGTCTCTATAGTTTCTTCTTTTCCAGAATGTCATATAGTCTGAATAATCCAGTATGTAACCTTTTTAGACTTGCTTCCTTCATGTAATAATACATATTTAAGGTTCCTCTATGTCCTTATGGTTTGATAACTCATGTCTTTTTAGTGCTGAATAATTTTAATTGTCGACAGCTTATTTATCTACTTACTTACCGAAGGATATTTTGGTTGCATACACGTTTTGGAAATTAGGAATAAGGCTGCTATAAACATACATGCACAAGTTTTTGTGTGACCATACGTTTTCAACTCCTTTGAGTAAATACCAACAAGCACACTTGCTGGATCATATAGTAAGAGTTTGTTTAGTTTTGTAAGAAATTGTCAAACTGGCAGGGCACAGTGGCTCATGCCTGTAATCACAGTACTTTGGAAAGCTGAGGCAAGAGGATCATTTGAACTCAGGAGTTTAAGACTAGCATGGGCAACATAGTGAAATGCCATCTATACTAAAAATAAAAATAAAAATAAAAAAAATAGCCTGCTGTGGTGACATATGCCTGTAGTTACAACTGCTTGGGAGGCTGAGGTGGGAGGATAGCTTGAGCCGGGAAGTCAAGGCTGCAGTGAGCCATAATTATGCCACTGCACTCCAGCCTAGGCAATAGAGTGAGACCCTGTCGGAAGGAAGGAAGGAAGGAAGGGAAGGAAGGGAGGAAGGGAGGAAGGGAGGAAGGAAGGAAGGAAGGAAGGAAGGAAGGAAGGAAGGAAGGAAGGAAGGAAGGAAGGAACTGTCAAAGTGTTTGCCAAAATGGCTACACAATTTTCATTCCCACCAGCAGTGAATGAGAGCCCCTGGTGCGCCACATCTCAAAAGTATTTAGTGCTGTCAGTGTTAACCATGTTAATAGGTATACAGCGGTATCAAATTGTTGTTTTAATTTTCATTTCCTAACGACATGTGATGTAGAGCACCTTTTCATATGCTTCTTGTCATCTGTGTAGCTTCTTTGGTGAAATATCTGTTAAAATTTTTGGCGAATTGTTTCATCGGTTTGTTTCTTATTGTTGGGTTTTTAGAGTTATTTGTCTACCTTTGTCAGATACGTCTTTTGAAATATTTTCTCACAGTTTGTGGCTTGTCTTCTCATTCTCTTGACATTATCTTTTCCAAAGGAGGAGTTTTTAATTTTAATGGGGTGCCTCTTATCAATTATTGCTTTCATGGGTTCTGCCTTTGGTGTCACATCTAAAATGTCATCGCCATAGCCAAGGTCATCTAGGTTTTCACCTAAGTTATCTTCCAGGAGTTTTACAGTGTTGCATTTTACATTTAGGCCCATGATATGCTTGAGTTAATTTGTGTAAACCGAACAAGATCTGTGTCTAAATTCATTTTTTTAATGTAGATTTCATATACTATACCTTGAATCCTCTTTGCCTTCCTAAAAATATTAAACCTTTAGGCAAAGATTATATCTTACTTATCTTTTTATTCCCCAATTCTATTCCAGAGTTCACAACCCCCAAAAAATGCATGATGGTGACCTTCTAGATGCCATACTTATAAAGTGTAAAATTCAATTTTTGACTCAGTTAAATTATTAAAAAAAGTATTCTCTTTAGTTAACATAATATTCCTCATTCTCTCTTAGATACCTACACAGATGATATAAAGTTCATCTTCTTTGTAAGAGCTTTCCAATTATTTTAACACAACTATTTTGGTCTTTCCCAGTGTCAGATCTTCAATTCCAAAACAAATGTCTTCAGATCCTTTCCAGGCTCTTAATCAACCCTGTAATTGTCTTATGGATTTGTATGTTCAGAGCTGGGGGGAGTGACAAGTTATTTTCCTTGGAATTTTTAACATTAAAAATACAGAAACAAACATAAAATTCTGAAAAATTCACACAAACTATTTGAAGTCACAAATTTAGAAAATTACTTCTGAACCAAGAGAACGAGAATCCATATACAAAAGATGCATCTGCAATTCTTTGAATGTTTTAAATGAACCCAACTAACATCTCATAGTTCGTAAATTTTTATTTTAGATATGCGTAGAGCAAAAATCATAACCTTGTCCATATCTCTCAGGTCACTATCACCATATGTAGGTGTGCAACCTTCTTTGAAAATGTACTTTAGTTTTCCCAAGAAGTTAGCTCATTTTCATGATAGAAATTGATAAAATATTTGAAACCACCAATGTGGAGTCTCTCTATCCTTCTGTTAATTGCCTAAACCTAATGTATCATAATATCATTCTCCACTTTTCATTTTTATTTCATCTCTTTTCAGTCTTTCCATGTAACCTTAACATGGATATGTTTGTTTTCTGTGCTTATTGTGAACAAAATGCCTAAGTAGTTAAAGAATTCCAGTTGAACTAAATTCAGCACTCATCTATTTACAGTTGTTTTTGTTTGCTTTTTAAAATCTTACTGTTTTGGGAGGAAAAAATACCAACAAGCTCTAAGTTTTCAGTGACAAATGTAGACTTCATCTCAAATTCATGTATGGGTGACATTTGCATGTTGATTTCTTTGCCGCCCTAATGGTTAAATTTCAAAGCACATCTTTCCTTTTATCTTCAGCTGAATGAGACATCAAAATAAGGGCCAGATAAAGGCGGAAGTCCTTTGTCTGAAACTGCCCAGGCCTGGCCAGCTGTGATGAAAACTGTCTGATGTTTCACAGGCTTCTTGTCTGGCCTCAAGCTGGTATTTGCTTCTTTTATTTTGGAGGTTTTAAAGGAATATTGCATTCTAGCACACAGTGTCATAACGGACAATGGAAGGCCTCTTCATGGTGGTGTCTGGATATATACACATCAGATTAAATTATTTATTAGATAATAAGCCACTGGTTACACAGGGGATATGTGCCATCTTTTATTATAATCATGGTAATTTCTAAGGTCAAACTAATGTTTGGTTGTATCACAATATCACAGCCTAATGAAAGTGTCTCCTTTACTGATAAATCTAACCTTCATGTTTAATTTTCTAATGTAGGTAATGAGATCAAGTGTTTTGGTTTAGTGTGTTTATTTTTAAATATAAAGTCAATTAGTAGTAGCATCTGCAAACAGTATACTATTTGATGATAAGAAAGAAAGGTAGACTAACTGGAGTATGCTAAATTATATTTGGTCAATTTTTAATAAGAAGTAATAGTGATTTGCTCTAAGCAGCAAGTAAATTAAGGCAGCTCCCTTAAAAAAAAAAAAAATCAAATAAGCCAGTGGTTGGCCATTAAAGTCATAAAGTATTTTCTTAGTTTTTTTTTTTTTTTTTTTTTGACTTCATGTAAATATCTTCTTAATTTGGGGGATAGAATAGATATGCACAGGAGTAAAAGTGTGCTACAGTTATCTGAACTTGTAGCATTATTTATATTATAGTTCAACCTTTTTTTAAGAGAAAAAAGCAATAATTATTTCAGAATATTTTGCTTTCTAAAATAGCATAAGGGCAAGTAGATATAATACATTATAAAGTATCTTGAGTCCAAAATCGTTAAGATAACTTGACAATTGCACATACTGGATCCTTAACTATGTTTTTGGACCTCGCTGCTTGGTGCTCTATTGATGAAATAAGGCTGACTCACTTCCTCAGGCCACACTCTTGTGTTTTTCTCATGCTGAGAAGTCCAGTCTACTTAGTGAGACCTCAAGACCTGGCACTCTGCCTCCAGTCCAACTTCCTGTTCCTTCCAGTCTGTCTAGTCACATACACATCACACACATGTCACGCGGGACTGTCATTTCTTCTTTGCAGAACCTACCCTGTGCTCTTCTACCTCAGCACCTTTGCTCAGAATGTCTCCACAGATGGAGTACTCATCAGCCCCATTTTGTCTGTTACAATCCTGGCTATTCTTAGCATCCAACTCCATTGCCCGGTCCTTCATGAAGTTTGCCACAACCCTGCTTTCTTCTTCTTTATTTTATCGTAGACTTGTTTGTGGTTCTTTCATATTATCATAGAATTGTTTGTGGTTCTTTCATAGCAATAATTCACCAACATGGTGAAACCCTGTCCCTACTTAAAAATACAAACATTAGCCAGGCGTGGTGGCGGACGCCCGTAATCCCAGCTACTCAGGAGGCTGAGGCAGGAGAATCACTTGAACCCGGGAGGCGGAGGTTGTAGTGAGCTGAGATTGCGCCATTGCACTCCAGCCTGGACGACAAGAGTGAAACTCTGTCAAAAGAAAGAAAGAAAGAGAGAGGAAGGAAGGAAGGGAGGGAGGAAGGGAGGGAGGGAGGGAGGGAGGGAGGGAGGGTGAGAAGGAGGAAGGAAGGAAGGAAGGAAATAATGGCATTCGCAGGAACCTGGATGGCGTTGGAGACCATTATTCTAAGTGAAGTAACTCAGGAATGAAAAACCAAACACAGTATGTTCTCTAATTGCTTTTTAATAATAGTCTACTAGGGCTCACTTATACATTTTTCAGGATAACCATAAAAATGGTTTGTTCCATGGTGCATATTTTGCATATATTTCATGGCAGAATCACTGCAAGCTTCATCCAGTGTCCCTAAAAATACTTTTTACCTACCTGCGCTGAACACTATTCTTTGGTGCATAAACTGAAGTTTATACCATAATGTATGCTTTCAATCAATTAAATATATTTTAATATAGACTCTTCAGATTGAAGGAACATGAAAAAAAACCTAGGATAATCATCCACCTCCTTCTTCCCAAGTCTTATAAAATGGTTGTCCAACCCATGCTTAAAATACTGGTGCTCACTATATTTAAGGAACAATCTCTTGACCACATGATGTGAAGTTTTGCCTATTATTCACTGGAAATGGCCTGGCAGAATTGGAGTCCTGTGCATTTTTCTACACACAAAATACTGGAATAATCTCCATCGCCATACTAAATGGAGGATGTCTGGGGGAGTGGGATTATTTTTTTTCTTTGAGACAGATCTCGGCTCACTGCAACCTCTACCTCCCGGGTTCAAGTGATTCTCCTGCCTCAGCTTCCCGAGTAGCTAGGATTACAGGCGCCCACTACAACGACCACGCCTGGCTAATTTTTGTATTTTTAAGTAGAGACAGGTTTTCACCACGTCAGTCAGGCTAGTCTTAAACTCTGACCTCAAGTGAGCCACCTGCCTCAGCTTCCCAAAGTGTTGGGATTACAGGTGTGAACCACTGCACCCAGCCTATTTAGTTTCTTTTTATGACTGAGTAGTATTCCATGGTGTGGATGTATATATCACATTTTTTAAATTCACTTGTTGACTGATGGACATTTGGGCTGGTTCCATGTTTTTGCCATTGTGAATTGTGCTGCTATAAACATATGTGTACAAGTGTCTTTTTCATATAATGACTTCTTTTCCTCTGGCTAGATACCCAGTAGTGTAATTGCTGGATCAAATGGTAAATCTACTTTTAATTCTTTAAGAAATCTTCATATTGCTTTCTATAGTGGTTGTACTAGTTTACAGTTCCACCAGCAATAAAAAAGTCTTCCCTTTTTATCACATCCATGCTAACATCTATTATTTTTTAATTTTTTTGATTATGGCCATTCTTGCCGGAGTAACGTGGTATCTCATTGCAGTTTTGATTTGCATTTTCCTGATAATTAGTGATGTTGAACATTTTTATAAAAGTGGGAACTAACCTATGAAGATGCAAAGGCATTAAGAATGATACAGTGACTCGGGGGAAGGGTGGGAGGGGGTGAGGGATAAAAGACTACACATTGGGTACAGTGTTCACTGCTCAGGTGATGGGTGCACCAAAATCTCAGAAATCTACACTGAAGAACTTATCCACGTAACCAAACACCACCTGTATCCCAAAAACTATTGAAATAAAAAAGAAAAGCACCTAGCACAGTGCCTAACATGTAAGATACCCCCCTTCCAAAAAAAAAAAAAAAAAAGCAAACAGGCTGGTGTGGTGGCTCATGCCTGTAATCTGAGGACTTTGGGAGGCCAAGGTAGGTGGATCATGAGGTCAGGAGATCGAGACCATCCTGGCCAACATGGTGAAATACCATCTCTACTAAAAATACAAAAAATTAGCTGGGCGTGGTGGCGTGCACCTGTAGTCCCAGCTACTCTGGAGGCTGAGGCAGGAGAATCACTTGAACCCAGGAGGCAGAGCTTGCAGTGAGCTGAGAGCATGCCACTGCACTCCAGCCTGGGTAACAGAGAGCGACTCTGTCTCAAAAACAAACAAACAAAAAAAACCAGAGAAAGTAATTAAAGTTTGAGTTTCAGTCTATGAATTATATCTTTTATTTTCTAGTATTGATTTTTGCTAATTAGAATGAGTCCTTATTAAATAAAACAGTTCCCCCAAGGAATACTGTAAATCTTCACTGTTCCTTTTAATCTTTCTCAACAAATAAATTGTATTTCTTTATGGTATTGTTTTTACTTTTATTTGCTAATATTTTTCATAGCAAATGCTTATGGAAGTGGGAAGTTAATAAAACAGATTACAGTGAAAGCAAAGGCTATTAGAAAAACATCTTGATAGTACCTTATTTTGTTTCACTCATTATTAAGAACATAGAATTTTTAAAATTAGGAATATTAAAGAATATTCAATCAAATAACACATTTTAATAAAACAATTTTTTAGGTTATGTGTTCTACAGAAAAAGAAATGAGAGTATAAATTTTATTTTATTATGGACCTTGATTAAAGTCAGAAGTATATTTATATCTGATTAGTTAACATAGTATCTGTCAAGTCCTTGAAACATATTTCTTTAAATATTAGATATCTGCTTAGAATTATATCAATAGTATCCCTTCATAAGTATATTTTATTTCTCCCAAGTCTTCAAATAGTCAATGACACATCATATAAATTTGACTTAAGATCTTGCCTTGCTTTCTTCTCTTCCTCAGCAGAGAATACTGTACATGGCTGTGTACATTTTCAAAAAATGGAAGAGATAGAGGTATAGAGGAGGAGGGGCTGCAGGTAAATATTCAAACCCCCAAAATTTAAAGAACTATGACTTGAAAAATTAAATGTGTTTCTAGCTATTAATAACACCTAAGGGGTACAAGGATATCATAAGCATTATTTGAAACTAAAATGTGTGTACTTGCTAATTTTTTATGCATCTGCTATATACTGAGTTTACCTAATTTTCCAGCAGCCAATATAGTATGTAACCTACCCATTTCATAACTCTTTTGCTGCGTAGTAAATCATCCCCAAATTTAGTGGATTATAGCAACAGCACTTTATAATTTTTCATTATTCCATTTATTGACAATCTAGACGGTCTTTTGTTGGCATCCTTCGGGGTTGCTCATGATGCTGAGGTCATCTGACAGCTATGCTGGCACTCCACTGTCCAAGATGGTCTCAATCAGCTGTCTGGTTGTACGTGCTACCATTGTGGGTCTCTGGTTGTTCTCTATGTGACCTCTCATCTTCTAATAGACTGAACTGGGATTCTTCACAGCCTTATGATGTCAGGGTTCCATCAGCTAAATTCTGGACTCTAGAACTCTTATTACTTTACTTCTACCACATTTATTTAGTAAAACAAGTCACCAGACCAGTTTAGACTCAAGGAGTCGGTAAAATAGACTCTACCTCATGATAGGAAAAGGGGTAACGGGTATAAAAAAGTGAGTTATGGTTTACTGAGGATCATTGTGATGATTATCTACAGCAGTGCCATCTCTGGCCTCAATGAGTCATAGTTTCTCACACGTAAAATGCACTCACTCCTGCTTCTCAAGACCCTTTCAAATATCATCTAATCAACACCAGATTCAGGCTCTGAGTCTGGGATCTCATCAACTAAATAAGGTCCAGATGTGGATCACATGCCCCACACACTCAACCTACAACAATGAGATGGAGACAAGTAACTGCAATAGACAATCCCACTCTGAAAACAGAACCAGGAGGTGCATAGTAAACACTGGTTGATATGGTTGATAACAATTCTCCTCTTCCGAAGTCAGGGAATAGTCTTTGATTAAAGCTGAATTATTCTCACTGGAATCAATTCTCTAATCTATTATTATTCTTTATTCTTGGCTCTGTCCTCTCAGCCTGTTTCCTTTATAGAAAGTTGACAGCCCAGAAGCCTCTTCTCATTTTGAACTACCATTTAGTCTAAAACAATACGGCATGCTTAAACTTTGTGGGTTTCCTATGTATGAAATTATGTACCACTCCATTACATAAAGTCATGCCAAATTCACCCTATAGCATGCCATTTTAAATTTGGGAGTTGTTGGGAAATAGCCTTGAAATAGAAGCCCCTTTTTCTACCTGAGAGGTTCTAGTGAGCCCCACCTTAAACTTTTCTGAGATTTTCACAAGTGGTATTATGGACATACCCTTGAGCCAATCTTTTTCTTAGGCATTTCTTAATTGACTGACAGTATTTTACTGGCTGGAGGGAATACCCTGGGATGTCTATATTTCTTCTAAATTATGCATATAAACCAAACTTCTTTTTTTAGAGCTTTTTTTTTAAATGTTAAAGGAACCAACTGACACTTCATTTAGCCTGAAATTTTCCTTGGTAAGATTTACAAGTTCATTAGGTTATTTTCTATCTTCTGCTTTAATGTAGGATAAAATGATGTTAATTGTTCTGCTGGTGTAGGACACAGGCTGCCATTTCTGTAGCCTAAGATAACAATTTTCTCAGTGCTTTTCTTGCCCCAGTAGCAGTCTTCCTGCTTCTCTTCCACTCTCCACTTGCCACCTGAGCTAAAAGATAATGCCAAACATTTTCGGTTTTTTTAAAGGGAGAAAGCCACTTCCAGGTATTAATTTCTGTTTCAGTTACCTTTTGCTGCATAAGCGATCACCTCAAAACTGAGTAACTTAAAACAATACTAATATTTTCTTTCTCGTGATTCCACCTTAGCAATGTGGGAAGTTCTTCTGCTGGTTCTTCCTGAGATCGCTCATGTGGCTTAAGTCTTTTGATGACTACACTCAAGCTGGAGGTTCTGAGATGGTATCAGTCAAAGTTTTTGCTACTTCATTTGGCTATGAGCTGGGGCTCCTTGGTTTTTCCATAGTTAACCTTCCATTCTCTATTAGGCTTGGATTAAATTTCACCTTATGGTGGTTTCAGGGTTTTAAGACAGTAAGGGACAGACCTGCAAAATCTGTTGAGATTCCCACAAGACTTCTGCCACATTATAATGGGTAAAGCAAATCACAAAGCCAGTGAAGGGGATGATAAAATACAACTCAGATACTATGTCACATTACGAAGGTTCTGGGTACATGAAGATGGTATTCCTTAGAGGTCATGACTATAACAATCTGTCACTCTACCTTTTCTCCTTCAAAGCACCTCTGAAAGTGTATGAAATTATGAATACTTTTTTAAAGACTGCATTTTTAGAGCAGTTTTAGATTGAGAACAAAACTGAGAGAACGATACAGAGACTCCCCTGCCCTCAAACATGCATACCCTCCCCCACTATTAATATCCATCACCAAAGTGGAACGTCGGTTACAGTTGGTGAACCTACAATGACACATCATAATTACCCAAAGTCCATGGTTTACATTAGGGAAAATTTTTTGTGTTGTACATTCTACGAATTTGAATAAATGAATAATGACAAGTATCCATCATTATGGTACCATGCAAAGTATTTCCCCTGCCCTAAAAATCCTTTGTGCTTTGCCTATTTATCACCTCCTCCATCCTAAGCCCTGGCAAACACTGATCTTTTTACTCTCTTCATAGCCTTGTCTTCTTCAGAATGTCATATAGTCTGAATTATCCTGAACGAAGGCTTCTTCCACACAGTAATATGTATTTAAGTTTCCTCCATGTTTATTCATGGATTGATAACTAATTTCTTTATAGCATTGAATTATAATAATATACCATTGCCTGAGTGTACCACAGTTTATTTATCCATTAAGGACATCTTGGTTGCTTCCAAGTTTTTGGCAATTATGAATGAAGTTGTTGTAAATATTCACGTGCAAATTTTCTTGTGGACCTACATTTACAATAATGCATATGCCAAGGTTATTGGGTAAATACCAAGAGGTGTAATTGCTGGATTATTGGGTGAGCATGTTTAATTTTTTTAAGAAACTGCCAAACTCTATTCCAAAGTGCCTGCGCCATTTCGCATTGCCATCAGCAATGAATATGAGTTCCTCTTGCTCCACATCCTTGCCTGCATTTTATATTGTCAGTACTGTAGATTTGGGGCAATCTAATGGATGTGTAATGGTGTCTTTTTGTCGTTTTAATTTACATTTTCTTGATGGTATGTGATGTAGAACATCTTTTCATATGCTTTTTTTTTTTTTTTTTTTTTTTGCCATCTGTATAAAATGAGAGGTGTCTCATTTTCTTGGTGAGGTGTCTGTTAAAACCTTTGGCCCAGTTTTTAATTAATTGAGTCATTTGTTTTTATTGTTGAGTTGGTAAGAATTCTTTGTATATTTTGAATAGAGGTCCTTCATCAGATGTGTCTTTTGTAGATATTTTTTCCCAGTCTGTGGATTGTCTTCCCCTTCCCTTGACAATTGCCTTTTGCAGAGGAGGAGGTGTTAATTTTAATGAAGTCAAGCTTATCAATTATTTCTTTCATGGGTTGCGTCTTTCTTTTGTGTTCTATCTAAAAAGTCATCACCCTATCTAAGGTCATCTAGGCTTTTTCCTATGCTAACCTCTAGGAGTTTTATAGTGTATTTTACATTTACGTCTATGATCCATTTTTATTTATTTTATTTTATTTTTTGAGACAGGTTCTAGCTGTCACCTGGGCTGGGGGCTGGGGGCTGGAGTGCAGTGGCTTGATCCTGGCTTACTGCAACTTCCACCTCCTGAGCTCAAGCCATCCTCCCACCAATTCCTCCCAAGTAGCTGGGACTACCGGTGCACACCATTACTATGCCTGGCTAATTTCTGTATTGTTTGTAGATACAGAATCTTGACATGTTGCCCAGGGTGGTCTCAAACTCCTGAGCTCCAGCAATCTACCCTCCTCACCTCCCAAAGTGCTAAGATTACAGGCGTAAGCCACCACCCCTGGCTTAGTTAACTTTTTGAAATATTACTTTTTAAAATTAACTGTGAGATTCTAGACCAGTGACACAACTGGCCCTGATTAATTTTGAAAATGAAAATAATTTCCTGATTGGTTGACTTCAACATATCATTCACATATGTAGGATTGTAGAGTTTTAGGAAAGTGAAGGTAATAAGGTGATATCTAGTACAAATTCACTTCTTATTCTTGAATCCTTTCCATCACTTCACTGTGACTCTTTTTGCTCAAATCTGTAGGTGTTAACACTCTGCTGCTCTACGAAATTTTCATCTGAGCCCATCTACTACTATTATTCCTCTTGTTCCTCCCCTTCCTCCTCCTACTATGAAACAGCAACCTTTTCTCGTTGCCTTTTATGTGCCAATTTCTTTTCATGCATTAGCTTTATTCAACAACTTCATAAAATATATATTATGTTTAAACCCAAGGATATGAGATTTAGAAACATTAAGAAGTAGGCTATAAATGTGGGCTTATCTATACTCAGTCTGAGTTTGCTCCACTTTCCCTAGAGAATATTATAAAAGTCTCTTGGATTATAAAGGAAGAATATGAGGAAAGCAGTTGACCAGAAAAAACAAATATTTACTAAGCACCTGCAAATGTCAGACAGCGAAATATAGTACTTCAGTATAATGTCCATTTTGGTCTCAGTTTTCCAACTCACTCTTTACCTACTTTTGCCTCCTCCGTATGTCAAAATTATAAACCCTTCCCTTATGATGCACACATAGTTTTCAATTAATGTTTATTTCTCATCCTTAACCCAGAAAACTGAGAGTTGAATATCTGTGTACTGTTTTTTCTCTTCATCATTTTTCCCCTTTCCCCCCCACCCCACTGATTATATAAGTGCAGCATGACGCATTAAGATTTAGGAATTTATGGATATGACATTATATTTGTAATAGTTCTGACCTCTGGGCCTTAGGTTTGTTGTTGTTATTGGTGGTGCGGTTTTAAATCAGTATAGTTAGGTTTGGATCATCTTTTAGTAAAACTTCCAGGAAAGATGCCTTCAGGATCTGGGTTGCTACTTGTGGGACCAGCACTGGCAGCTTCTGCTTGAGTAGAAAAGGAAAAGTGAACAGGTGATCAATGCGGAGGCCAGGGACAAGTCAGTGAACATAAATAACAAAGGAGGAAAGAAGAAGGAATGTAAACTGTCAAGGGAGCATTATTTCTTTTTTTCTTTTTTTTTTTTTTTTTTTTTTTTTTTGTCCCTCTTCTCTTTTTTGTTAAAGAAAAAATCTTTCCGGCAGCTTTGTAGCACCATCTCAATCTCTTTGCATCTGTGGTTATGCTCACTCAGATTCAGGAAAGTCACACGTATCATTTTTCAAAAGACACAGAAAAGAAAATATTGCGAACTGACAACCCTTTTAGGAAATCCACTTCGGACTTGGAATTTAAGACAAAGTGAAGTGGAGACTTACACAATCCTCCAGTGGATTTTGATTTGAATAGTAAGGCTCTTCAACACTGCATTTTCTCTGTAGTTAATCTGGATTTTGATTTGAATACTAAGGCTCTTCAACACTGCACTTCATTTTCTCTGTAATTTGTGTGCACGCGTGTGCGTGCGTGTGCACATACACACACACACACACACACACACACACACACACACAGAGGAGGAATGGCTCCAAGATCTCTCTATTTAACACTTTGGACCATTGCAGAGACTATTCAGGCAAAGAATACCGGGAAATAACGTGAATTTCATTTTCATCTCCATCTCCATCTAGTGGTTCCTGCTGTGCACATCTTTATCTGATGGGAAGAACAGTCCAGCACCCTGGAAGAAACAGAGTTAGGATCTTCACAGCAGAAACCACCATATGGAAATTAAAATGAAAGTGGAATTCACATTATTTCCTAATTAATACTGGAAGCCTGATGTTTCTAGAGAAGTGCGTCTGTTCTCCATTTTACTCTCCATGTGTAAACATTTGACATTTTAAAAAACCGAAGAGGAAAGATCTACTTTTGAAATTTTCTCATGAAAATCTACCTTTTCTTCTTGCCCTTCCTAAAAAGAAAGTAACTATATAAAGGAGATATGATAGTAGAAGTTAGAAAAGCCAAAAATCCTTTGTATATTATAGTATTTCTATATCTTTGCTAAATTTGGTTTCAGTAAATGAAAACATGGTCATCCTATCCTATTAAGTTGTCTAGTCTTGAAGAATGAGCAGGTGACCCTCCAAGGCATGCAAAATGGAAACATATTCTACAGTGGGAAAAAGGATTCAATATGGACACAGGTATCTTATGGGCTCCCAGGAAGTAACCTGTAGCACAGTCAATTTTCTCTATTTCTGTCTCTGAGGCCTTATATACTCTCTTCTCTGCTTCATGGTTTTATTTATCTCCTCAAAAGAGCCTTCCCTCCTCTTAAATGGTGATTGGAGCTTTTGGAAGTTAATTTTAAATTCTCATAAATGAGATTCTGATGGGTCCAACTTGAGCCAGATTTCTACTCTTGGTCCCCATAGCTGTGGTTATGGGGGAATAGGGCCACATGACCTGATGCCCCTTCAGTGGGAAGGCAGATGGTCAGATGAAGAACTTTGGGCAGATATTTTTCTAAAGGTAACATAGAGTAGGAAAAAACTATAATTGATGGAAGAAATAACTGATATTTCTGGTGCATTTCATCTTTTTCTAGCTACATGTTTCATTACCTTAGCTTTTGCTGAGTAATAAACAGCTCCAAAACATACAGCATACAACTACAATTGTTAATTTTTCCTGTGTCCATGGGTCAGTCAGGGCAGTTTTGCTGTTCTGGGCCAGGCTTGGCCGATCTTGCCTGGGCTCATTCATGAAGCTGCTGCTAGTTGGCCAGTTGACTGGGGACTTGCAGGTCTAGGATACCCTCACAGTGGATCCACTCATTTTCTACTCAGGTGGCCCCTCATTCTTCACCAGACTACCTGAGCTTACACTCATGGCGGAAGGCACAGAAAGAGAGAGTAAAACAAAGCACAGCATCTTGAGGCCTAGTTTCAGAACTCGCGTGATAATGTTTCAGAGCATTTCATTGGTCAAAGCCTATCTCCAGGCCAGCTCTAATTCGAGCATTTTATTGGTCAAAGCATAGCTCTAGGCCAGTTCTAATTCAAGCATTTCATTGGTCAAAGCGTATCTCCAGTCCAGCTCTAATTCGAGCATTTCATTGGTCAAAACATAACCCCAGGCCAACTCTAATTCGAGCATTTCATTGGTCAAACCCATCTCCAGGCCAGCTGTAATTCCAGCTTGGAGAAATAGATTCCACTTCTTCATGGGAGGGGCTGCAAAATGACATCACAAAGGGTGTTGTGGCTAGAGGGAAGTCATTCATTTGTGTCACCAATGCAATAATCTGTAACACTTGCATCTTTATTTACCTCATCCATTTATCATTAAACCCCAAGCTATTATCTCTTTATTTTTCTCTTCTTCTTTCAGAGGGGCTATGTCTTCTCGGATTCTCTCCAGGAAGCTAAAAGTTTTCCAGTTATTTTTCTTTTTTATAATAAATCTTTTTAAGATACGTACACCTGCTAATATCTTCAGGATGATGTTTCTTTTATTTTATCCCACAATGTTTACACTTTGTCTTTATTACTTCTTTAAATATGCTTTTTTTTGTTCGTTTATAATATTGGTTAAGAGTAGAGTATGTATGTATGTATGTATTTGTTTATTTTGAGACAGTTTCTCACTGTTGCCCAGGCTGGAGTGTAGTGGCATAATCTCCTCTCACTGCAACCTCTGCCTCCCAGGTTCAGGCAATTCTCTTATTTCGGTCTCATTGAGCAGCCAGGATTACAGGCGCCCAGCACCACGCCCAGCTCATTTTTTGTACTTTTTTTAGTGTCGGGGTTTCACCGTGTTGAGCAGGCTGGTCTCAAGCTCCTGACCTCGTGATTCGCCTGCCTCGGCCTCCCAAAGTGCCGGGATAACGGCCGTGCGCCACTGATCCAGGCGAAGAGTAGAGTTTAATTAGAATTAAACTGCCTGTGTTCAAATCATACCTTCACCACTTACTACCTGTGTCACTTTCAGCAAATTACTTTGACTTAAATTCTCTTTGTCTCAGTCTCCTCATCAGTAAGATGGAAATAATAACCACCTCATCATGTTTTATGAAGGTGAAACGATGATTAACTATTTATAAGCACTAAAAATAGTACCTGTCACATAGTAATTTTCAGTAACTGTTATTATGATTATTGTCATTATTTTATCAATCTTTAAATGAACAAGAATGTTTCCAGACTCAGTGCTTTGATTGAGTGGATTGGCCTTTGACTTGCCTTTTTTTATTTTATTTTTTTTAGTGAGCAAACTTCTCAGATCTGCAGAGCTGAAGAACTAGATCGGGGATCTAAACTCCAGGGCCACAGACTGGTACCAGTCTGTTTTAGAAACCAGGCTGCACAGCAGGAGGTGAGTGGTGGGAAGGTGAGAGGTGGCTCGAAGCTTCATCTGTATTTACAGCCCTCCCTGTCGCTCACATTACTGCCTGAGCTCTGCCTCCTGTTAGATCAGCAGCCACATTGGAGTCTCATAGGAGCGCAAACCCTATTGTGAACTGCGCATGTGAGGAATCTAGGTTGTGCGTTTCTTACGAGAATCTAACACCTGATGATCTGTCACTGCTTCCCATCACCCCCAGATGGGACCATCTACTTGTAGGAAAACAAGCTCAGGGCTCCCACGGCTCCCACTGATTCTACATTATGGTGAGTTGTAGCATTATTTCATTCTGTAGTACAATGTAACAATTATAGAAGTAAAGTGCATAATAAATGTAATGCACTGGAATCATCGCGAAACCATCCGCCCACCCCCGGTTCGTGGAGAAATTGTCTCCCATGAAATTGGTCCCTGGTGCCAAACAGGCTGGGGACTGCCGAGCTAGATACTGTGCAGAGATCCCAGCATCTTTTTATGATCAATTCCCATTCACCTTGGGCTGTCTCTTCTTGGGAGTTTTGTTACTGGGTCTACACTGTCAAGGCTGCAGCATTTCACCTCGAATGCAGGTCTCTCTTGCCCTGGTTCTCTTTTATGCAGATTGCTTTGGGACTTTCAGATACTAGAATATATAGGATGAAGGCATCAAAGAGGAGCAAGGGGGAAGAGCATCACCTACAGAGATCCTTGATCAGAAGCAGGTCCTGCTTCTCTGCCAGGGGAATGTGGATCAGGTTTGGTGGCCTTCTATCATCTCTCATTCTGTCAAGGTTGTTCTATGTCATAAGATGGCATGCACACAGGGCACCAATTGGTTAATACACTCAGCCCTGTCTGACTTCCAATTATTGAAAATTCCTTCCAGATTCAGGCCTTGGGTTGTCTGTCAATCTTAGTTTATAGGGTCATAAATTTACATCTTTTCTGCCCTTACATAGTTCTTTTAGTGAGAGTTCGGGAGAGGCTTTGTCCAAGGCTTCCAGACAGAGGCCATTTTTAAACCAGAAACTTTGTTCACCTAATTGTCAAGTTTATTTGGCTCTTGTTTTTATTCAACCTAAAAATTTGGATGTGAACATTACCCAGGAATAACTCCTTCTTAAGTAAATATAGTATGTTATTGAATAAGAAGCACACAGAATTTTAAACTAAGAATTCTAAGGTTTCCAGAAAACAGGTTACCCTCTCATGGAGTTTTCTTTTAGGGGTAAGTAAGTGACTTGTGACCCCCTAATGAAAACAAACTCTAAGATGTCAGTGGTGATAGTTGGGTATTATTTTTGTTTAAGAATTTTAAATATTGTAGGTATAAGACTCTTGTAGCACAAGTAATATTAAATATTTGCACGTCTCTGAATTATGGTTTTTGCCCCCCTTTTTACAGGGGGAATTGGGGGTTGATTCAAACAAGAGGTAAAGAAATGTATCTTTCTGGTTGAAAAGAAAAATTCTAAAATGGATATTTTTAACTTGTGCAGTTTTTAGTTTCTAAATCTGTCACTAATACGGGAATCATTTTTGTGTGTGGCTGGCTGTTATTTATGAAAAAGTTGTATTTTACGAAATGTTGATTTTTCGAAATGTTATTTGACAGATTTCTTTGGAATACTGTTTATGCTGACTCTGTACTTATTAAACTACACAGGAAGAGGTAACTTTATAGAGAGAAATACATCTGCAAAAAATGTTCATAAGTTGCTTAACCCTTAAAGAAATTAGAGCCAAAGTTAATTCTAACATTTGCATTTAAATGAATAATACAGTATAGATTCTTGCCTATTAAGAAATCTATTTGGTGGTTCTGGCTACCAGTATTTCCTTGTTGCAAACTGATAAACCTGAAAAAATAGAAACCCGCTCATTTTCATGTAGACAAACAAATGCTGATGGAATGAGTCCAACCAAATTCAGAGAGCTTTTTAGTCATATTTATCAAATCAACTACATATAAAATTGACTAAAAACAATACCATCACCACCAATGAAACCACGACCACCATCAATGAAAAGTAACCCGATGGGAAAATAAATTTTAACTCTTTATGACTTGGTTCAACATTATAAAAACTCCCTGACACAGGCAGCTTAATCGAACTAATTGGACAGGATCTAACAGTTTTATTTTCTTAAAGGCTATACTTGCGTACATTTACTGGTAATGAAAATGATTAAAGTAGTTTTGGAGTTTGGAAAAGCCCACTTATTTATTTATTCATCCCATGAATATTTTTCTGGGTGAGAACTATGCTCACTAGACTGTATTCTGGGAGCATCTTCAGTCAGGTCTCTATTACGTGGGGTTAATTTGCTACTATTATTTCTCGCTTCAACAGAAAAATTGTTAATCCATCTTTATATACATTCAAAGTTTCTGTTCTTCTCAAATAGAATTGTCTTTGTCTCTCTCTCCTTTATAATAATTACTTAAAGTTTGTCTCTTATATGAAATTTCACTCTCATTAATTACCTTTACTACATTGCTACTTAAATTATTATTGCTTAGTGTTATCACATTTTCCAGGAATGATCCTAATTTCCATGAATTACAGCATAGTTTTGAAAGTTTATTTTAGATTATATTTTGCCATGGAAAATTTTTTTGACAGTATTCATATTTTCTGTAAAAAATGCATTTACATAGTTTGGAAACCATATGTGTATTTCTGGGAACAATAAGGGAGATAGATATCTGAGATTGGAATGTGTTGGGAAATCTATACCATGTACTCACGTAATTATAGGGTTTGGTCAAACAGACCAAAGAGACCGACTGGCCAAAAAGCTTTTAAACCTTCGTATTATTTGTGTTGGTTACTGTTTGGAATCTGGTGAGAGAGGCTACAACTCCTGGAAGAACTAATTTTCAATGTGGAGTTTATCTTAGAACAAAAAGTAAATTTTTATGGGTAATTCTTGAGCTGTAGAAATGTTTCAAACTCTTGCCCTTCCTATTTTTACTCATCTAATCAAACAGTTTTTGGGCACTTACCATGTTCTATGTAATTTGCTGGGTACTGGAGATTTGATGATGGAGAAAACAGATATCCCTTCCCTAAAGAAGGCACTAACTTACCACGTGTCATTAAAATTCTTTGGTCTTGAATTTCTTTATAGAAAAAAAATGGAAGACAAAAAAATATCTCTGAATTCCATACTTATCATGAAATTATGTCTAAGAGTAGGTAGTTTTAGAATAATTTACTGGAAGTGAGAAAGACAAGTTGTAGAAGATAATGTTTGGAACTTAACGATTTCCATCAGAAATAACACATATGTTAAAAAGTATATATAATTCTAACAGACTTAAAAGAGTACCATAAATCTAAAAAAACCCCACAACATATAAATAATATATCAGAAATTCAATAAAACAGAAAAATGCTACATCAAACATCACTTGGATAATAGACAAGATCAACCATAGATTGTTTCTGAGTCTCTTGTTTTTTTCTAGAAATAGCAATCCCTCTCCATTCTGTTGGCATTTGTAAGGATTACCTGAAAGCAAACAGACAGATAAAGTTTGTGGCTAGCTTTCTCCGCTCTTTCTTTTCCTCCCTCGTTTGATTTTTTAATTCTATCCCAAACACGTAATTTTTCAAATACTTTATTTTAATCATTGTTATTTAAATGGTCATTTTGAAACTAATATTTCTTAAACAATTCTAATGCCTTTCTTACCTTTGTTCATATTCTTATCTAAACTCCAGAAACCATTAGCTATATTAGCTATATGATAGAACACAACACCATCTTTATGGAGAAAATGATTTCAAGGTCTTAGCTCAACCAAATGCCGTCTACATATAGAATTTCTGACCAGCATTTTAATCAACAGATAATTATATTAACATATATGATCAGATGCATATACATTTCATCACAAAATAAGAAATGCAACTTAACCTGATACATGATATTTTTACATATACACATGCATACACACATACAACAAAAACTTGCTGTGACTGACTCCTTTCTTGGGGCTTTGGGGTCTGTCACATTGCTATGACTAAATCTTTAAATCAAGGTGGGGTGTCATTTTGGTGGTCAATGGCTGTGTGACACTAAGTTTCTATACCTTAACAAATGGAGGCAATATATAGTAACACAATGGAACAATGATTTTGCCCCGTTTTTCTCAAAAAATAAAATGGTCTCATTTGGAAAGGATGAAAAAGAAAATGTAATTTAAAATTACATGGACCATGATATTCTACATGCATTGTGCTACAGAAAAGCAATACTACTTAGATGAATTAATATGATTTTCTTTGAGTCTCTCACTTTTTTTCATTGGTGTTTGTGGGATTTGGATGGCTGTCCCTGATATAAATTAGCTTTTTGTCTCCATTCCTCTAGGACATATCACTTTCTTTACAACCAAACTTGAAGCAAGTAGGATAAAGTATATGTCATAAAATATGCAATGACTTAACTGATTAGTGAGGTGATCTTTCCTAGTTCTGTGCCAATATATATTCAGAATAATAAATCCTATGTAACATCATGCATCACAAGCTTTATTTTGGTTTTCTGTGGTAAAACCAAGCATTTATACAGTAGAAAGATGGTTGAGAGAGTGTTTTTCTGTTACCATATTTTATCATCAACCTTTTCATCTCTATTAGAGTTGATAATATGGGATTCATATTTAACTGGGATATATAGATTATCAGTTCATCTATGTTGCTCAGACTGGTCTCAGACTCCTGGCTTCAAGAAATCCATCTGCCTCAACCTCCCAAAGGGCTGAGATTACGGGCATGAACCACCACACCTGGCCAAAATTAATGATTTTAATCTTCTTTCTGTCAAGCACAAATCGAAGTTGTTAATTATAAGCCAAATTGGCCAATTTAAACCAATCTTTCCCTTCCTTCCCTCCTTCCTTCCTTCTCTCTCTCTCCCTCTTTCTTTCTTTCCATTTTCTACTCTCTAGAATAAAAATAATCATGGACTAGGCAAGAGGTCAAAAAGAAAGATAAGGGCTTAGATGTTTAGGAAACTATATTTTTCAATTAGTTAAAAATTGATTATCTTTCTACTTTTCTAGTGAATACTAAATTTCTCATAAATGCAAGACCTCTTAAAATATAAACAGCAAAATCAAAGATAAAAACCATTAGGGCTTAGCTCTAATTCTCTAAAAATTAATTTTTATTATTTTTCATCTTACAAATATGTGCTATACTAGATGCTTTAGATTTTAATATAATTTTGTAATTTCCCATATACTCGGTTCCAAATAGTTTCAATGTATAGGTCTGTGTAGCTAATTGCCTTTCTTGATTCCCTTTCAGATTTTCAAACAGTGTTTACAATTAATCATATTTTTCTTGTTACTTGTTTGTTCCACTTTTTTGCTTTTAATGTCCCTTCCTTAGATGTCTTAGCCAAGAAGTGTATCACATTGACACCAACTTAACTCATGACTGCAGGCTGGCTTTCCAATCCATTAGTGCCCTCCACAAGTCAAGTGTTGGACCGCAGGAAATGAAGAAGTAGAGCTTTGGTTTACATATGTTGACGTGAACAACTCAGTTGCACCCGTTGTGAGAGTAACTGCTCAGCTCATGATGAGTGAATAGGTCATCCAGCAAGAAACAGAAAACACAGAAATGGACCTTCTTTGGGAGCAGGGTAGCAAGGTGCTGACAGCTTAATGAATGACTTGTCTGTTATGACAGTAGGACACCTAGCAATGCCAAGAGCAAATATTTGAAAGAATATGCAATGCAGGAAATGTATGTATGTTCTATATATAGGACACGTAGATTGCCTGTATCACTAACAGATGGGCAGCATTTGAGAAATCTTATTTTATAATGTGCAACATCACTCCTGTCAGATACACTTTGAGATTTGCAGATTAATGGAGCATGGCACTCAGAGTAAAATGGGAATTCCATTGTATGTACTGAGGGACTGGGGGTTTTAGGGATAGATGAGCTCAACAGAGAATACTGTCCATATTTTTTACAGGTATAACTCTGATTTCATTTATAATTTAATAATAAACAGCTGCAGACACCATGTCAGATGAAATAGGTAAGTAGATAATTTTGTGATGTGTCTTTGGATAACATTAAATAGTGAAACCATGGCTAAAGGAGCCAAGTGATTAGACGGATGAGGAGTTCACTTTTTCTTTCTAAACCAAGAAATCCACCAACATCAATTTTGAAGGGCAATAAAATTAGTTAGCTTGCAAAAAAAATGATATTATTTATAAATGGACTCACTTTGGAGCTAAGACTCAGATAATTTTAATTAAATCAACTGAGATAGGTGACTGAGAGATGGTTCTTTTAATTTACTTTTATTTCTATTTTTATTTTGAGACAGAATTTCCCTTTGTTGCCCAGGCTGGAGTACAGTGGCGAGATCTCGGCTTACTGCAACGTCCGCTTCCTGGGTTCAAGTGATTCTCCTGTCTCAGCCTCCCCAGTAGCTGGAACTATAGGTGCGTGCCCCTAAATTTTTTGTATTTTTAGTAGAGGCAGGGTTTCACTGTGTTTGCCAGGATGGTCTCGATCTCCTCACCTCGTAATCTGCCTGCCTTGGCCTCCCAAAGTGCTGGGATTAACAGCAGTGAGCCACTGCGTCTGGCTGAGAGATGGTTCTTGAATAGATCCTGACACTCTTATTCACTCTGGTATGGGCTCTTGTAAATACATGTGTTAACCATAGTAAATAAGCATGGAGACAAAATTAGGCCCACCATCTATTAGAGATTAATGACTATTTTGGAGTCTCGTGGTTAACAAACTTATGGAGACTAGAATCTGACATATTTCTTATTACAGAGGTCAAGAAGAGGATGGGTAACCGGTAAATACTTGAAACCCCCAGTTATTCATTGAAATTTCATGAGTGCTAACTCATTAGCCAGATCCTATCATAGACAAGCCTCTCTCTCTCCTCATCACTGTGTTCATCCCCACTCATTATTCATTAGTTTTTACTGGCAGATGGCTCAGTAGCAGGTGCTTTGCTGCATGCCCTAGTGAACAGCATATTGCCTTCAGAAATGCTCTGTGTCAAAATTCTTTTCTTTTAGAAAAAATATATGGATTACTGTTCTTAGCTTTCCATTCATTCTCTAGCAACTCTGTTAACATCATGGACTTCTCAGAGCATGGCTGAGGAGGCATTTCTTCCAGCCACACAACAATTCCACAGAAATAAAGAAGGGCTCAAGCTAGTAAGATCTCACATGAAGCTGGTACAATATGAGTTTGTCACAGATGTTAGGTCGCTTTCTCTGTGCAGTCAGGTCTTAACATCTGGTGCAAACTACTTGGCAGAGGCAACAGAATGATATCTGGCTTTCAAACCATCAGGGCACAATCATTTGGCCTCACAAAGTGATCTAATTAGATAAGAGATCTCAACACTATTGAAACATGGTTACTATGATGTTTGCAATACAATAGGTCTTTACAGTTCAGGCTAAGTGGCCTCACTTCACCTACAGGGTTATCTTTTAGTTGTTTTTTCGACATATGCCTTAAGTAAACTATCACCAAACTGACCACATAAATAAGCATAAAATACATTTTATGTAAAAAATTTGGTTCTTCCTTTCTCACTGTGAGCCTTAACTCTCTGCAAGAAATAGCTCTGCCACAGCATTATCTCAGAGCCCCGCAATGGAGCCATCCCTGACTCTTCACATTATCCCTGTGGGTTTACCTGGTCAGTCCCTGGGCATTGTCAATTATTTATGAATAGTGCCTCTCATTTCTATTCTCTGGTTTCGTTCCAGGTCAGGTCTTCATAATCAGGGGCTTAATCAACATTACATATGGTATATTTATTTAAACATTCTTGTTAGAGAGCATCATGGTATAAGTCTCTTGTTTGCAATTCAGCTGAATGAAGACTTAAGCCATATGTCTATATAGATAAACACTATGGCAAGTGAGAGTCTGAGATGATAGGGCTCTCCCATGATGAAAGGGTTTGTTGGCTCTCAAAAGATGTCAGCAGCACAGAGCTGGAAATAGAGGTGTCATTGGTTCTCCCACAGTGTCCCCTGTAATAATAGTTGTAAATTATTCTCTTATTTTTGCCTCCCTTGGGTTGAGCCTGAAAAAATTATAAATATATGAACACAGTCAAATGACAGGCAATAGATTTTGCAACACTTATGGGAGGGAAAGAGCTAATTTTCTTAATTTAAAAAACTCATACAAGTCACTGAAATAAAACAAAATCATCCAGTAGAAATATAGTCAAGGCACAGGAACAGATGGCTCCCATGGATTTAAAGATAAATTGAACTCAAAGAGGAAAATGTCCCAAATCAAAATTAAAACTATAAATTTGTATTTTCTTATAAATTAGTAAGGATCACAAAGTGTAGTGTTAGAAGGTGTAGAACTATACTCACATGTTGCAGGGAGTATAAACCTTTATGAGGTACAATTTGTCAAAAGTTATAAAAATTTAAATAGACACATTTTGGTAAAGAATTCCATTTGGCTATAGATTAGATGTGCATGGAAACATATGTACAAGAATGTATATGTATTATTGCTTATGAGTTTAAAAGACTAAGAAACAACCTGAACATCCAGCAATAGGGGATTTAAATAATGGTAACTCCATTGAATGAAATAGTATGCAGTTACAGCTGTCAAAAAGAATAAGGAGGCTCTGTACGTACCAAGACAAACTGACTTCCACGATAAGGTAAAAAATGCAAAATAGAGAATAGTGTGTATAAGATTCACTTTGCATTAAAAAGGGAAGTTATTACCAATTTTAGCATATGCCCATATTATCCAATGGATGTTTACACAAAAACTTGGTAGTAGTGTGACTACATCTTGGGTGCAGAAGCAAGGTGCCAGAAGTCATTGGCAGAAAGAAAATAAAAATAAAAATTTTCACTTTTGCACGTATTCATGTAACCTTTCAAAATATTGAAATATACATGTACAATGCATATTTTTAAAATTTTGTATATTAATATAGTGCATATTTATTATAAATTTATATAATATGCAATTATTAAAATACATATAAAATAAAACACTCTCAGCCTTTTCCATGGTGTCATTTGAAGGTATCACAAAGTGTCTGATTCATGCCGGGAATAACGTGATACAGGGAAGAGAATCAGAAGCATGTGGAAATACCTTTCAGCTACAGTAGCTCTTAAGAGAACAGAATTCAATCGGCAGGACAAAGACCAGAAATTCAGTCACATGGTGGTAGAGATGACAAGCAGTAACCTGATAAAGTTACAAATGTGGTGGCTTCATTTAAGCATTCTCAGAAACCGTAGTTGGAGAAAAATTTGTGAAAGTCTTTTCATGTTTTGCAGTTAAGCTAGATGAAGACTGAAATCATTGTTCACAATTAATGCTTGTATGCCCCGTTTTGTAAACATCACCGGAAATAAGTACTCTCCTAAAAGCAGGAGGCGTGGGCATGCTAAAATGAGGCTGGCTCAACAGAGGCCAACCAAGAATTTGGAGGGAACGGGGCTGGTGTGTTCCAGACAACAAGTCACATGTCACCCAGTTTATCTAAGTGTATAGTGCCCTCTGAGTTTGTGCCCCCTTACGTATGTTAAATTCTGTCTAATGATGCAGTCATATTGTTTTTCAAAATTCAAAATATCTTTATGTTTCTGTAAGGGTCTGTGCTTGACACAGGTCCTTGCCTGTTGAAACGACCATTTTAAAATTCCCTTTTCTACAGTGCTCAGTATTAAGAAAAATTTGGAGAAACCGTGCTGGCATACAATTTATCTACGTACAATTCACCTAAAGTTTAGGAAGAAAGGAATCCGATCAAAAAGAGTTGCCATGAGATCCTGATGACCAATAACTGGGCAATTTCCTATTCTCTCAAATCTGGTTGGTAAGAAATTTATATCTAAGAGCAAATTAGTCTCTAACTGGTAGAAATTTAAGTTATAGGAAATGATGTATCTTCTTGGTAAGAGGGGAATTTCTGCACTTGCTGTATTCTGCTGCTTGCCTCTAAAAATCGTGATGGTGAAGAGATAGACGTTTTGATTCTCACTTTTTATTTTTGCTATTGATTTTGATTTCTTCCTTCCTCCTTCCCTCCAGCTCTTTTCCTATTAAGAAAGAGGATTTAACCACCCTATTAAGAAAGAGGATTTAACCACAGATCTATTTATCCTGTTCTGTTAGTTTTCTACTTTGACCCAGTGAGCATTATCATCTTGCTTCATTATAAAAAGGGAACAAGAGAACTTTGAAAAAAGAAGGGCCAACCTCCCATAAATACCACTGTTTTTCATGAAGGCTGTGTCCACTGGATGGCTAGCAAGAGTGAATTGAGCAAGTTTCTCTGTAATGAGAACATAGATGTCTAACTATCCCAGCTGCTCGGGAGGCTGAGGCAGGAGAGTTGCTTGAACCTGGGAGGCGGTGGTTGCAGTGAGCTGAGATTGTGCCACTGCACTCCAGACGGGGCAACAGAGTGCGACTCCATCTCAAAAACAAAAAAACCAAAAAAACTTCGTGTAATGTTTTAGGATGCACTTTCCTGACCTTAGACTTAAAAGTATCATTGCAGAAAGCGAATCATTTTCCTCTCTTTTCAGAATTCTGCTCCGATTCCTAGTCTCAAAATTAGTTTATACCAAACGCAGATGACAATTTGAATCTCCACCGCATCTGGGAATTCAGCCGAACAACTTTCATGGCTACTGCTTTGAGTCATGAGCCGGACGCACTCTGCTTTTGGTTATTTCTGCTCTCCTTTAGCTGTTTACTTATTCTCATGTGCATAATCCCTTCCAGCAGGCTCCATTTCTATCCCACTCACCCTGGCTACTGCACCTTCTAACCATTACACTGCACCCTTGGAAACCTCATTCCATCATCTACAATTGCCCTGCATCTTCAAAATTCTAAAGAAAGAGTGCCCTACTTTTTACATTTCCCATTTACTTATTTATTTCCATAGAGAAAAGATCTCACTTTGTTGACCAGGCTTGTCTTGTACTCCTAGCCCCAAGGGATCCTCTTACTTTGACCTCCCCAAGTGCTGGGATTACAGGCACAAGCCACTATGCCCAGTTTCCACTCCTTAACTTACATAATAGTAGCAACATCACTTCTCTTTTATTGTCCTCTTTTGTGAAGGCTACTCATTCTTTCAGGCCTCACACGCCATGGGACTGAGAAACACTATGGCAAATGTCCTAGCCCTCACTACCTTCTTCAGCCCATCTGCTATTGCCTTTCCCTCCTGTCCTCTGCACCAACTCCTCCAAACTTCTACCACCTTCCTTGAGAAAACTCCACCCCTTTCTCTCACCAGGTATCCTGCCCTTTGCTCAGTCACCTCTTCAGCTTCCTGCCCTACTAATCAATCACCAGAATGAATTGCTCTGTGCCCCTCCTCCTCCCTCTTGGAAGAAGTCAGTTCCTTTCTGCAAAATTAGGCTGATACATCCACATTTGCTTTCCATTCCATTCCTTTCTGAATCAGAAAAAAACTCAGAAACTGAGTTTCTTTAGTAAAGTGTCTCATTCCTACATGCTTTCTCTCCTTCCTTAGCCTTTTGGCCTCTATTAGCTTAAAAACAAAAACAAAACAAAAGAATGAAACCAAGCTCCTGCCCCCTACCTCTTTTACCTCTTTACGCTTGCAGTCCCTGATTGAGCTAAGAATCTAGCATTGTCACTGGATTCTTGTGCTTCTTTATCCACATCATTATTTTTCCAGTTCTATAAACCAGTGCTTTTTAAAGTTCAAAGTGCTTTTGATTTAGTTGGAGATTTTGCTGGAAAGCAGATCCTGATTTGCTTGGTCTGATGTGTGGCCGTGTTTCTGCATTGCTAAGACATTCCCAAGCACTGCAGCCACTACTACTCTACATATCACCCTTGTGGTGGGGATAAAAGAAAGACAGATGCCTCCAAAATACTTTATAAGATGTTGAGAGCAATTTTCAAAAGAATAACACACATATATTTTTCATAAGTTATATCCAATTACATTGAGAGAATGTTTTAATCCTAATACGGATAAAGCAATCACCATAATTTTCCTGACAACTTACTAGGTGCTATGGCATTTCATTTATCTAAATGAACAAAGTGGGCTTTAAAGAGGTTAAACAGTGGGTCAAACTAACAAAAAATAAACATGGTTTGCATAACTATTTGTTATAGTAATAAGAATCCATGTCTTAAAATATTTTAAATTTATACTCCAGTTCCCCTTTTATTTGTTACCTTCCTCCCCTATTTCCCTTGAATAATGTGACTTGGTTTTAGAAATTAACTCTTTTGTTTTTAAAGAGAACAAATTATTTTCAGTTTCTCTAAAAAATAGAAATACAGTAAACAAAGATTTTAACTAGACAAGATGCCAATAAATTAAAATATAATCACATTCTGAGGTCAGATTGATGAGGTTGGAATTATGACTTTACCTCCTAATGTGTGATCAAATTACTTAACTTCTCTGTGCCTCAATTTTCGCATAAAATGTAAAGCAGTGATAAAACCTTCTCATAGACTGTGATGAAATGAAGTTAAACCTCTAAAACACTTAAAAAATTAACTAACACATGGCAAGTGATTAATGCATGTGTGTAGTTATTATTATTATTACTATTATTATTATTAAGGCATTTTAAAAATTCTGCTCCTGGGATGGTGTCTGTGATTACCCTACTGGGACAGAAAAGTAAGATTTAGCCAAATGATCCATCATCTGGGTTTGTTAGTTTTGTCTGCAGACTGAGTCTGAATAAATCCCTTGGTACTTAAAATTCTACAGACCAATTTCTCCCCCATCTCTAATCCTCTCCAAGAAGATAGAGCAGTTAATGAATTAGCTTGATCTATCTCCTAAGCTGTACTGTCATCAGCAAATTACCCCAAAGAATATTATAAATGGATGTTACAAATTAGAAATCATGTCCTTAAATTACTTCCTTCCTCCCTCTATTCTCTTATTTCAAAACCTTGCAAATCTACTACCAATCAACTTTGCTCCGTTGGACAAAATGTAATCAGGCATTTCTTATTTAGAATTGTGCATGAAAAGCTCTGTAGTAGGATTTGTAGATTTGTTTGCTAAGATTATCCAATGATTTCAACTGTAACAATTTTTTTTTTTTAAAAGAAACACCTGATTATACCGCCATCAGAGGATTATCATAGGATTAGAATCACTGATACTTTGGATCTCTGTGATTCTTACTGATTTCACTTATGATTTGCCTGAGTTGATATAATTGGCAGATTCACATTTCTTTTTCTACTTAACTGCTAAAGGGGATTCATATATGCCTCAAATCATTTTTTATACTTACAAAGATATAAAGGTCATAGTGTCTATTAGCAAAGATGGAAGATGATTTCCTTCTACTGACTGACAGATATGAAACAAGCTTGCATTTTCTTTTGACAAATGGTAAATTTATAAAACTGGGGTTGCCCTTGAAGTTAATGAAATAAAAGACTTTATTTTTTTCTATTAAGTGAGCCTCAGAAAGTTATGTGTCTTGCCTAATATCACAGAGGGGCAGTTAGGGCAGAAACAGTAGATCAGTGTTTGTTTTATATGGTTACATTGCTTCTGAATGAACGCCAACATTTAATTTGACTTCATTTTAGCTATCATTCACAATTTGGGATAAAATCAACATAGCAAAGAAATACATAATTACCGCTGTCATTTAATTTTGATGAAAATGTGGTTTGCATTATTGTTTTGTCAGGGGGCATTTTGTTTACAGCTTTCTTAATTCACTTGGGACTGCCTATACAAATGTCTGCACAAGAAATATTTAGACACAGCTATGGCTGCCCTGCTATGGCCTATGTTTGTTCAGATTCCAAATGTTTTCATCTGTGTAAGTTTCCTTTGGATGAAACTGTGAAAAATGGAGGCTAAGTCTATTAAAGATGGAAGAACACATTCACAGGCAGCTACTGTCTTCCATAAGTCCCAGTATAATAATTAAAGGGAGTAGAGGAGAAAACAAAACCAAAAAAAACCCCATAAGAATAAAGAGAATGGGTCAGCAGACAACAGAGATAGAATGTCAGGGCATAAAAGTAAGATAGAGTAGTGATAAATGACTTAGCAAGATAAAAAAAGCTGAATTTTAGTTTGCTACTGGGAAGAGCTATGAAGTAATCTCATGTTCATTGCAGAACTTCTCCTCAAATCTGAAATTGGAAACAAAAAAATTCTGGAGAAGAGGGTAAAGGAAACATTATCACAGGGGAATTGGTCGACCGTTTGAAAAGGAAGAAATAGTTTGTTAACCAGATCCTCTTGCCAGTATGCACAGCCTAGAGATTGTGGAGTCAGTATTTCAGCTAAATATTAGAGATTCATTCGCTGGAGAGAGTAAACCAAATGGCCTCTAGCCTAGGAAACAACAAGAAAAGCTAATAGCAATGAGAGCATCATGTGGAAAACAGGCATTGATTACACGTTTGTGACATGAATGTTTAGATTCCCAGATTTCTACTCTACTTCCAGAATTCTGGCAACATCAGTCAGATTCAGCTACATAGCAAATGACCCAAAATGTAGTTGGTTAGAACAGTCATTGTATTTTACTTATGATTCTGTGGGTCAGCTGGGCAGTTCTTTCGAGAAAACATGTAGAATGTATGCAAGACAAATGTGGTGTTATTTTAAATTTTCAGAAAGCAAAGACATCTTCTGTGAATTAAAAATATGGTTACATAGTGAAAACTTCAATAGACAACAAAATTGAAGAAAGCAACCAGAAAGTAGGAAATACAAGTGCTGAATAAGAGGAGAATGAAGTAAATAAAGTTATAGCAATAATCTATAGTTCCAGCTGCTAGATAGTGGGAATTTCAGAATGAAAAATCATGAAACAGAGAATGTTAGCATTTCGAAGAAGACATAGACTGAGGCCAGTAAACCTTTTCTGTAAAGGACCAGATACTAAATATATTAGGGTTTATGAGACATATTCCATCTGTTGTATATTCTTTGTTTAGTGGTTTGCTTATCTTTACAATCCTTTAAAAAGGTAAAACTGTTTTTAGATTACCGGCTATAAACAAATACGTTACCGACCAGATTTGGCCCTGATTGGGCAGTAATTTGACAACTGCTGATATGGAGAATTACACAAGCTTTTCTCCTGCCAAACAACAACAACAACAACAACAACACTATAAACTACAGGTGTCTTCTCTCTGTACATGCACAGAAATGTGATGGAACTAAATATTACTGGAAGCTCTCTTCCAGGATAAGCAAAGATCAAAAGCTGCTCACCCACGTGAAGCCATTGTCCAAGAACTGGGTAAATACTGCTAGACTGCTGGGCCTGACAAAGGCAAAGGATGTCTGCTAGATCAAGGAGAGAACAATAGATATTTCAACAGCCATGCAGACTGCCATGACCTGCTAGAACTTTGGAAGCCTTGAAATCAAAGCCACTTCTCTTTACCCACTAAATCTCAGCCATGGAACTTTTGTGCATTATGGTGTATATGGAGAGCAAGCCTAGAGTCGGACTGGAAAGATGTACAGATATTTCCATCTTATCCTGTAAGACCATGAGAAACAGATTTTTAAAAAACAGCGAAAAGATGCTGCCTGACATTGAGACATTGCAATCTCAGTCAGACATTGCTAATACTGGTAAGGCATTAAATAACTAGCACTAGTATGTTAAAGAAAATAGAGAAAAAATATATACAAAATGAAGGAAAGGATGGCTGGAAATGTCCAATAGAGAAAAGAAATTCATTTATAAAAAAGATCAAGTGAAAACTCTAGAACTGAAAAATATAATCCTTAAATTAAACATTATAGAATAAACTTAACAGACAACATACAGCATAAGAAGGACCAGTGAACTTAAAAATGAGTAAATAGAAAATGATCCCTTAAGGTGAAAATAGGGAGAAAATGTATTAAGAACAAAAAATAAACAAAAAACAAAAATACCAGAACCAAGTGGGAGACACATATAGGATAATAATAAACAGTATAACACACATGTAATTGAAGATCCAGAGGAAACAAACAGAAAAAGAAGAGACAGTTATTTTTTAATGTTATTTTATTTGTATAGATGTATGGGATATAAGTATAATTCTGTTGCATGGATATATTGTATCTTGGTGAAGTCAGGGCTATTAGTGTATCCATCACTGGTTAAATTGGCTTTGGTAAAGAATTTCCCAACACTCTTTAAACTCCTCATCTCAAAGATCCAAGAAGCTGAATGAATTCTGAATATAGTACAAAACAACATCTAGGCACATCATTGTGAAATGTCTGAAAAACAATCTTAAAAGAAGGAGCAAAACAAGCACATTGCATTCAAGGATCAAACCATAAAGTGGACTATTTTGCTCTATAAAGGACACTATGAAAGCAAAAAGATAATGGAATAACAACTTTAAATGTCCGAAAGAATACAAAAAGCAAAAAATCCTACAACTCTAGAAAAAAAAATTCCTCAAAAATGGTGATAAAATGAGGCTATCTTAAGACATTTCGAAATTGAAAGAGAAACAGTATGCCAGACAAGATTCTACATTATTTTAAGGAAGCTATTCATTAGAAGTTCTAAATGTACAGTTTTAAAAGAATATTTGTTTTAAAAAACAGTTTTAAAAGAAGAAGGAATTCAAGGAATAGTGAATCTAATATAGTGTGATAAAATAACATCTTTAAAAAAGGAAGTAGAAGCAAATCTGAATGGTTGATTTAGAAGTAGCCACTTTTGTGATGTTAAATGCTTATTCTTGTGAAAAACTGTATATTTTACTCATTGTACTAAATCAACATGGTGAAACCCCATCTCTACTAAAAATACAAAAATTAGCCAGGCATGGTGGTGGGCACCTATAATCCCAGCTACTCGGGAGGCTAAGACAGGAGAATCACTTGAACCAAGGAGTTGTTGGTGGTTGCAGTGAGCTAGGATCATGCCACTGCACTCCAGCCTGGCGACAGAAAGTCCTCATTAGATTGTGAACTTCCTTGAACACTCATTTTCCTATTTACATACTAAATGGAGACAAGCGAGCAAGTATTTTGACCATTTTGTATTCAAATTGACCTTATTCAAGTTTGGAATATCAAACTCAGATATCCCAAAATATCTGAGTTACTTAGGTACACTTGTATTCTAAGGTTAGAATTAGCCAGCTAATTGCCTCTTCATCATAACAGAGCAAGCCAAAATCCAGCCTCAATCTTGACATAGTGTTTCTTAGCAGTCCCTTTCCAATCCATCACTGGCTACGTGGACTTCTTTAAGACACCTAAGTATTTTCCATTCTTTAAAATCTGTACTTGGACTCCTTACATGAAAGAGTGTCCAAAGGAAGACAAATTGTGTTTCTGAACTCCAGAAGTAGTTCAGGAGAACCATTGCTAGAGTCAGTTTTTATTCTGCCATGATGGTTTTTTCAGTATAGGAGACACTGGTTTGGTATCCAGAAGATGGTAAACAATACTTGATCTTTCTCAGTTTAGAGAAATATTGTCAATTCACAACCACTCATAAAAGTTATATGTAACATGAGTTCTATGTAATGGGCTGTTCATCTCCAATGAGCACTTGTACTTAGATGTACTTAAATGTACTGGCCTGGCTTTTGCTATGGTTTATATGAATTCTTATAAGAAATCAAAGGACTGGAGGTCATTTCCTTCTTGTAGCTTATGAAAGAACAGTTGGTTTTGCAGGAGATAAACCCAACATCTCTATACTTCTACTCACTCCTCTTCATGTTCTCGTCAAACCCCAACCTCATGTGATGACATAGACATCATCTACCAAAGATGCCCACACCTGCTCTCCAGTAGACAAAAACCATGCTCTATCTGGGCAGTCCTCGGCTACAAGCTTGTCTTATCTTCACACACCACCATCCTGACCCTGTGAGACAAGGACTATCAACAGTGCTGGGCACTGGTAAAGCCAGCATTCCCCTCTTGACTGATAACAGGGAGATGCATGAATTGGTCTTTTCAGCCAATCTCATGGTGTCCAGCCAGAGCTTATCTTCAGTTTTAAGGAAGGAAAAGCTGAAGTTGGCTAAAAGCTTTTCTTTATTCTCTCTTGCCTTGATATTCTATAAGTCACCAGGGGAGCTAAATATTGCAAAATCCTGTCATGAAAGAGCAGGCTGATAAACTGAAAAATAAAAACAGATGTGGAGCAAAGAAGGCTTATGGACATTTGTTTCTTGCTTTGGACTGGTTCAAGTGCTGGGAATCTTTATTCCTACTCCCACTAAGAAAAATCTAATATTTCCTCTGCTTCTGACTATCACAATCCTTGGATAATTCACATCTTTGGATAATCACCTCTCCCACATTGAAGTCAAAATAAAGTGATGGGAAAATGCAAAATAAAAATAATAAGTGACATTTATTACATGGGTATGTGCCAAACACTCTGCAGGCAATATTTCATTTAAACAGGGAGAAAGCTCATATTCTAAGGCCTGATGGCCTGGAGTCAAATCCTAGCATTAGTGCTTACTAGCTGAGTAACCTTGAGCAAGTTACTCGAGTTGTTTTTGTCTCAGTTTCCTTACCTGTGCAAGGAGAATAACAATACTTTTACCACCCTCTTAAGGGTCTTGAATGGATTAAAAGAGTTAATATTTAAAAATTGCTAAAAACAGTATCTGCCTATTGTAAACCCTCAATATGAATAGACTGTTCATCTTATTATATACAATGAAATAGGTAGTGTTATCAATCCTCATATTTTATATGAAGAACTAAATCTCAGCGAGGTTAGGTCACATGGGAATTATTATGCATTACTGGAATCACAGCCCTCATCTGTTGGATTCCACAGCCCCAAATACTTAACCATGATGCCATACAGAACTTTCAAGGCAAAGTCAAAATGGAGATGCCACCAACCTATGAACACCACTGTGATTTCTACATGTTGGGCAAATATATAATTCAGCCCCTAGTCTTGATATTTTACCTTCACAGATTTGAATATGAATTCTACAGATTTCCCCTCAGATTTCTATTTGCTACATGAAGGCATAACTGCTATTAGGACCCTAGGATCTGAGGAATCGAAATGATGTCAGGGCCAGGTCTGGTGGTTTACACCTGTAATCTCAGCATGCTGGGAAGCTGAGGTGGGTGGATCGCCTGAGTCAGGAGTTCGAGACCAACCTGGCCAACATAGTGAAACCCCATCTCTACTAAAACTACAAAAGTTAGCCAGGCGTGGTGGCATACACCTGTAATCTCAGCTACTTGGAAGGCTAAGGCAGGAGAATTGTTGAAACCAGGGGTGCAGAGCTTGCAGTGAGCTGAGATCTCACCACTGTACTCCAGCCTGGGAGACAGAGCGAGACACCATCTGAAAAAAAAAATGCCATCAGTTTTGCAAAGGCACTAATATCTAAGTACCCAAAGAATGGAGCATTGATCTCATCCCATGGAAGGACCAACTAGGAAAGGTGGATACTATATCATCATTACCCTGCTTCTCCTGAGATTTATCATATTGAATTTTATTGGCTACAAGTTACAGAAGACCCAACTCATAACAATGTATTGATGATAAAGTGTTCACTATCTCACATGTCAAGAATTTGTAAGAGCAGATGTTTCCAGAGTTCAGGTGATTCAGTAACACAAGGATGTTATTTTCATCCTTTCCCCTCATCACATGTAGCTTATTTCCTCTTATCTCCAGCCTTGTCTTCATATGTGGCATGATGGCTATAACATCAGCTTGATTTTTTTTTTTTTTTTTAAACAGGGCCTTGCTCTATTTCTCAGACTGGAGTACAGTGACCTGATCACAGCTCACTCCAACCTTGAATTCCTGGGCTCAAGCCATCCTCCCGCCTCAGCCTCCCAAGCAGCTAGGATTACAGGCATGCACAACCACACTCAGCTAATTTTTAAAATTTTTGTAGAGACAAGGGTCTCATTCTGTTGCCCAGGCTGGTCTTGAACTCCTGAGTTCAAGTGATCCTCCTGCCTCAGTCTCCCAAAGTGCTGAGATTACAGGTGTGAGCCATTGCACCCAGCCTGAGCTCGATTTTTAACTGAGCTCATGACCCCCCCTTAAAACCAGCTTAGATGTAGGACTAATTTCTTACCACTGCTATATGAAAGTGGAATGTGTGTTTTTCAGAAGGGCCTTTTCTTTCTACTTTCCTCCTTACTGCTTTTTCTACCCTTGAGGGATGGCAGAATAGAAATCAGGAAACAGCCCACATTCATCATGACAGGATCTACTATGTCAACACTAAATTGCTTATTATTATATGAAAGAAAGTGACATTTTAATCTCATTTAAGCAACTGCTACTTGGATTCTCTTCCATTTGAATCTCAGTCAATATTCCACTGATGATAGTATCTCTGCTAGTTTCCCCAATAATCCACAGTCAGTATTGCAATTAGAATAATGACTTAAGGCCGGGTGCGGTGGCTCATGCCTGTAATTCCAGCACTTTGGGAGGCCAAGGCAGACGGATCACAAGGTCAGGAGTTCGAGACCAGCCTGGCCAATATGGTGAAACCCCATCTCTATTAAAAATACAAAAAAAATTTAGCCAGGCATGGTGGCACACGCCTGTAATCCCAGCTACTCAGGAGGCTGAGGCAGGAGAATTGCTTGGACCCAGGAGGGGGAGGTTGTGGTGAGCCAAGATCGCGCCACTGCACTCCAGCCTGCGCAACAGAGGAAGACTCCGTTTCAAAAAAAAAAAAAAAAAAAAAAAAAAAAAGGCTTAAGTAGAAATCAATTAATTCCACTGTTCAATGGCTGCCACCATTTTGACTGCACTTAGAATCCATAATCTGTCCCCTGCTTACTTTCTATACATGTCCTACCAACCCCTTGACTCTTACTGCATCTTGTCAATCCTGACCTTCTTTCTGTTCTCCAGGAAAGAAAGCAAAAAGAAAAGGGAAGAAAAGGGAACGGGAGGAGAGGGGAAGGGAGGGGAGGGGAGGGGGGGGGGGGGAAGGGAAAGGAAGGGAAGGGAAGGGAAAGGAAGGGATAAGAGAGAAGAGGGAAGAGAAAAGAGAAGAGAAAAAAGAAAAGAAAAAAAAGAAAAGAAAAGAAATATCATCCCCACTCTAGGAGTTTATGCTTCTTATTCTTTCCCTCTGTCCTGTTTTCCCAAAAAGCTTTATATAATCATCTTCCTAATTCAGAACTGACCTCAGTCACCGTCTTCTCAATAAGATCTTTCTTATTTCTTGACCACCCTTTCTCAATCACCCCTCATCATTATTCAAAACACTGCTTTATTGCCTCATGGCTCTTAACTGTACCTGAAAGTTTCTTTTCTAGTTATTTGTTATATTATATGTCTTCAACCATTAGAGTGTAAGCTCCAGGAAAACTAGGAGCTCATATACCTAGACATATCTGTCTTGTAAAAGCACAGCTCGAAGAAGTTTATATTTTGTCTAGCTCTTAGTTTAATTTTCTGGATTTATTTTCATGCCATTTCATAAGCATTCAGATTGCTGGAGGGTGTCTGTTAGCTGGAGTCTTATTACATAAATGATTTTGTGTTCCACCTCTATATGTGATGAAGATTTCAAATAGACCATTCTTAAGTTACTCTCGTAATAAAAAACTAAGAGAATTTTTAAAAAAAACCATAAAGAAACTTAGGGGGACTGGGGGGGGGGGGGGGGTAAGGAGATAATTGGGAGAATAAACATCCAAAATGATGTCTAATTTGGTTGAAAATAACCAGGATCTACTGCATGACGCTGGGAAAAGATTACTGAAGCTCTTGACTCCTGGCCTGATTTGCAGTCTGACCTTAGGACGCCTGTTACAATTCTCTTAAGTTGGATGGACACTTCCTAATAAATGCA
This sequence comes from Piliocolobus tephrosceles, assembly GCF_002776525.5. NCBI lineage: Eukaryota > Metazoa > Chordata > Mammalia > Primates > Cercopithecidae > Piliocolobus > Piliocolobus tephrosceles. Next base: position 64,462,718 of record NC_045449.1, on the reverse strand, counting down.
TTGAGAATCTTTAGATACAACAATTTCAAGTCAAGCTTGGAAGCCTTTTCTGTATGTTTTTAGTTATCTTTAAAAATTAAAAACAGCTCTGCCTGCACTTGTCTTGTTTCAGCATAGAAATATTCCCAGCAAGTGCTTGCATGAAACAAAATAATCATTTGGAACATGGCAATTTAAAAAATGAACTGTGTCTTTTAGCTGCTTGATGACAATCCAATTGTACTGATTTTTAAAAATTAATTTTCTTATTAAATCAGTTTAAAACAATGTATTTTTAAAATGTACTCTTTCCTTATTGATTTCGCATCTGTTTTGTTTTTTTTTTGTTGTTGTTGTTGTTTTTTTTTCTTTTGGTCCATGTACTATGGACTTGGCAAGATGGAGCTATAGTTTCTGTGTTTGGATGATGAACAGATAAAGAGGTGTTCCATATAGAAAGCAGTGTTCGCTTTTGGAAATTTTACATACTTGCATTCAGTCTCATAATTATATAGATGTTTTCTGCCAGCTTTCTAATGTTTCAAGCCTATTTTTACTCTATTATTTTTCTCTAAGCAGACTTAACCTTAGAAACTGAATAATGACATCCTTCCTAGAAGAAAAAAAGTTTCCTCAAATTACTTCAGAGGACTTCCGTTGATGTTTTATTTTCAATAAACCTTGAGGCAAATAGCCACTTTTGAACTTTGCACTTTGCCCTCTGAGTTTCACAACCTGGAGAAAGATCAATACCAGAGTCAAAAGTGTCAGCAAAAATGAAAATGATATGCACAAATTGTTATTTAAACAAGTCCCCTGATTTTGTTTACTGAGTTTAATATAAACTATGCCTTTTGATTAAAAGCAAATGTTCAAGTTCTCTGTAGGGACCTGCTGTTCTAGATGATTATATCTTGTAAAGAAAACTGCAAAGGGCAAGAATTAACATAGAAAAGCAGATGGCTAGCAGGAATTCCTTTGGTATTAAATATACTAAATCACAGAAGATAATGACTGAGCCATGCGGCTATGTGTGGCAGAAAAGGGGAGAGAATAATTACAACAGACATAATGCTCTATTTCTTAAGGCCTTCTGACATACATATTATTCAAAACTGTTGGCATAGTGTGCCAAAATTAATACAAATTATCATCTTTTTGCATTAACTACTTTAAGTCTTGAAATTCACCACAAAATAAGACAATCAAATACGCACCCAAATATGTTATCTTTAGTGCTGTTGACACTTTAGTTCTTAGAGAAATAATAAAAGAAAAAGAAAAAAAGAAAAACAACTAAATGATGTTTTTCATTTTCCACAGAATTTAATGAATCAGCTTAAAATATTTTATGGGATATTTCATTAACTGAGAAAACTATCATTGTATGCAGATACGTGAGAAAACCAAGTTACTAAAACTGCATACCCAAGGTGATTCATCATTTGTAAAATCTTCAAATTTTATATAGATTTAAAATATGCAAATAAGCCTGGAAGAAAAGATACAAAATTAATGAGCTTTTTCTGGAGTTGGGCCTATATTTCTTATTTTCCTTATTATACATTTTTATTTTTTAAATGTTTCATCAAAATGTAAGCACTATTTTTGCAATTAAGAAGTAATTATTAAAATGGGTGCTATGCTGCTGATACATATTTTTAGGCACAAAAAGGAAATGCTATTGAACTTATTAAGATTTTACATCTTTTATAGAATCTGACGAGGCATATGACAATGAATTCCCTACTCGTTTACTACCTTTTGGGGTTTCCCACTACCAAGATAGCAAACCTTAACTACTTAAAACAAAAGTATTAATAAACGTCTATGATAGATTGTCGTTTTTAAAAAGATTTAGCTTAAATTTTTTTGACTGATACATAATATACAGTTATTTTTGGCTTCAGATAGTGATAGGAATTTTAGGAGTTTATAATTCTTGTCCTCAAGGAGTTTATAATCTTGCTGGAGAAAACAGACCTGCTCTATGAAGTATTTACAGAAGAATTAATGAACAATTTGTGTGGTCCTAACCAATTGTGCGGTGAGGTTCCTGAATTTATTGATGTTGTGTTTAGTGTCACTCAAATTAATTTCTCTAAAATATGAGAAGTGAAATATGTGCATCTTCTATTTAATTTTAGCTCTCAGGGAATACAAATAAAAACATCCTGATTCTATCATTCAACAAATGTTTAAGATATTTCAAGGTAGATAAAATGTTAAATCAAATAAGGATTAAAGCTCAGATGAGAGCCCTTTCAAACAGCCTATTGTTGAATGTTTGGTGACTTGTATCCATCAGAGGAATGCTGTGGCCCACGAGTGTCTGTCCTTTGTAAGTGAATCTTCTGTATCATGCCCTCAAGTCTTATCGTGATATATTACCTCTGTAGGAGTTCTAACTTAAAAACAAAATGACGCAAACAAACAAAAACACCAAATAATTTATCAACAGGGAGACAAAATTAAAATTAGTGGCGGAAAAAAAGGCTCAATATCTGTAAGTAATTAAATATCACATTCGTTCTTTGGAATTTAGCAGCCAAGAGATCACGTTTCACTCCATTAATTTGTTCTTTTACTGCTCACTGTAGGAAACAAAGAATGAAAACCAGTTTCCAGATTTCCATCTTAATTAATCCATAATAGCCTGACCAGTAAAATAATCTTCCATTATCAAATTTCAACCAAAGATGGCAACTTTTCCTGGTAAGGGTGCCAAGAAGAAATATTTCAAAATAAAACAATAAACAATACAATGTAACTTGCACCTGGAATTGAAAAAAAACAACTATGGATTGACCAGCTGTGTAGAGTATAGCAAAGAATAATTGCCTTATAACAATTTTATCATAAGATATCATCCATGTTACTCTGCATAGGATTTCAAAGGGAATGATAGTACATATATTTAGCACCCATTATAAATTAAATAGGTGTCTTAATCTTTGCTGAGTTGTCACATTTTACTCTGATTTTACATATATATGTATATTTATGGAGATGTATATGTATATATGGATATTTTTATGTATATACTTTACATATATAGTTATATATTTTACATACATATATGGAGATTTTATATACACACATATACACATATATACACGTGTGTGTGTGTGTTTATATGTGGTGATCTGGCTGCCCAATATCTTAATAACAAGAAACAACAAAAAACTTAGTTTAATGCTTCTGTTTTTACACACACATTATATACACACATATATATATGTGTGTGTATATACACATATATATGTGTGTGTGTGTATATATATGGTGATTTGGCTGCCCAATATCTTAATAACAAGAAACAACATAAAACTTAGTTTAATGCTTGTTTTTACACACACACATATATACACACATATATACATATATATACACACATATATGTGTGTGTGGGTGTATATATGGTGATTTGGCTACCCAGTATCTTAATAACAAGAAACAACAAAAACCTGTTTAATGCTTCTGTTTTCCTATGCATAAACAATGTGTGATTATAAACATGCACGGAAGGCAATAATGCCCCTTTAACATGACCTTTAATTTACCTTTGCTTATACAGAAGTCATTTCCTACACCAAACAATAGGTCAGCTGCAATACTGAATGTACAGCTGAAAATTCATTTCATTTATTTTAAATGAAATGGGCAACTGGGGATTCCCAAGAGTGATATTAATGGGTCACTTAAACATTAGGTGGCCTGGCTGCTTAGAAAAAGCGTTTCAGCATGGCTTCTTTTGTGAATGCCTCATTTTTATAAACCATAATCTATTGTTCCTTTCCTTCAAGAAACTGGACAAAAATATCTATCATAGCTTAAAGAGATTTTCATATTTTATGTGCTTTTGTTTACCATTTGTCCAGTGTCACCATGAGTCTTAGAGTAAGAGAACAAAACAGAATGCCGGAAATAAACCTTATCCAAAGAAGCTGAAAGGAAGGGCCCTGGAGTGCATACTGCACGGTACCAGTGAGCACGTCATTTTCCAGTATTGCTTTGCCTCTTACTAGTAAAGAAAGTTGCTTATAAAATAAACCACACACACTGACGGAACTCACAATTGGAACATTTAAATGATTATTTGCTTCTCTTCCTACCAGCTTGTAAAACATTATTTTCTTATTCTTCCTTAAATGGCCTGTGCTAATTACATACCATGACCCTTGCCCTCCAAGTGCCTTCATTTATGGCAGTGCATTCCTTTTCAGGGCAACACATTGGCCTGGTTTATAGGATGCTGCTACCAGGCCTTCCCTCCTGACTTCTACTTCCCTAGGTCATAAGTCTAATTCACCACATACAACCCAGCAAAATAATCCACTTTTTCAGCAGAGGGAGATAACTCAATTGCATCCTGAGAAATAAGACAAAATAATATGACTAATTATATGTGACTAAAATAATGCAAAATAATATATCCCTCTTTGGAATATCAACCATATCAATATAGAAATACTTTGGTGATTTGTTTATTTCCTAAAAGAGAGAAAATAAAAATTCAGCCTAGGAATTTATAATTGAATTACCATTGTGGAGCCATTTCTACAGGGATTATAGAAATAACATTTGAGTTGACTTTTTAAACAGTCTGCAGATTGGAAGTTTATAAACTGTTTTGAAACTTACAATCTCAGTTTTGCGTGATTCTAAACTGGCAATGACATCAGAGGATGGAAGTGAGATTCCACGTTAATCTAAGTGTATTGGGGTAAAAGGTTGTTGAGATGATGTCGTACCTATCTTTCATTTACCTCAGACATAATACAAGATTGAAACTCTTTCAGTTGTATATTTGTCAAATTGTTGAATTCAGCACAGCTTGGTTTTCAGGATCTGAATACTGAATGGATTGAGACAAACTGACCAAATAGAGATTGCTATTAAAACACAACTATAAAATTGAATCATTCAGAAACAAACTAAACATTTCTATGCACAGGGCCATATTATTTTAACCATTATTGCTAGCCCTCAAAGTTTTGGTAAATTTATCACAATTATTTATTGATTTCAAATGAAACTGTTTTAGGAAGTTGAAATATTCAGTTAATTATATAAGGCTCTTAATACATTTCGTATAGCTAGACGTATCTATAGTATGAACATAAATGAAAATTTTTGTCAATTGCTACATGAAATAATTGTACTTTTCATACAACTTTGACTGAGTGAGAAATATACAACAAAAGAGGAAGGTGTTTTTGGCATGCCATTATATCTATACATACCTAACATCATGTAAAACTACATAATGTGTGTCATTCTAATTCAATTTCTATTACAACTGGTACCTTTACTTAGAAAACTAGGATGCCTGAATTTCTGTCAAGTTAAATTTATTCAATCAAAGTGTGTTGTTTAAGCAGCAATATAATTAACTTAAAAGTATTTTCATTTAAGTATGTTAAAAATCTAGATTTAAACAAATAAGCATATATAATTCATTTATGAGTATCACTCTAACCATTAAATAGTATATATTACATATAAAATATTATGTATATTATAACTATTATACAAAAATATTTACATATGAAATTTACAACAATTTGATTTGCAAGCGTATTTTCCACTTGGGCATTATATACACGTTAAATGTCTTCCCTGTGGTATTTGACTTTATGTTGATACGGTGTTTTCATCAGTAACATTTTAACATGTGATGACTTTATAGCACAGGTAGAGGAACCTTTGCTGGCCATTTCCTTGAGGATAGTATAGTAAGGGTGACAAGTGTTAAAATTCTGAGATACTTTTTCTTATGATGGCTTGGGGTCCCTCTCCCCACCCATGTACCAGTGATGTGGGCTCTCAGAAAAGAGGCCATTTACTTGCCCTGTGGTCAGCGCATCTGGAGGCCTTGTCAAAACAATCTAATTTTACTCTGTAACTTTTTGACATTGGTATTTATTGCACCTGTCTTTGGGCATGATTTATGACCTGTCTGGTGAATATTTCTCCCCATGTTGGAGTTTACAATATGAGATAAGTGAAGCATTTAAAGGCCTGTGTGTGCTTCAAAATGGGAAATGGACATTTTGCACGCACAGCTCACCGCCTTTCCTCTTTCCTCAACCTCATCGTCACCTCAAAAATGGCCACTGTGATACACCTTTCACTCAGTTCTTCAGAGAAAGAAGGAAGACAAAGATTATGTAAGACTACATTTTCCATAATCTATTTTGCAGGGGAATTATGCATCAATAAATTCTAATGAGTGGCAAGGAAATTCACCATGGGGGAGACAGCCAATGGAAAACATGTGTTTGTTGTAAGGAGAGCCCAGTGACCTTTTGTCTTTGTAATGGTATCCTGGCTGGGACTCATCAGTGTTTCTATATGTCACCAGAAAACACATTTACCATTGGCAAAATTGCACATATTTTTTAAGCAGCCATTTTAATTACATTGCTTAACTGGGCTGTAATCAAGAAAACTTTCTTTCCTTGAGCCATCCCCTCTGGGTCTTGGTATTAGGTTATGATTGTTTAGCAATTCTTCTTAATCTTGCCTCAGATATGTTTTTTTTTTTTTTTCTATGTTCTCATAAGAAAATGTTTTAAGTCCCTCAATTTCTGCTCTCCAAAGTTCAAAAGAATATGATCTACTTTAGGAAACTTCTCTAATTACTAATAAATTGTAATATTTCTGAAGAAAAAGTTTGAGATATGTGACTAGAATCGGTTTCTGTGTCTCCTTCTTCAGGCATGCAAACTCTTTCCATTTAACACAATAGAAACTAAATTATCTTAAAATAACATGAAATATGATTTATGTGTTTGTACAATTATACATTTTTTACTTCAAATTAAGTAGAACAGATTAAAATTTAATGTGTTTTAATCATACTTTAAAAGAAAGCATAGATTGCCGTGTCCTAAGCACTTTTATTTTTTTCCACCATCATCCTACCTAGAATGAAGACCCAAGCTCAACCTCTCCAGAACTTTCCTTACTGGCTTTTTTACTTTCTTTTATTTGAGTGACAACAATCTGTTAAAATGTTGTATATACTTAATTTAAAATTATTAATATGTTCACTTCCAAGGTGTCCCTAAGAGCTCACGATTATTTACTATATCACTATGTTATTTAAGTGCAGTCATAATTGGCACCAGCTTCTGTAAGTTACCTTTATTTTGATCAGATAGCACATATACACTTAAACATTTATTAATTTAAATGTGTTTCAAAAACTCATTACAGAAGCTTTCAAATCATAACTGGGTTGAACTTTATTCACTCAATTTGATTTGAAAATTGAGACCTCTGACACAGGTTTAAATAGAAAATCCAATTTTCTGTATACTGGTAATTCAGACAAAAAAATTATACCATCAAAGGACAAGATAATTAATTATTGCTTTCTATGATAACTCCTTAAAGCTGCAGCAGTAGGGGGTGCATAAGCAATAGTTCTTGCAGCAAGGAATCCTGTAGTCTGTGCCCTTCATGTCTTTACTATCCATCTCTCAACAATGCCCCAAGTTTCTTAACGTTTTTACCCAGAAATGATAATCTAACTCTTTAATCATTTTTGTTGTATTTCTCTCAATCCTCTCAAAATTCTCCATATCATTCTGTTGTGGTGGTGGTAGTAGTTGGACCCCAAAGTGGATAAACCTGCCAGGGTTGAGCATAGATAGATAGACAATTACCTCAAGGTTCCTATGTACAACACTTACATATATATCAATAACTTGGTAGTTTATACAGTGTTAATCTGTCTTACAGACTCATTCAGTGTGACACCCCAATTTTCTTCTGGACACTTAAACATTAAGACTAGTCCCTACCATCTTCTTGTGGTGCAACTATATTTTACTCCTGTGAAAAGTTCTGCAGCATTTTCCTTTTTAGAAGATGAAGGACTTTGTTTCTTGGCAAATGCAAATGCAAATGAGGAAAAGACACTATATTTGTCAACTACAATACGTTAATCACTGCAGTGAAATATATACTAGCCATTTTACTGTCAGCTCTTGCCATTTCTTGTTAGTCCATCTGCAATCCAGAAAACATAAGAAGTCCCTCTCCATGCAGTGATACAATTTCCTTCTTGAACGTACTCATCTTTAACAAGTTGGACTCTGCCAATGTGTTGCCAAGCCAGTGACATCAGCACTGGCAGGACATAAAATTGAGATTAGAAGTGGCCCCATGACATCACCCTCTTGTTCCTATCGAACAGATGGTTTCTGTATATTGTGCAATTTTAGATCATTATTCATGGTTTGGGTCAGTATAATTCAGGAAGCCAAAAAACTGCCAAGAAAAATTGACCTGGAACCAGTTCAAAGACTTAAAATGATTTTATTGATTAGATGACTAAGCTTTCATTTTCCAGAAGAACATCATGAATCATCAATATATGATAATACCTGAGTCATTTTGCATGCAGCGCGATGTTTAGAACTTCAAAACAAGATCATCTTTGAAGGGTTAACCTTAAAGAATTGTGATAATAAGATAGCTGAGCGACTTTGTTGGGTACAAATGAACATGGGCCAGAACCGTTGACTAAGGCAAGTGGTTTGTTTGAATTGGATGGTTATTTATTTTCACCTTATACTTGTGGACTTCACATCCTCCTCACAGCTCAGTTCAGAGACAGTAAAGAGGTATGTTTTAAACAAGCCAGACAGGAAGCTATTTTGTAAGGCCTTGTTCAGGCATTATACCAAAACAAGAAGATAAAGCACGATTTGTCTGGCTGAGAACTTGGAGAATAAAATCATGTCCAAAACAAAACAAAACAAAACCTAAATGTGTTCAGAGAAAGCTTTACAAGAGACCATAAGTATCATCTATTCTTTCTTTAAAAAACTGGAAGGAATTTTAGTAATAACACATTTCACTTAGAGTAAATATTAGCTATTTTTTAAAGATATATCTCATTATATTCATTAGATTATCACTGCCAGAGGGCAAGTCGCTTGCATCAGGCATTGTGAATTTATTCCTAAGCAAATTCATGCTATGCCCAAACCTCTACCCATCTATGCCTCCCTTCCATCCTGCTGTGTAGGTGCTATTCCATGTCTTTGAACATGTTACTATCTGACTTAACATTAGTAAGACTGTTGTTGCCACCCACTTAATTGAGTAGAAATTTATGCATGAAGAAAATCAGGTGTTGGCCAGGCGTGGTGGCTCACGCCTGTAATCCCAGCACTTTGGGAGGCTGAGGCGGGAGGATCATGAGGTCAGGAGATCGAGACCATCCTGGCTAACAAGATGGAACCCCGTCTCTATTAAAAACACAAAAAAATTAGCCAGGCGTGGTGGTGGGCACCTGTAGCCCCAGCTACTCAGGAGGCTGAGGCAGGAGAATGGCGTGAACCCAGGAGGAGGCAGAGCTTGCAGTGAGCCGAGATTGTGCCACTGCACTCCAGCCTAGGCAACAGAGCGAGACTCCATCTCAAAAAAAAAAGGAAAAAAAAGAAAAAATAAATCAGGTCTTTTTTTTATTTTTTTTATTTCTGTGTGGATTTCTCCTTCCATCCTGTGATGGTGTACACCTGGCAAAGTTATGCACACTTTTCACAACCTGTTTAACAAGCCTATGTTAGGATAATTCACTCTTGACATCACAAGCAATGCGGCTTTATCAGAAGACTGTCAGTGATTAAACTCTCTGGATAGGGGCTTACTCCTTGTCTTTGTTCCTAAAGTTTAAAATTTATAACTAGGTATAAAAGATGAGATCTTCCTACTATCACAGGATAAACTCTATTGAGATTTAGGCTTCATGGTTTATATAACTGAGTTAACATGTTGCTGTGTTTCATGTTCTATCATGATTTGCATTGTTACGTTCCTCCCCTCACTCCCTACGGTCAGAGCAGGGTTTTGTAATGACAGAAGCATTACAAGCAAGAGGAGGTGCTGGACAGGTGGGAGTAGAGAAATAATTGGTATCCACTTTGGAGCTGTGTGACTGCCAAGATTTTATTTTCTACATTAGATTTTTAAATACACCGTAATCATCTTCACATTTTGGGTGCCTACTATAGTGCTTGGCACATATTCACGACCTAGTAAATGTTTGTGAAAAGAATGCTGAATTGGCATTTTCATGTTGTATTTAAGTGGGAAGGTTCTGGCTTTAGTCTGAACAGGCTGATACATTTACAACTTCTGTGACACAAGGTATATTAGTACATTCTCACACAGCTATACAGATGCTACCGGAGACTGAGTAATTTGTAAACAAAAGAGGTTTGATTAATTCATAGTTCCACATAGCTGGGGAGGCCTCAGGAAACTCACAATCATGGTGGAAAGCAAAGAGGAAGAAAAGCACGTCTCATATGGCAGCAGGAGAGAAAGAGAGAAGGAGCCAAGGAGAAGTGCCACACTTTAAAACCATCAGTTCTTGTGAGAATTCCCTCACTATCACGAGAGCAGAATGAGGGAAACTGCTCCCATGATCGAATCACCTCCCACCACATCTCTCCCTGCACACATGGGGATTGCAATTAGAGATGAGATTTGGGAGGGGGCACAAGGTAAAACCATATTTTTTCACCCCGGCCCCTCCCAAATGTCATGTTCTTCTCACATTTCAAAACAAAATCATGCCTTTACAACAGTCCCCCAAAGTCTAAACTCATTCCAGCATTAACCCAAAGACCAAATCCAAAGTCTCATCTGAGACAAGGCAAGTCCCTTCCGCCTAGGATCCTGTAAAATCAAAAGCAAGTTAGTTACTTCCAAGATGCAATGGGGGTACAGGTGTTGGGTAAATGTTCCCATTCCAAATGGGAGAAATTGGCCAAAACAAAGGGGTCATGGACCCCAGGCAAGTCCAAAACCTAGCAGGCATTTCTTAAAGCTCCAAAATCATCTCCTTTGACTCCATGTCTCACATCCAGGGCACAGTGATGCAAAGGGTGTGCTCTCATGGCCTGGAGCAGCTCTGCCCCTGTGACTCTGCAGGATTCAGACCCTGAAGCTGCTTTCACAGGTTGGCATTGAATGTCTGTGGCTTTTTCAGGTGCATGGTATAAGCTGTTTGTGTATCTACCTTTCTGGGGACTGGAGGGCAGTGGCCTTCTTCTCACAGCTGAGTGTGGGGGCTCCGACCCCAATTTCCCTTCCACACTGCCCTAGCAGAGGTGTTCCATGAGGGCTATGCCCCTTCAGCAGACTTCTGCCTGGACATCTAGGCATTTCCCTGTATCCTCTGAAATCTAAGCAGAGATTCCCAAAGCTTAACTCTTGTCTTCTGCACACCTACAGACCTAACACCACATGTAAGACACCAACGCTTGGGGCTTGCACCCTCTGAAGCAATGGCCAAGCTGCACCTTGGCCCCCTTTAGCCATGGCTTTAGCTGGAATGGCTGGGACACAGGACACCAACTCTGGAGGCTGCACAGGGCAGTGAGGCCATGGGAGAACAAAACCATTTTTTTCTCCTAAGCCTACAGGCCTCTGATGGGAGGGGCTGCCATGAAGATCTCTGACATGCCTTGGAGACATTTTCCCCATTGTCTTGGCCATTAACATTTGGCTCTTGTTACTTATGCAAATTTCTGCATAATTTGATGGCTTGATTTCCTCCCCAGAAAATAGGTTTTTATTTTCTACCACATGGTTAGGCTACAAATTTTCAAAATCTTTATGCTCTGCTTTCCTTTTAAATGTAAGTTTCAATATCAAACCCTCTCTTTGTGAACGCCTATAACTGAATGCTTTCAGAATAAGCCAGGTAACCTCTTGAATGCTTTTCTGCTTAGAAATTTCTTATGCCAGATACCCTAAATCATCTCTTTCAAGTTCAAACTTCCACATATCTCTAGGGAAGGGGTAAGTTACCTTTGATCCACTTTCCAATAAATTTCTCATCTCCAACTGAGACCACCTCAACCTGGACTTCATTATTCATATCACTATCAGCATTTTGGTCAAAACCATTCAACAGGTCTCTAGGAAGTTCCAAACTTTCCAGCATCTTCCTGTCTTCTTCTGAGCCTTCCAAACTGTTTGAACCTCTGCCTGTTACCCAGTTCCAATGCTGCTTACACATTTTCAAGTGTCTTTAGAGCAATGCCCCAAACTCTGAATGATATGGTTTGGCTTTGCATCTCCATGCAAATCTCCTCTAGAATTGGAATCCTCACATGTTGAGTGAGGGATCTGGTGGGAGGAGATTGGATCATGGGGGTGGTGGTCCCCATGCTGTTTTCATGATAGTGAGGGAATTTTCACGAGTTCTGATGATTTTAAACTGTGGCACTTCTCCTTTCCTCCTTTTCTCCCTCCTGCAGCCATGTAAGATGTGCCTTTCTTTTCCTTTGTCTTCCACCATGATTGTAAGCTTACAGAGGCCTCCCCAGCCATGCCAAACTGTGAGTCAATGAAAGCTCTTTTGTTTATAAATTACTTAGTCTCAGGTGGTATCTTTATAGCAGTGTAAGAAAGGACTAATACACATGGCAAGTCACTTATGCTAGCTAAACGTCGGGCTCCTCATCTGCAAATTGAGAGAGTGTAGTATGAGTCATATTGACTGCCTACGTGTTGATCATAAGTCTGAGATCATTCTTGGTACTTTACGCATATTAACTTACCTGATGTCTGTATAAGTCCTAAGGTGTAAGTGCTATCTTTTAAATCTACATTTACATATAAAACACGGAGGCTCAAGCAGGTGAAATGACTTGCCCGAGCTCAAGAGCTGAGGGGCAAACCCAGGCAGTATGCTTACAAAGATGGCATGTATGGCCGCTATGCCACATCGCCCAGTTGTAAGGTTTCAATGCAATGTAGATGTAAGTCACATGACACATAATCCATCAAAAATATAAGTTCTTACTGTTGCTGAATTCCATCATCTACAATTGAAGATGCGAGACAAAATTCTCCCTAGACCCTGACTAGTCGCACCATTCTATATAAAACCTGTGGTAATGATTACATTGTTATAGTAGCAGTGACACGGGAAATAAAGATTTGGTGCAGTGATGGAGTCATCATTGAAGCTATTTTCCTTCCAATTTCTCTCAAAACTTATGCTATGAATAAATCATATAGTCTCTTTAAAAGTATTGATTGAGGCCAGGCACGGTGGCTTATGCCTGTAATCCCAGCACTTTGGGAGGCCGAGGCAGGTGGATCACGAGGTCAGGAGTTCAAGACCAGCCTGGCCAAGATGGTGAACCCTCATCTCTACTAAAAATACAAAAATTAGCTAGACGTGGTGGCAAGCACCTGTAATCCCAGCTACTCGGGAGGCTGAGGAAGAGAACTGCTTGAACCAGGGAGGCAGAGGCTGCAATGAGCTGAGATCGTGCCACTGCTCTCCAGCCTGGGCAACAGAGTGAGGCTCCATCTCAGTAAACAAAAAAAGATATTGATTGAAATGCCATGATTCTATTTATTACATATACATGTGTGTGTGTGTATATATATATGTATATATGTATATACAAATACACAAATATATACACGTATATATGTATATCTGCAACTAACTTATGTAATATACCTATTTTGAATATGCCTATAATAAGATAACAGTGAGCTAACGAGTAAGAAAGAAATTCTGTGCAACTCAAGCTTAATCATCCTATGTAAACCTTTCAGTTTTTGTATCATGTTATATTTTAAATCTCATTTCCAGGTCCTATTAGATAGAATATCTGGTGGTTATAGGAACCACTGAAAGCAAGAATACAGTTTTCTGTAGGAATGGTGAAATATATCTTATATTACTTACATAAAGGAAGCTTCAATCATAGGTAATAATAGGTTCAGAAATGTTCGATTTTTTTGTTGCAACATGACACATCACCTTGTTTAACTCTAATGTACTCCAGCTATAATACACTGGCAACATTCTCTCGCCAAGCAATCAAACAATTTACCACTTCAGTTCATCACTTACACACTTGCCTCCTCTCCCTACCTCCCACCTATCCAACCCCATGATGTAAGCAATAACAACATTACATTGAATTACGCTTCAGAATGAAATCAGTATAAAAAGAAGAAAAATTTTTTAAATGGTAGTGCCGACTGGGGAGAAGAGGACATAGGAATTCAAGTAGCTTCTTTGGGTATTCTTTTTCCAAAGGCTGTCTTTGCTCTGAGGGGAATTGAACATATGCTTATGATTCAATTTGATTTTTTCCCCAGGTATGGCAGGTAGGACAGTGTCTGGGCATGCCTCATCCCTCAGCCCTATTTCTCTGAACATTACCAGTACTACAGATAGTGTTAGAGGCGGTACTAAGAAATTTGTTTCCTGGAATTTTCTGTTTGTCTCTCTGGAATAGAGGTCTTATCTATTTATATATGCCTTTGCCCCTTCTTTATTATAAAAATTATTATTATTTTTGAGACAGAGTCTCACCCTGTCACCCAGGCTGAAGTGCAGTGATGTGATCACGGCTCACTGCAGCCTCAAACTCCTGGGCTCAAGCAGTCCTCCCACCTTAGCCTCCCAAGTAGCTGGGACTACAAGAATGTGCCACCACATTAGGCTAAATTTTTTATTTTTTTTATAGAGACTGGGATCTCGCTATGTTGCCCAGTCTAGTCTCAAACTCCTGGGCTCAGCTTAGCCAACATGATGAAACCCCTTCTCTACTAAAAATACAAAAATTAGCCAGGCATGGTGGCACACACCTGTAATCCCAGCTACTCCAGAGGCTGAGGCAGGAGAATCTCTTGAACCAGGGAGGCGGAGGCTGCAGTGAGCCATGATTCCACCACTGCACTCCAGCCTGAGCAACAGAGCAAGACCCTGTCTCAAAAACAAAACAAAACAAAAATCCTCCTGAGCTCAAGAGATCCTCCTGCCTTGGCCTTCCAAGGTGTTCAGGTTACAGGCATGAGCCACTGTGCCTGGCTGACTCACTCCCGCTTCTTTAAAACACTGTTTTCAGGATTGCATTTACATATATATATAGGAGTACTGCTCCTCCAGGATGATTCCTTAGGGACTTGATCCTTGTCTTTGTATCTACTCTGGACCATTCCTAAACTTGTGTAACCAAGTAAACACTGTTTCAAAATGTCCTTATTTCCTAGGCACATGGCATGTCTTTTTCAGTCTTCAAAAAAGGTGTCAGGCACTCCATGAACACTAACTCATCTTTCTCCTTTGTTTCTGCAGAAACAGAAATCAAATCAGGTAGCATGCTGTAGTAGCACTGGAAAAATGAAACATAACTCTTAGCTGGTAACTTGGTTGGATGTACAAACAGATGAGGAAAGAAAGAGAAACATTAAAAAAAGGTTTATCTGTGAATGACTGTTTTAGAATTCTTTACTAAAGATGATCTAAAGATGTAAAATTCCATGCTTGAGGGAGATGGCTGTGTTTATGTATTACATTCACCCTGAGTACTGACTGATAAGCTGTTGTAGATCTGACTTGCCATTAAACTTCACATTTTGAATCTGGAAGAAAAGGCTAAATGGAGGAGTGTTCTATGTCACATCTCCCGTAGATCAATGAATAAATAAATATAAACTGTAATACTTTCCTTCCAGGAGCCTAAAAAGGCCTTTTACATTTTACATTCTCAAAAAGCCTTTTTAAGAGTCACATGCCTGTAGGATTCAAGTTTCATTTGCATGGTCAAAGTAGACAAATATTTCATTGCAAAGGGAGCTTCTCAAAGATATCCTCTATTTTCTCCTGTTTTCCAATTCATGCTAAAGTTATAAAGAAACCTGAAAAACGAAAGAAAACCAAACAGAACAACAACAAAACCCTCCTCTCTTCCTTCATCACTACCAACTGCAGCCAAAACAGTGCAGTGAGGAAAATACCTGCAGCCTCTAGGAGCTTTGATAGAATCAAGACCCGTGAGATGTGCCAGGCCTTTTTCCTTTCTCCCAGATGGTGTCGTTTGCGACTTTCACATTTGGCTTTTAATGGACAAGCAAGAAAGCCTGCCAGTAAAGCAGCGAAGCAAACTAAGAAAACAAACAAACAAAAGCAATCACGTCCTAGACACGGAGGCCAATGACAGGTATGATTGATCAGGTGACCAGCTGGAAGCTGTCACCACCAGGTTGAGAGAAACAGGCAGAGTTTGGCATGTTTCACGGGCCAGAGATTATCATGGGCTCTTAGGTAGTCAGTGTTCTTCGGCAAACAAAGAAATGGAAAGAATGGAGTTTGCTTTGCCTGGGCCACATATCTCATAAGCAATACTTATCACATGATCCACCTGGTATAAAGGATACTGGAAACTAAACATATCATGTTTCCTCTTGGAAATGCTTACTAGAGAAATCCATACTGTGCACCACTGTCAGTATTTTTGTGTTCAGAGACAGGCTGGATACTTTTTCCTTGCTAAAATAAGTATACATGTTGGCATGTAATAACTTCAGCAGCCATGCAATCCACTGGGAAGCAATCTCAAGTTTAAATGCTTAAATTCTAATTGTGGTGTAATTTCCTTGTTGCTTAATTGAGGAAAACAGAAGCCCTACGAAGTCGATAGTATTGTCTTGAAATAAGTGAAATAATACCACATACACTTGATTTCAAGATGTCATGGATTATAAGACTCACTGAAAGTTTTTGAAGAAATAACACCTTTTTGCACATTAAGTAAACGTATTGATTTTAAAATTAATCTCATTCTTTAAAAACTATTAAAATGTGAATAAAAGGTACACATTGCAAGATCTACATGAAAATATTTGATAAACCACAAAGTGCTAGACACATGAAAGATATTACCAACAATTCAGTCTTAATGTGAACATGTTAATAGTATGGAATTATTAGTATCCTTCTTGCTGTGGACCGTCGCCTTCAATAACACAATGTCTTCACACACACAAACAGAAACACATCATAAACAGCATAAACTTAAGATCTTAGTGGTCTTCAACTCATGCATACTAAAAATGAAAATAATAGAAAATAAACCTTTTACAAATTTTACTTCATCAGAATGCAAGTAAATATCAGCGTAACAAACATACCCTGAAAACCTCAACCTGATTCCATTTCAACCCAACACACATTTGGTGAGTAAACTATTGATCAAACTCATCCTATAATATTTGGTCCTGGTTTTTGTTAAGCACCCAAGTTGTATTTACAAATACAGTATTTGTTTTCAAAGAATTAGGCTCAAACAGAAGATAATCAAATGACACTGTATGGCTGACTAAGAGACAGATCATCAATATCTCTTCAGTATGGCCAAATTCTGGTATCTTGCCAAAATATTTTGGTAAAATACTGGGAAATAAAGCTATGTGCCTACATTACTGGTTCCCAAACTTGGCTCATCCCAAGGATCACCTGAAACAGATAAAACATATTCGGGGTTTCTTGTCTACCTTTGGAGACTCTGAAGCACTATGTCCCAGTGGGGTGCCAGGATTTTCAATGTTTATCAGGTGATTCAAATGAGAGCTGGAGACCGTTGTAGTAACAATTCACATTAACCTTCCAGACTCATTAGTAATGTAACAATATGGAAAAATATTCCTTTGCAGGAGAATATATTTTTTCTTTAATGTTGGAGAAATATTTGCTACATTACTTGGCAAGGGTGGGAGAAATGCTCATGGGAAATTTTTGAGGAAAAAAAGACGGTCCTGGGCTACATTCTAAGCTTATTCTTGCTGGGTAGAGTACATAAACTCACAGCATGAGATAAATTATTATGGACAAAAGAGGAAATTTTTTAAAGGTTGCAAATGGGAAGAAAATAGGAGTAAAAGGAAAATGTTCTTAGTTTAGTGCCCTATATCTACATATTTGCTAAATTTAGTAATGATTGTTGTTGTTAGTATTATTACCCCTAACATCATATGTAGATAACAAAAGTCAGTAACATATTAGGGTCTAAAGATGTCCTCAAAGGGATTGATCTAATGACTAGCAAAGTTCAAGGATCCTTAAACTCAGTGGCCACTGACCATGCACATGTACCATAAAGAAAGAATAAAACAAAAGCATTTCTTTAAACAATCTATTGGAACAGCCAAATGTCTTTGTCGATTTAAAGTTGCATCAAAACCGTCCAATATACCCCAAAACAATGATAGATCTTTGGAAATGCAAGCAGACATTCCAAAAGAAATGATTTCATACTTGAATTGTCTTCAGGAAGCTAGAGTTAATGGTAATTTAATAATGCTTTCTTAAATGTCAAGGGATATAATAATTTACCCCCTTTGAATATTGCTACTTTCCTTTCTGTTTTTCCCCAGTGATTGATATTCCACTTTGAACTATTTAATTATATTTAAAAATAAGTTTTGCATGCAATTTTAAAACTTTTATTTCATAAATTGCTAACTAGATTTTAGGTTCTAAAAACTGTAAAATAGTGTATTGAAAATGTAGTCTTTGTAGAGTCAAGAATAATAAAAAAAAAAAAAAATACACTTTTACTGACCATTAACCAGAGGAAAGTAGTTCTTTTGGGATAAGGAGTGTTACTGTAAAAGATCATGCCGCCTGTGACTTTTGTAGTTCACAAATTTCAGGTAACTGGCACTCTGCGGTACATGAGTGAAAAAAAAAATACTTGTTTTTAAGACAAGGTATGGAGCAAAATATTGTCAAAATAGTGTTTTTCAAGGTGTATTTATTTTTATTTTTAATGAAACAAAATTACTGCCAGCTGTGCAGTGTTCTCACTCTACCCATTACATTTTAATGAATCTTACAATAAGATGATTAATTCTACACTCTTGTAGACTTGTGGCTGAATGTTGTTGATTAAGCAATTACTTTAATCCACTTCTGTTTGTTTTTATGCAAGCCCAATGATGAAGGTAATTTTTCCCCCTGTGGAATAACTCACTAGAATTATTAGGCACGTGTGAAAGGAGTTTTACACATGTTTCCAAGGGCTTCAGTTGCTATTATTAACCAATTTTAAGCTGCAAATTGCAATCAACCTGTTTTATTCCAGCTGATAAAGTTCACAACATCAACTTGTTTAATTTCTGATCTTAAGCACTGACATTATGCAATGGCGTTAAAATAATATCATAGTATATTGGCATGGAATGACTTAACGTGAAAACACAATAGAAATTGATCAACCATTTGACTTAGGCAGCAAAACATGCACTTTTTTTGTTTTCAAAAATGATTAAAATGTAGGGAATAATACAAATAAAGGTTTTAGAAATGTAGTAGAAAATGTTAGAAGTAGGATTATGGTTTAGAGTAGTTAGATCAGTGTGGGTGTTGGTTGGGGACCTCTGTGGGTTTGCAGAATTAGCAAGATATTTATTGTGGACTTGATAGGACAGGCAACAGGGGAGGTCTCTACCTGACATGGAGAGACACTGGAAGGTTTGGGTTATAAGAAATTTAATAGTGGAGATAACTGCCTCCGCATTTCTTGTGATGGCAAATGGTAGCACATGCAAGAATCAGAATAGAGGTAACACAAATGATTGGATTATTTGATACTTATTTTGCCTATCTTTTTTCTTCTTTTACTATAGAAGACCAAAGATGTGAATAGTTTTTTATTTCATGTAACTTGTTGTATTAGGCTGCATTATACAAAAGAACCAATATTCAATCATTTTTAATTAACTAAAATGACAATTTATATGGTTAAAAATAATTAAAGTAATTCTGTCATACAGGCATATTGCCTTCTTCCTTGGTTCTTCTTTTGTTGTTGCTGTTACAAGATAAAATGTATCAGCTTTTGAGAGTTCCTTGATTTTCCTTTCCCCTCTTCTGACTACAGAGGACTCTGTCTTGAATCACTATTTGCTCTCGAGAAAGTTCAGGGCTTCTGTGATAGAGAATAAGGAGAGAAATGGGAGCGAAAGAAGAGAAAAAACAAAAACACCTCTCTGAATGTGAAACACAGATGTTTTATTTTAGTGAAGTTGAAGAGAAAAGTGAAGCTGAGGAGAAAATTGCACAAAACACAGCTGCATTGTGCAAGAAAAATTGTTTGTTGAAAGAAAAATAAATTTGATATTAGGTAGTTTTGCTGAGGATTATATATTCATTTTATTTCTTAAAAAAATACAGGTGAAGAATTTGTATTATACTAGCTTCAAAGCATGCACTTACTAAATTTGAAAGACATTTAATTATATATGCATGACATTATTCTTTTCTCCTTCTGTCTATAAAACTTTTATTTTAGTTTGTCTAAATTTAAGGGGTACAAGTGCGATTTTGTTACATGGAAATATTGCACAGAGATGAAGTCTGGGTCTTTTGTGTATTCATCACCCAGATAATATATATCAAATAATCTTATATAATTTAAAATAATGCAAAATTAAATTTTACATTGTATTATTCATATCCTATACACATGCTATTGCATGAAATATACATTTAAAAATACAATATAGGGCTTAAAACTCACAGGCATGCCTAGTCCTAATTATGGACCTACATGCAACATTTGCTCTAAAATACATGTTATTTGACCCTCCTGTTTCTGGCAATAGCTTCTTATATTTCCTTTGAATTAAGAAAATTTCTGTTGATAAATTTCTTACATTCAAATCATTACATCCCATCACCTTAGCAAATTGTTTGTCTATTAGACTTTACTATAAGAGTTGGGAGAGTCTTTAAATTATATTATATGAATACATAATTATTGGGAGAGTCCTTACATTATATTAATACATAATAATAGCTATCCATTTAATAATTTATTCAATAAATACTTATTGGCCGGGTATGGTGGCTCATGCCTGTAATCCCAGCACTTTGGAAGGTCAAGGTGGGCAGATCACGAGGTCAGGAGTTTGACACCAGCCTGTCCAACACGGTGAAACCCCATCTCTGCTAAAAGTACAAAAATTAGCTAGGCGTGGTAGCAGGCACCTATAATCCCAGATACTCAGGAGGCTGAGGCAGGAGAATTGCTTGAACCCAGGAGGCAGAGGTTACAGTGAGCCGAGATTGCATCACTGCATTCCAGCCTGTGTGACACAGCAAGACTCAGTCTCAGATAAATAAATAAATGAATAAATAAATAAATAAATAAATAAATAAATAAATATTTATCATTTACTCTATCCTTAGCACTGTAACACTAGCTAAGAATTTTCCAACATATAGGATAAAGGACAGTCCCTGCTTTCAGTGAGTTTAAATGACTTTCTTCTGGGTTGAATAGGGTGAGGTCTTCAATATGCCTCACAGAGAAAAACAAGAATGCATACTTACTAGCCACTGCGAAATGGCACGAAGTGGATTTTCCTGTGACATACAATATCCAGAATACAGAAAGAATGGTATGGGCACAAGAAGCAAGATTTTCTTTCCACTGTACCTTAACAAAAATTGAGCAGTTTAAAACATTTTCATTGTCCTTTTCTATTGGGACTGCATTGGTGTGTCAGGCTGAATAAGAATTAGTCCTTTATTTTTCAGTGAAAGTAATGAACATTCATTCTCCGCAAAATAAATGGTTATATGCATAGGCACAGAACATGCTTAAGCCCAAATCAGCTTTACTGTTACCTCCCATTCTTTTGAGAATGAATAGAGGAGAGGGGGAAGTGGTGGGTTGCTCATCCCCGTGACTGGCAGGATGGAGCAGCACATAGCCTGGCAGAGGAAGAGTCATATGTTTAGAAAGATGGTTCCCGTTTCCTCTCGACAGACGAGGACCTGACTTCTGTGAGTGGGTTTCAGCAACTGTAACAGCAGCACTTTATGGCCATAGCATATGTCTTGCGTTTTCACTTAGGGCTGTCTTAGAAGTTCAGACATTGGGACCTTTTTCTTTGAAGACCTCCTGAACACAGTTCTCACTCTTTCTGGCTCCACAAACTAATTACATCAATGATAAGGAAATATTTAAAAATGTGTTTCCCAAAGCACTTAAGGGTGGCTGGACACTGCGAAACACTTTAAAAACCACACCAGGAACCTTTCATGTCTTATGTACATTTTAAACATAGCGTGGGCATTGAAGTTTTAAATTCAGAAATAGTGTATCATATAGCTACACTCCAGAGTTCTGTAGACTTTAAGTATCATACTGGATAAACTAGTTACCAGAAAAAGAAAATTCCCCCACAGAATGTCTTTGGTTACATTGTTTCTACAACCTAAAATGAGCATTGCAGCAGGGTCCACTTTTCAAGCCCATTTGTTATATTAATTACAACAAGTTGATTATAGAAGATAGAATTTGAATAAATTACAGCTTTAACATAAAAAGAAATGTATTAGATTTATTTAAAAGTTACTGAGGAAACTCAATATTCTAAGCAAGCATTGACCATCAAGCCAAAATAAAGAGAAGCATTCAGCTGTTGCACCTCAGAAAAAAAAACATAGGTCGAAGTGCTTAAGTACTGTCAAAATACTCACTGTTCATCTCTAAGTATCAGTTGTGTTGACCTTTCTCCCTAGACTAACTTTCTCTCTCTGGTAGACATGTTAACCAAGAGGTCCTCAGTTTTATGTGTTATAAAGAAGTTTCTTATTTCCAAGTTCCAAAATTCCACTGAAGTGACTCATCAAGTCAACTGGAGTCAGATTGTACCTTATGTCAGATAATTATGATCAGTGCTGGAGTCACACAAAACATAAACAGTAAGTCAGTAGAACCTCTAAGAACAAAATGAGTAAAGAAACTCTGTCAGCAGAAGGATTTGTTGTTGCCTGTGTCAGGGAGAAGATAATCTAGGCACTGAAAACAACCTCCCATTGGCTAGACCCAACTGGAAGCCAGGAGTTAAGAGAAAAGAATGTGCTGTATTCTGTCTGATATAATACCTTGTGGTAGAGATCAGGAAAGAGAAGATAAAAGGGCCTGGGGTAAAGGAAGGCAGATATAGTCAATACGATATATATGTGAGATGGTTTGACTGTGTCCCCACCCAAATCTCATCTTGAATTGTAACTCCCATAATTTCTATGTGTTGTGGAAAGGAGCCGGTGAGAGATAATTGAATCATGGGGGCAGTTTCCCCCATACTGTTCTCATGGTAGTGAATAAGTCTCATGAGATCTGATGGTTTTATAAAGGGAAACCCCCTTCACTTGGTTCTCATTTTCTCTCTTGTCTGCTGCCATGTAAGATGTGCCTTTCGCCTTCTGCCATGATTGTGAGGCCTCCCCAGCCATGTGGAACTGTGAGTCCATTAAACCTCTTTTACTTCCCAAATTACCCAGTCTCAGGTATGTCTTTATCAGCAGCGTGAAAATGGACTAATACAATACAGGGGACTTTTACCTATTAGACTAGAATTTGTTAACAATTGTTACCTGGACCCTTTCTGGCCCTGTGATAGAGAGAATTATAAATAGAAAAAGACTCAAGGAGCTTCTTTTTTTTCTAGTTAAAATTTATTCTAGTTGAGCAAGGAGGAGTATTTTGAATGCCAGGTGCTATTAATGTCAGTGTTGGTATCTTTTATACCTGCTATTAATTTTAGTTTCCTCCACATTTCTGTGGTTGTACACCAGTGACTTTTAGGTTAGTGTTTTGTCTCAAGAAAGCAATACTAGTGGATGACCTGCTTGTTCCCTCCTATTCTATTGTTACCAACCTAGACTTTGAAAATATAGCATTTAACTCCATAGTGATTATTTTATTTAATCCAGTAGGAGTCATATTTTCATCCTTTGCATTCTTAGAAAGGAAAGGTGAATTCCTTAAAGAATTAGGAATAGAATACTATTCCCTTCCTGCACATAATTCAAAGGGCTTGCTGAATCATTGCAGTAATATTAGAACCTGTGAAAACCCCACTGGACATGAGAAGGTGTTGAATGGATAGGAAAGGAGAAATGGACTTGAAAGGTTTCTTCCCATCTGGTGATTCCCCCAATGACCAAGCTAAAAGAGGACCGGGAAGAGAAAAGGCTCAAGTAATATTATGAGAGTCGTGTTTTCCACTCATGTTCAGGAAACCATTGAGACAAAAGACACCCAGCAGCAGCCACATGGCTGGGGGACTTGGAAAAACATGCTGCTTCCTCTGTTGTTTCCTCACAATATTCGTGCCCTTTCTCAATTTGTTTTTGTAAGGAAATAATTAAAGATACAGATATTTTTAAAAAGACTGACCAGTCTCTCTTTAAATGTTTAAAAAAAACTCTTTTTCAATGAAATTATTTCAATTCTTTCTGTTTTCTTCTTCAGACAAAAAAATATATATATATCAGTTTTCTTTATCTGGACACTAAAGAGAAGATTGGTTTACATTCCCTTAGAGGAAAATATCCAAGGAAACTTTTGCCAGCTTAATGCATTAGTCTGAGATTTTTATGTCATGTGGTTATGAGGTGTAAGGCTACTTTAAATCAAAGTACTTTTTCTTATGCCACTCTTGAGCTATATGAAAATACATGAATTTCATACTTCATATTTCTTATCTTCTAATCAGTTTTTTGGTCAACTGCTACTTTTAACACAGTAAGTGCTAAGAGTATTGAAAAGTAATATAATCTACATTGCAAGTTTATTAGGACTTCATTCTTTCTGTGATTCAGTAGATCTCTGCATACATAACCCTTTTTTCATTAGAAACTATTAATAAAATATGAAGTGGCATCTCTTCAATAAAGTCACCAAATATAAAAACCTTACTAAAAGCTTAGTAGGCATTGAGTATACTAGACTATTATATGTAGTACATATTCATGCAGTTTTAGGCAAGAAAAATAAAATTCTACAGATCTCATTGAGAGATAAGATTTTATATCAGATTGAAAAACATAAAAGTTTCACATGTTCTATATTTATTCCATCTGACTGCTGATCTCAAAGAATAGTAAAAACTCTAAGGTTTCTAACATAGAGGGAATTTTGGTTTGGTTTTCTTTGCCTCATACACAAAAATTTATCTTTCATCATTGTAATATATATTGATCCATCATTTTAGAAAATAACATGAAAATACATCTTCTTTAGTCTTTTGTCTGTTTATTTTTGTTTTCTGACGAGAAATCTGCAGTCTCTCAAATAGCTGCTTTCTTATATGTAATTTGTCATCTAATTCCCCTCAATCACCCTTTAGCTACTTTTAATTTTTTTTCTTTGTTTTTGGTTTTCAGCAGTTTGGTTATGATTTACCTGGGTATAGATTTTTAAAGTACATCTTATTTGGGGTTCACTAAACTTCTTCATTCTGTAAACTTTATTTTACCAAGTTTGCAAAACTATCAGCCATTAATTCTTTAGTTATTTTTGTACTATATTCTTTCTCCTTTCTTTTTTAACTTTGGTGTCATAAATACTAGACTCTTAGAATTGTCTCACAGGCACCCAAGGCTGTCTTTTTTTTTTTTCCAAATCTTTTTCTCTCTGTTTCTCAGACTGGATAATTTTTATTGATGTATTTCACTGACTCGTTTCACGATAAACTCCATTTTGCTATTAATTTTAAAATTTCAGTTATTTACTTTTAGATTCTAATGTCTCTGTTTTTCACATCTTCTATGTCTTTGCTGAGACTATCTTTCCATTCATTTTAAGAGTATTTTCTCTACTTCCTGGAGCATGGTTATAATAGTTGCTTTAAATTATTTTTCTAATGATTTCAACATTGGTGTTATCTGCTTATTTTCCTCAAAGTTATTGAGATTTTCCTGCTTCTTTATATGTCAAGTAATAGTGGATTGTATCCTTAAAAATGTTAATATCGTGGTAGGAAATTTTGAATCTTTTAAAAACTCTACCGATTGTTTTAGCAAACAATCAGCTCAAACAATCAGTTGGGTTCACATCATGAGCTGTAACCTATCCTTCAGTATCGGTTCAGTTTCTAAAACCTCTACAGGACTCTTCAGTTGTTTCCCACGTGTATACCAACTAGAAAGAAATCTGAGTCTTTTTAGTATTATCTCCACATTCTTGAGATTTTATTAATGCCTTTCAGTTATTTTTCCATATTTTAGTTCTGATTGGATGATCTCCATTGATGTATCTTTCAGTTCACTGACTCTTTATTCTGTCGTTTTAATGTTACCATCGAGTCTATCCAGTGAATATTTAATTTTGATTATGTTGGTTTGACTTGCAGCACTAAACATTGAGATGCTGATATGGTTTGGATGTTTCGTCCCCTCCAAGTCTCATGGTGAAATGTGACCTCCAATGTTGGAGGTAGGATTAGTGGGAAGTGTTTGGGTCATGGGGGCGGATCCCTCCTGAATGGCTTGGTGTTGTCCTTGTGGTAATGAGTGAGTTCTCATTCTATGAGTTCACATGAGATCTAGCAGTTTAGAAGAGCCTGGCACCTCTTCCCTCTCTCTTGCTCCCTCACTCGTCATGTGACATGCTGGCTCCCCGTTATTTTCCATTATGGTTGGAAGCTTCCTGAGGCCTCATCAGAAGCAGATGCTGGTGCCACGCTTCGTGGGCAGCCTGCAGAACTCTGAGCTGAATAAACCTGTTTTCTTTACAAATTACCCAGCCTCTGGTATTTCTTCATAGCAATGCAAATGGACAAATACAGCTTAAAAATATGACAATCGGAAAGTGGAAGGTAAACAGTACAAAACTTTAGGGACTCATATTCTGGGTGAAGTTTAAGGGTCCAAGTGTCTGAGTATATCAAAATATCCCCTCAAAGGTAAAGGAAAGTTTTCTGAAGTTTTACTGCCTACCACTCAAAAAGATGGGTACTATATTGTGGAACAGTTTGGAGTGGGATAAAAGAGCAACATACAACACACTTGAGTATGCTAATCCAAAATATTTATCTCATTAACCTCCAAATACCATTTTTGGTCATTTGTTTCCTGGGATCAATCCCCATATAAATTTCTGTATCAATCAGCACCCAGATGAGAAGTAGAAATTGCACATGTTATTTAAACAGAGAAAATAAAGAATTGGATATTAACTGTTGAAGAATAGAAACGACACAAAGAACACACTAAGAAATCATGGGTGTATTAACAGCAGTAAGGAGTTGCCACCTCTATGACTAGGGGAGCATTAGATGTGTTCCCACTTAACACTTGAAGAATGGGACCTGGAGACCTCTGAGGATGGGTTGCCACTCTGCTGGTAAGGATGCCACTAAACTTAGATTAGTGAGTTCAGTGCCTTTGTGGGACTGACCTGAGACCTTATGGGAGGAGGAGCTGGACAGTTAATGAGAAGGAGACACATTGAAGCTGATCTGGAAGTGCCGGAAGACTGAAAACTGGATTCAACTTCTGCTGGTGGAATGGTTGCAGGAGCAAAGCCAGGGTGAAGCTGACAGGTAGAGAAAACAGAGAGAAAGCTAACAGGATGCTAGTATAAAAAGGCAAGTCTCTCTTCATCTTCCAATCTTCTAGTCCATGTGTATTGACAGAGCCTTTTAAGGAGCCAGCTGCAGAGAAGGAAAGTGGGTGGCAGAGATCTACCTTTCCATTGCCAAATGAAGTAGAGAATTATAGACCTGGGTGAAAGGCATTAGCCCAGTAAATGGCACACTGTGTCATGACTATTCATGACAGCTTATACGTGAACAATTAACTTTGTTTCATAATTGGGCGTGGTGGTTCACACCTGTAATCCCAGCACTTTGGGAGGCTGAGGTGGGTAGATCTCCTGAGGTCAGAAGCTTGAGACCAGCCTGGCTAACATGGTGAAACCCCGTCTCTACTAAAAATACAAAAATTAGCTGGGCGTGATGGCAGGTACATGTAATCCCAGCTACTCTGGAGGCTGAGGCAGGAGAATCGCTTGAGCCTGGGAGGCGGAGGTTGCAGTGAGCCAAGATCGTGTCATTGTACTCCAGCCTGGGCAACAAGAGCGAAACTCAGTCTCAATAATAATAATAATAATAATAATAATAATAATAATATTGTGTATGTCCAACTGAAGATTTAATTTTAAAATTAATACATTTAGGAAAATAAAAAAAACAGTAAAATAAGAAAAAAACTGGCTGTTTTTAATTGTCATTTGCCTCTCAAGTAGTAGGTTGCTGAATTTAGGGTAACTGCACGTTTGGGAGCTAAATTTTGGATTGAGTACAACTGTATCAGGAAATTAATATTGATCCAAGTAATTTTCCCAGAAAGATGAAGAGTGTTTTTCCTGTGGTGCCATGTATTCCCTGGCAGGGTGCTACATGCTACATGGGTGCAAAATCAAGGACTTATGGTGACAGATATGAATCTCAGTGTGAAGGCTTGCCTACTCATGAGATACGGTGTATTATATTTTACTCCAGCACCAACAAATATACATTGAAAATATACATCTAGGAAGATGACTTAGATTTTGAACCCTACATGAAAAGCACCTGGTAGACCAAGCCCATCTCATTGTTAAGGTAAAACACAACTAGAGGCTATGAATTATGTAGTTTTATGTATCCATTAATTGTTCTAATCCTCACCTTGTTCAACTGTAATGTATGTATCTTCAAACTCGATATTTTGAATGTCAAGGGTTACCCCATCTTATGTCATCACTGTCATGTAATTCCTAAACTATTACATATGTTTTTTCTTTGTTTTTAGGTATCCTTCTTTATTAATAACAGACTTTGTTTTTGAGAGTTCCAAATTCAGTGCATTTTCTTGAAACTTTAGAGGTAGTTACATATGTCTCTAAATTAGACATGACCATTCCTCACTAACAGTATGAATAGTGGAGCCAGAACTTGGCTATTATGCCTCCAGATCAGAACTATAACCATTTTTCCTCTAATATATGATAAGTGTCCATTTCTAAGGGCTCTTCTACTTCCTCTGGCTTATTGCCTTGGTGTTGCCATCATTGTTACTTTTCCATTGACAATACAGCTTTTGCAGAATAAGGAAGAGAATACTTTATTTCTCTCTTTTGGATGAAGTCAAAGATGCCCTGGATTAGTGTTGCCAGGCCTCTGCATAGCATAAAGGCACCACTCTTTCATTTCAATCACGTATAACCGATTCTCCCAGTATGCGTATGTTCCTGCAGGGTGTCAAGAACATGGGGGAACGTCAATGTCTTCACATGCCATACAATCCCTCCACTGCTCAAAAAGACTCACTTATTCCATATGGCTAAAACTTAAAACAAAACCACTTGAGATTTTCCTAGAAATTGCATTAAATTGGGAAATTATTTGCATACACTTCTGTTGTTTGTGCAGCCTAGGAATACACTGCTTTATTGTTTGTGGCTGGCCAGTAGGCTACACCCTTATAGGCTGCCTTGTTAGAACTCCATTAGGAAGGAAATCAACAGATTCCCTCTGGTTGGGTTTATGCAACGGGAGAGACAGCAAGAAATTAAAGACTCAGAGAAAGGGGAAGTCAGTGCATTTATTCCTTTGACTCCATCACCCTTTGGTCACGCCATTGGGTTGGCTCCCTTACTCTACTGAAAGCCATAGCAGTGGTGGGTCTCTCCATGTGGATGCCTTCTCTATATTCTAGTAACCACTCCTAGGTGTAAGTAGCAACAGTACTCTCCGCAATTAAATGTTATGGAGTATACAATCACACTTTGGTTGCCTTTGTTCTTCACCCAGCAGCCATAAATCACACACAAGCTTAAAGCCTTCCACTGACTTCCATTAAACTTGGAATAACATACACACCACAAACCATGTCTACAAAGTGCAACCAGATTGGACTCATCCACCTTTCCAGACTCTCACTGCCACCATTTAAAGGCCTCATCCTGGTCTTAAAACCTGGCAAAATCTGCTCCTGATTATATCTCCAACATCTCATCCCACTTTCCATCTTGGTTTCTATTTTCCAATGATTTTGTTTTTCTGCCATTTCCTTAAACACACTGAAACTTTTCTTAATGAAGAAAAGTTCATCCTTGCTATTACTACTTCCTAGAATGCTCTTCTCTGTTTCTTTCCAAATTAGCTCATTCTCATCCTTCAGGTCTCTGCCCAGTAATCACTGCTGCTGAAGATCTTTCTGAACATCTTAAGTTGACCACCCCAATTACTTTTGATTATATCATCATCTTATTTCATTTCATTTATGATATTACATAACAACCATAATCATTTTTCACTTATTTAGTGATGGTCTTCCCTAATGACAATATAAGCTTCATTCATGCAATAATCTTGCTATTGGGGTTGACCATCGTAGTCTCACAAAACAAACTTCGACTAATAGATGGCACTCAATACCTGTTTCTTGAGTGAAATTCGAGTATAATGTACTTTGCAATGAAAGGCATATATCTCTCTTCAGTGAAAGTATTTGTTAGGCAGAAATCATTACTGATTCTCTCTACTTGAATTTTTCCATAACCACGGTGTTCCCTAAGGTCTGTTACTTACAGCTATGCTTACTGTTCCTGCTTCCAGCTCCAGATGCTGATTTGGGGGTGAGGATGGTGATACAGTTTCACTGTATCCTCACCCAAATCTCATCTTGAATTGTAACTCCCATAATTCCCATTGTGGTGTGAGGAAACTGGTGGGAGATAATTAAATCATGGCAGCAGTTTCCCCCATACTGTTCTCATGGTAGTGAATAAGTCTCATGAGATATAATGGTTGTATAAGGGGTAACCCCTTTGGCTTGGCTCTGACTCGTATCTTGTCTGCCACCAAGTGAGACGTGCTTTTCACCTTCTGCCATGATTGTGAGGCCACGTGGAACTGTAGGTCCATTAAACCTCTTTTTTTTTTTTTAATGTAATATGCTATTGTTTTATTGCTTGAGTAAATGTCGAATTGACATCAACTTAAGGAAACAGACCACTGTAGGTTTTTCTAAGTATCTTGCAGTAAACCTCTTTCTTTTGTAAATGTCCCAGTCTTGGGTATCTTTATCAGCAGTGTGAAAACAGACTCATACAGATGGGAAGTGGGCAAGCAGAGACTACTGTGGAGTTCTTCTGGGATTTTTCCCAGGTTGTTCCTTTACAGGTAAAGAATTAAACATTGCAGAAATCCCTTGATGTATCAAGTATAAATATAGTTCCCTCTCTTAGCTTAGAACCCTGAAGACATTATTTTTTCTATTTTTCTGTTCTATTGGTTTCATCTATGGGTATCTGAAAGGGTTTATAGGCCTCTCTGCTGAAGTTATAACCCCGTAATTCATCTGGAATATGAACACTGGCCACTCAATAGTTGTTTACTCAATAGTTGTTTGCAAAATTCAAATGGACAGAAATTGGTATTCTTACTTAAAACTTAACCCAGATATTTTCTGTGGCACATGCTTTTGGGAGGTTTTGTTTGACAATTTTTTAGTATTTGTATTAGTCAGTGTTCTCCAGAGGGACAGAACTCATAGGATATATGTATATATGGAAGGGAGTTTATTAAGGAGAATTCACTCACATTATCACAAGGCAAAGTCCCACGATAGCCTGTCTGCAAACTGAGGAAGAAAGAAGCCAATAGTGGCTCAGTCTGAGTCCAAAAGCCTCAAAAGTAGGAAAATGACAGTGCAGCCTTCAGTCCATAGGCCAAGAGCCCCTGGCAAACCACTGGTGTAAGTTCAAGAGTCCAAAGACTGAAGAACCCGGAGTCTGATGTCCAAGCGCAGAAAGCATTCAGCACAGGAGAAAGATGAAAGCCAGGAGTCTCCGCAAACCAGCTTATCTCGCCTTCTTGTACCTGCTTTGTTCTAGCCCTGCTGGCAGCCCATTGGATGGTGCCCACTCACACTGAAGGTGAGTCTCCCTCTCCCAGTCCACTGACTCAAATGTTAATCCACTCTGACAACACCCTCACAGATACACCCAGGAACAATACTTTACCAGCCATCTAGGCCTCCTTCAATCCAATCAAGTTGACACCTAATATTAACATCACAGTATTCTATATCACTAGAGAAACATCAAACTAACTCTTAGAACTAGCTCCTAATCTATGAGCAATTTTGAGTTTAAGCATCAGAAAGCATCAGGATGATAATTAAGTCTCTAATTTTAATTTTAAAACGTTTTATGTTTTAAAAAACTTAAGTGTTTAACTTGTTGAGACTGTAGGGATCCACAATTGCACTGGTGTATTTTCAGGGGATGGGCAAAGTGGCAGGGGATAGGATGCCTGTTATTAAAGAGTAGTTTGCTCCCATGACTATTGTGTTCTTTTCCTTTTATTTGTTCCTGCGATATTTGACACAAATTAACAATTTTCTGATTGTTCAGAAAGAATTCATTTGTCAGTATTTCAGTTATTTATAATAATCTATATATTCTTGTGAAGCAATATTTAGTATACTTATCCATGTTGAAGAAATAAATTTATATTTAACATCTTTATGAAAATGAAAGCATTGTCTGTAATGAAGTATTTGTACATAATTGTATGTAAAATATTTGTATGTACTATTATATATAAAGCATTTATACATAATTATAGGTGTGTGTAAATGTATATGCATACACATATCTATTATTGTCAAGATCAAGTTAGTTCTTAGCTAAGTCTGTGTTTAACTTTCCCAGCAGGCCTCCACAATAATAAAATTGTCAAGCCATTTTTCGTTAACAATTACTGACTCCAGCTATAAATCCCTAAACTGGTCGATAACCTATAACCCAGCACCTTTTGAAATGGAATGTGGGATATTTACGCTCCCCCTGAGAACAGCTTTTATACAAAGTCCCAAACAGCAGTGTGTGCTGACCAGGACCACCGTTCTTAAGCAATAACACAAACACAATAGCAATAGCATCAGTGTCTTCGCTTCTGTCTTCCCTCCCACGCCTGTAATGTCTGAGACCACTTTTCTTGGAAGGCTTGAATCGCACCCAACTTAACATATTAGGTGCTAGCTTAGCACACGCAGCACTAAACCACACCACAGCTCATTAACCTTTAGACTATAAAACAAGGGAAAAAAAACTTGCAGAAACGTCAGTTTAACTTTCCATGTCAATAACAGGGTTTAGGGTTAACAAAGAAAGAAAACACAAAACCTGAGACTGTGTGGTCATTATTATTAAGAATCGTTCATTTCATAATTAGTTTTTAAGTCATAAAGTAAAGCGTCTGAGGAAAATTAGCTTCTAATCATATATTTTATTTAAAATTCACTATGTCATGTTTTTCAAAAATATATTAGTCTAACTTAAATACAGTGTAAAGTTGAGTAATCCCTTCACAATATACTGGAGTTTTTTTCAAAAATATTGAGCACATATAAGACGTTTTTCCTAATATATTCTTCGACCATTAAACAAATATTTATTAAGCGTTATGTGCCAGGCACAGCTTAAAAATCACTGAAATACAGTGGAGAATAAAGCAGACACAAGCTGCTGTCCTCAGGGCGCTTACCTGCTTTTTAATGTTTTGCATCACCCTCTAATATATGTTTATATGTGTCTTTCCCTTCGTGATGAAGGTAAATTTCACAATGGTCGAAGTCCAAAACACGTGATTCCCATTCTGGTTTGTTTGACATATCCCTCCTTTCAAAGAAAAAATCATTTTGTACATTAAAAATTAAAGTATTTTGATTGTCCTAGAAACATGAAGATAAGCAGTGAAGGTTGAGGTATCTAAATGCTTCTCCCTAAGTGTACTCTATCACGTGCTACACTGTCCCCAAGACGCAGGTCAGAGACAGGAGGAGATATGTGCTCTAGAAAAATAAGTGTGTCAGCTCAGTAGCTCCAAACAGCAGTATATTGGAGGCCTTAACTAGTAGCAGAGTGCTGGGACAGGATGCTTCTTGGCGGTTCAAACTTTGCTACATTTTTCGGGATTCCTGAAAATATAATAAGCTGTCAGAAAACTATGGCTTGTCACAGTGACTTAGATTATGTGTGTGTGTGCATATATGTATAAATGTATGCATATGTGTGTATGCATATATATTCATATGTACACACATATGCATACACATGGATACATATGCATGTATACACAAATATACATAATCTAAGTCACTGTGGCAAGTCAGTGTTTATATATATAAGTCAGCATGTATATTAACACAATTGATTATTACACAAACTAGGGGTTAAAGGACTCAATCCCCTACACAGTCAAAAACCTGCATGTAACTTTTGACTCTCCAAAACCTTGACTACTAGTAGCCTACTGTTAAATGGAAGCCTTACTGATAATATAAACAATCAATTAACACATATTTTGTATGTTATATACTATATTCTTACATGAAGTAAGTTAGAGAAAAGAAAATGTTACTAAAAAACTCTAAGGAAGAGAAAATATATTTATTATTCATTAAGCGGAAGTGGATGATCATAAAAGTCTTTGTCTTCATTTTCTTCACGTTGAGAAGGATGAGAAAGAAAAGAGGAGAGGTTGGTCTTGTTGTTTTAGGGGAGGCAGAGGCAGAAGAAAATCTGTGTATAAGTGAACCCATGCAGTTCAAACCCATGTTATTCAAGGGTCACCTGTATATACATTCTCTCTCTGTATATACACATACACATATGTACACATGTATACAGAGAGAGAGTGTGTGTGTGTGTAGAGAGACAGAGAGAGACAGACAGAGAGAGAGCACTTAACTACACATCAGGCACTGTGTTAGTTGCCAAAGTTATTAAAAAAATAAAAGGGCTGGGTGCGGTGGCTCATGCCTGTAATCCCAGCACTTTGGGAGGCCGAGGTGGGTGGATCACAAAGTCAGGAGATCGAGATGATCCTGGCCAACACGGTGAAGCCCCGTCTCTACTAAAAATAGAAAAATTAGCTGGTCATGGTGGCGGGCACCTGTAGTCCCAGCTACTTGGGAGGCTGAGGCAGGAGAATCGCTTGAACCCAGGATGCGGAGGTTGTAGTGAGTTAAGATTGCACCACCGCACTCCAGCCTGGTGACAAAGCGAGACTATCTCAAAAAAATAAAAATAAATAAAAATAAAATTAAAAAAATAAAAATTAAAGAAGACAAGTCTCACAACTCTCACTCTAGTTGGGGAAGTGATAGTTATGGGTTAGGGTCTTGTGTTTATTATTATGATAGGCTTAGACACATGGTTAGCTGAGGGAAGTCTTCTAAGAAAATAAAGCACCTGATGTGAATTAATTTTTTGGCACCTACCATGTGCTAGGAGCCTGAATGAAATTTTAGTCTAATGTGCTTTGCAGTGGAAGGCATATATTTTTGTTCAACAAAGGTGTTGGGAATTCAATAACAAATAACATGCACATAGTTCTTGCCCGAAGGAGACAAAAGTGTAGTAAGAGATGAGAGACTTTTAATTACAGAAAATTATACCTACATCTCAACCATGGAGAGGCAGGCTTGGCCAAGGGCAGCATAGGTAGGGAAATCCTGGCCCAGGGGAGAATTGAGCAAAGATTAAAGAAAGGATAGAAATGGCAAGATTGTACAGATTGAGCATAAATAATCTGGTGTTGCTTACATGTAAACAAAAGCAAAGAATGGAGAGATTTCCTGTATTCTTGAGAATTATTCTGTCATACAGGTGAGAGAACCAGACTGAGAGTCAGAGGATCTGAGCTCTAGTTCCAGAAGAAAGATCTTGGGAAGTCATTGCAGGGTAATAATCTAGGCATTTCAGAATCATTTGGGGAGAGAATAATAGTTTTAAAATAAGGGTGGGGTATGCATGACTCCAAGATCATCCCCTACCCTTCAGTCCTGTCTCAACTGAAGCTTCTTTTCAGTCACCTACCTGATACGACAAAAAGAATGAAAACATTTATTACCAACTTCAGGATGGTTGCACAAAATGAATAAAATAATGAATGAAACAATGTATTCAAATATTAATCAATAACACTGTTGCTTAGAAATGGATATATAAAATAGACACCAAGATTTATCAAGATTTATACCAGGAAATTTAAATCTGCTTTACGGAGAAAGATAATGCAGTGCTAATTAACATCTTCCAAAGCAATTCAAAATATCCATTGTGCTCTTGGCCACTGTATGTCTGTTTCCACAGAACGGTGCTTAGAGTTTTTGTCCAGGGTGGAAAAGAGAAAATAGTACATCCTTTAGAATTACTTTTAGTCTTTTGGGATCTACTTTTTGTAATTGAGAGGCAAAAAAAAAAAAAAAAAAATAAAAATAGATATTTAAAACTTATCTTTGGAAAGGAAGATGAAATGTCATAATGTTGTCAGTTTTAACAACAAGTGGTGTATCAAATGCAATCTTATTTGAAACTCAGTGGGATTTTTCACATAATGTCATATATTTTTACTAAATTTTACTAATGTGGAAAAATAAGTAATTTAGGATATCCAAGGTTATTCTAAAAGGATAAATGATAATGTGTGTGTGTGTGTGTGTGTGTGTGTGTGTGTGTATACACACACACACACATAAAAATGAAAAACTAAAAGTAAATTAAAATGACCAGTTAGTCAATATATTCATCAGTAGCTTTCTAAGCTTTGAGATTGGCTTTGAAAACACTATATGGAAAAAACATAATGAAAATAGATTATATTTTTAAAATAACTAAAAATTTTGGTGAGAAAATGTCAAAATTCTGGGAATAAAGCAAATAATTGTTTGACAAAAAATAATTGCATACATGGCAAGTTTTATTTCCTTATATAAAAAATATAAATGGCACCAATAATGAGGTGACATTTTACCCTTATTAAAGTGACCAATTTAAAAAGTAAATAGCAACCAGGCAAAGTTACATTTATACAGTATCTTCCTACATTATTTGAAGAGTATAAATTGGTGTAGTTTTGTGGAAAGTAATTTGACAGCATGCAGTAAGACTAACAGCATTAATTGTTGTGATTTGGTAAACATTCTATGAATGGATCCTAAGGAAACAACTTAAAAGCAAAATAAGTTATACATATGAAGACATTGATTGCAACATTACTTGGAAATAAATGAGAATCAATCTTGTTTGCAAACGTAGAATAATTCAAAAGCCAGGTAATGTAATTAAGTAACAGAATAGTGCTTTTACTTAATGATATTTTATGTGACCACTAATGGAATAATAATTAACAGCTTTAGTGATAGGAAAATGCGTACATAATTTATGCGAGAAAGCAAAATTAACAACTGTATATAGGCCGGGCGCAGTGGCTTATGCCTATAATCCCAGCACTTTGGGAGGCGAGGCAGAGGTGGGTGGATCACCTAGGTCAGGAGATCAAGACCAGCCTGATCAACATGATGAAACCCTGTCTCTACTAAAAATACAAAATTAGCTGAGCATGGTGGCACATGCCTGTAAACCCAGCTACTTGGGAGGATGAGACAGGAGAATCGCTTGAACCTGAGAGGCGGAGGTTGCAGTGAGCCAAGATTGTGCCATTGAACACCAGTCTGGGCAACAAAATCAAAGCTCCATCTCAAAAACAAAACAAAACAACTGTACAAAGATACTATGATTGCACTTCAGTAAAGACAATAAATGTAATTAACAGAAATACTTCAGAAACTAGTTTTTAATAATACTAAAAAAAATCACATAAATGATTTTTAATAAAAAATCTATAGAAAGGATGCATTAGTTTGAAAACTAGTAAATAAAGAAAAGCATCAAACATTTATCTTGACACTTCTGTATAAAGTATACTTGGGGTAGCTAATAGCTGACATATTTTTATGTAGGAGTATTCCCGCTAATTAAAGAAATAAAATCAGAAAGTCAAATCAGTCACTTGTGTACCTTGAAGGAGTTTGAGAAGTATATCAGGTAAAGGACTTTCAGTTGTGAGGAACAGAACCAACAGTGGTTTTCTTGAGCAAAGATAAAACAAGTAGGAGATTAGAGGTTGCAATAATTGAT
Source organism: Piliocolobus tephrosceles (assembly GCF_002776525.5). Lineage (NCBI taxonomy): Eukaryota > Metazoa > Chordata > Mammalia > Primates > Cercopithecidae > Piliocolobus > Piliocolobus tephrosceles. Next base: position 64,425,111 of record NC_045449.1, on the reverse strand, counting down.
GGAAAGTTGGAAAACCAGGCTTAGAAAATAACCCAGGCTACTTCAGACATCCAAGAAGCAGGAAGTCATTCAACTAACTTTTTGGAGTCACATTCTGGCCAGGATTCTGAGGCTCTGGGACCCTGCCACTGCTGCTTCTGCTTCTGCATATGAATTTTAACCTCTCTCCATCTATGTCATACCTGTTCAAGATTCAAATCCTTGACATAAGCATCTAAATTTTTGAGCCTAGAGGTCACGTGCACATACGTTTCTCTAGGAGAGTGGTTAAAACAAGGGAGGCTCTTGTACTTCCTGATTCTGTAAAATGGAGAAGGCAATGCCTTATGCCAATACCAAAAAGCTAACACACATTCACTGTGCAATTTGTTAATCAAAAAGCAATAAATAATAGAAGACACCAGAAGAAAACAGAAGAAGTTCCATGCCTGCTATGTACAGGATACAAGACATCTCATATGTGTCATCATTTAATCCTCACATCTCCAAACTCTTCATGAAAGATACTCTTGTTACCTTCCACATAATCTCACAATTCAGGAGAATAAGTCAGGTTGCTCATGTGAAATTAGTAAGGCCAAGGTTTAAATCTAAGTCTTTATAACCATGAAATTCAGCTGCTGTGGGAATCCAGAAAGAAGAAATTATATGCAATGGATGGATTGACTCAACGGATGACATTTACTTCAAACCTTGAAAGTTGAGTAAAAGTTTTGACATCTACCAATAGGGAAGGAGAATATCAGAGAGAGGGAATAACATGAGCAAGGATAGAAGAAGGAGTAAAGTTTGGAAGTCTTGGGAAAGTCTTGGGAAAAATATTGAGAACACAGATTGAGGTTAAGACTAAGTTTTAGAAACTTTGTAAGGGTAGTCTAAGAAAAGAATTTGGTCTTGACTCTGAGCATTTCTGGGAACCACTAGGTAATCTTGGATAGCATGGGTAATACTATTAGAACTATGCTTCAGGAACACTAATTTGACAAAATTTTTATGAAATTACTAGTCAATATACATTAATCTTATTAAAAGGATGTGGCTGGCGCTTTCCACTCTTTATTCAAAGACACAAAACAATGTACCTTATATGTTTTGTACTGAAATAATCTTGAAGGAAAACTCTTCCCGTGGATAACTTTAATATAAATAGCCACCTTTCCACTCGTATTAAGGTAAAAAAAATCACACATATAGCAATATTTGCTTTTTGAATAGCTAACATTTTATTTAAATCGGGAAGGGGAACATCACACACTGGGGCCTATCATGGGGAGGAGGGAGGGGGGAGGGATTGCATTGGGGAGGTATACCTGATATAAATGATGAATTGATGGGTGCTGACGAGTTGATGGGTGCAGCACACCAACATGGCACAAGTATACATATGTAACAAACCTGCACGTTATGCACATGTACCCTAGAACTTAAAGTATAATAAAAAAAAATTAAATTGAAAATGGTAGTTGAACATATAAAAATTTCTAAGGATGCTTTATGTTTAATGTAGACCTAATATTTTATTTAGAGAATAAGGAATGAAACCAAGGAAGATAGAATGACATTAAAGACATCAAATTATAAATTAGTGGCAAAGCTAAAATAAACATCTAATTTAGCACTCTGGACACTCAATTCCAATTATGTCTTATTTTACCACACAACTGCTGTCTTCTTTCCTGGCTGCTCTGGGACAAAAACAATCTCATAGAAATTGCTGCAGGTAACCGAACATTCTTTTATAATTTAAGAATAGTCTCTTATATTCCTTTTGCATTTTATTTATCCAAATTCTGTAAAAATTGAGAAGGACATCATCTTAAAAACATCTAACCTAATCTGACTCCAAAAACTGTATCTTGAAACCTGCCTTCTAGGTTGTAAAATTATCAACAGATCAGCAAACTGGCCATTTAGATATCTAATTCCAATGACAGATGAAAAATCATAGGAAATTACATGATTTTTATCTTTCTACATAGAAATAGCAAAGGAAGATTTATTACTAAACCACCTAGTTTCTTAACCAAAAAAAAACTCAAAATACATGTCGAGGGAGCATTTTAGGTTTTTAAATAGAAATTATCAATATGATCTGTCATCATTATTTACTACATGTGCTGCCCATTTATTTTTCTTTGAAAACAAAAGAAATTTAATCTTCCTTATTTTTCTTGACTTAGCTAACTATATGGCATGGTATTTTGAAAGGGTTAAATAATTTCCTTCTCTTCTGCACATTTATTTTTTTCATTTTGTGTGTGAGGTTCCCCACTAACCATAGCTCTGTCCAAAAGGAAATTAAAATGAAATACATAAGGCATGCTGGGACTTCACACTTCAGAGACTTACAAAGCAATATGGCCTGGTTAAATTGATTGTCACTTTAACTGCCCACATCTACTCTTCAGGAAGGGGGCTTACGGTTTTACTGTTCTTAACGGGACCATATCCCTTTTCCAATAGCTTAATTTAGGTTGTGCTGAAATTCCTATTAAAATCAGAGTCATTAATATTTCATTAAAAATACCCATGATGTCAGAAGCAGTCATTCCGAGCCTGCCGAGTTTCAAAGAAAACTACTCTTTGTTGGGTTGTGCTAACATCCTGATATCTAAACTCACATTTACATTTTTTCATCCACCTGAATAAAATACAAAAATGAAAGAAGGAATGTATCAAATGACTCCCATTGTCTGGTGCCTTCTGTGTTTTGATGTCTTCAGATAATACCATTAGCTCTTGACAATATGATCTTAAAACTTGACTTCAAGGATGTCAAATTATCAACAGATCAGCAGGCTGACCATTTAGATATCTTACTTTTGCACCACAAAATTAGAGCACTTGACAAATGGATATGGGGTTTCTCTGTGTCAAGTGTACTGAAGGATTTTATTTTAACAAAAGTCCTCTAGCCAGAGCCACCTTAAAATCACAGAGCTCTCACATGAATGCATATATAAAATCCCAATCATAACTAAAATGCATCATCCCGGACTTAGACAATTACTTGTAGATATTCCTTATTCTTTGCTATTTGATTTAGAGAAAAGTTGTTACAGAGTCTGGTTCAAAGCTTTGATTTTTAGTGTTTGCTTTTAGAGAGAAGATGCCTGCCCAAATACCCAGATAAAATGTGATGGATCTCTTACTCAACTGAGTTAACACTCATTCCTAAACCTGACTCATTCTCTTGGTCTTCCAGCCCAGATCCTCTTCATTGTATCACACTCTACATCTTCACCTGCCCTATGACCTCTAAATGTTTACATTTTCTTTTCTTTTTTTTTTTTTTTTTTTTGAGACAGAGTCTTGGTCTGTCGCCCAGACTGGAGTGCAGTGCCGGATCTCAGCTCACTGCAAGCTCCGCCTCCCAGGTTTACGCCATTCTCCTGCCTCAGTCTCCCCAGTAGCTGAGACTACAGGCGCCCGCCACCTCGCCCTGCTAGTTTTTTTGTATTTTTTTTAGTAGAGACGGGGTTTCACCGTGTTAGCCAGGATGGTCTCGATCTCCTGACCTCGTGATCCACTTGTCTCGGCCTCCCAAAGTGCTGGGATTACAGGCTTGAGCCACCGCGCCTGGCCAATGTTTACATTTTCAACATGATGACGTTCTCTATGAAGTTCTGTATAAGCAGTTCTCTGTTGTAGAATATCGTTTCTTTTCCACCCCTTCTAGGAAATATTTATAGCCCACACATGCTTTAGGAATCAGCTAAGATGCTACTTCTTCAGCTGGGAACTCTACTCAATGATCTCATGGCCTATAGCCTTTCCCCACAACAGCCAGTGACTACTGTTAGACCAGGGATTTTCTATGGCTCGTTTGCAACCATCTCCTTAGCACTCACCATGGTGCCTGGCATACACTAGTTCCTCCTCATGGTGTGTTGTTCTTGATAAACCTAACATAAGAGATTCAGAAAATAAAGCATATGGATTGCTTCCAATATGAAGAAACGGATGAGACACATAGCTCTCTGGCAATGTCTACAGAATGGCCAAAATTTTGCCACAAACAGAAATGCACAAAGCATATTCTAGGGTGGCAAGTAAGTGACTTTCCAGAATTGCAGCAATGAAAGATAAAGCAGAAATGTAAGTAAAGCTTAAGTACGAATTTTAGGTGCAATATATATAAAAAAAAAAATGCCTCTCCTTCCCGGGTTCCTATTCATTGTATTAATGAACCTAAATATGATTTGCGACTTATTCCCTTGATATTCCTTATAGTTAAGAACAATTGGTGGAGGACAACATAATGTACAGACTCCTCAAATTAGAGCACTATCTTACCTGAATAGAAATCATTCGGCCGGGCGCGGTGGCTCAAGCCTGTAATCCCAGCACTTTGGGAGGCCGAGACAAGTGGGTCACGAGGTCAGGAGATCGAGACCATCCTGGCTAACACAGTGAAACCCCGTCTCTACTAAAAAAAATACAAAAAACTAGCCGGGCAAGGTGGCGGGCACCTGTAGTCCCAGCTACTTGGGAGGCTGAGGCAGGAGAATGGCGTAAACCCGGGAGGCGGAGCTTGCAGTGAGCTGAGATCCGGCCACTGCAGTCCAGCCTGGGCGACAGAGCGAGACTCCGTCTCAAAAAAAAAAAAAAGAAAGAAAAGAAATCATTCATACCGCCAACTGGGGAATATTGCCCAAACTCGGTGGTACAGGCTCTGCCATTTTCTTTCTAACCTTTTCCCCTTCAGTGCCCAAGAAAATCACTTCCTTTCATTCTCAGAGAAAATCTAAGAAACTGAAAATCTACATGCCCTCAAATATTCCAGAAAGTTCATTTTCAAATTTCATTCAGAAATTTTGCATTGCACAGAAGGAATGAGTGATCAAAAAGAAGTTCCACCTGAAGAAGGCATTTTTTAACTTAAAATTGAGATTTCCCAGTATGTTTCTCAATTAAGAATGAATTGAATTTTATGCTAAAAGGTTCATATTATTTAAGTAATAAATAATGATGTCTAAAAAAGTAATTAATACAAATAATTTTTAAAAATCAATCAAAATGTTTCTTTGGCACACAAAGGATCAGTCTTTGGATACATGTATCCAAAAAGAGAAAGCATTCTGATTCAGGCTCAATTCAAAACATGGAATGAAGAATGTACTTATAAGAAGAAAATGAAATTATTAGCCAGTTGAATCCTAAAGGAAGAAAGGAGAAAATAGAAAGGAATTAGTCCATAGGCTTTTCTCGTCCAAGCAATGACTCAAAATTAGATGTGATAACTATGTGTAACCATTTGAATTATATAAGCATTACAGAAGAATAAAAAACATGTTACAATAAAAGAGATTATGTGATCATTAACAAAATAAGAAATGTGGTCTGAATAAAAGGAGGAAGCACTCTGAGATGAGTTATCTTGGTTCTTCTATTTTATAAGTAAAAGTTAGATAAAACCACATTTTTATAGTATTTAGATACTTATTTGAGCAAGTAGATATACAGGATTATCTAAAACTGCCAAACTGATGTCCCAGTCAAGCATCTCTTTATTTCTACAATGGTAGGGCAATAACAAAAAGGACGGCCTAATCTTGTCTCTCTCTTTCTCTCTCTCTTTTTTTTTTTTTTTTTTTTGTTTTTGTTTGAATGAAAAGAGGAAATGCTCAGAAGTTCACAAGAGACAAAGCAGCCATAAACTCTCAGTTTGATCTCCAGGCCAAAGACATGTAGATAAATTCAGATTCAGCTAGGGCAGGATTAACACAAGACATGATTGAATCGGAGCAAAGACAGCCAGTCCAGACTCCCCTGCCTGATTTCTGGCACTCAGTCCATTTTGATTGTACCTTAGCCAGGGCCTGTAATGCACTGAACATCTGCTTAACTATATTCTGTATTGTAGTAAAATCAAAAAGAGGTGCAGTGGGGGCAGTGCTCGCATTCAGTAGTTTTCCTGCTTAGATCACTCATTGGATTTGCTGATAAAGAAAGAAAGAAATCATAGAGGAAGAGAAGAAAAGAGAAGAGAAAAAAAATCAGATGCATAAAACATATTTAAAACATATTTAAAAGCATCGTTTGGCTAGAATGACTCAGAACGCATGAAAACTATGCTAACTACAAAATCTTCATTTTAATACTTCTAGATTAAAATCTCACTTTCACCTAGTAATTGTATTTGACAGTTAGATTGTTCTTTTCTCACAAGTGCTAAGTAGCAATATAGTTCAGTCCAGGAGTAGGCAAACTTTTTCTGCAAAGGGGATGATGATATTTTAGGATGTCCAGGCCAGACAGTCTCTTTCACAATGATACCACTTTGCTTGTATAGGGCAAAAGCAACTACAGATAACATGTTTTTTTAAAAAAAATGGTGTGATTGTGTTTCAATAAAACTTTATTTAAAAATGGCCAGACCAATTTGACATGCATGCAGTCATCTGCCAACCCTGGTTTAGGTAATTGCCTTTATCATGCATTATTTAGAAATTCGGAATCTGCAAGCCTTTGACATACAAGGAGGAAAGTAAAGTAATTTTTTTTTGCATATTGACAAAGATCCAAACTTTACAATTTTCAAATCAAATCTCAAAAAAATTGAGTGGCATACACGTGGTGAAAGAGCTAGTAAATGTTTAAAGCTGGATTCCAGCATGATTTGTCAAACTCCAAAATCTGTACTTTTATAAGTTCATCCTGCTACTGTCTTCAAGTAATTGGTCAAAATTTGATAGGCAAATCAGAAAGTAATTAAGGATGCTTACTTTAAAAAGATGTGTTTTCTAAAATTCCCATGCCTCTACAGACATGTGCTTAAGAAAATACATGTTTGGGAAATAATCAGGACCCAGAACTGTTCACAAAATTTAGTTCAAATGCTCTATTTTTAGTGAAAAATTTTATTTGCACATAAGATTATGCATAAATATTTTTCTTTACTCTTTCATGAAATATATTTTCCAGTTGATACCTTGCCCTTTTTTTATGGTATTTTTTGAAACATGAAAAAATATGTAAAATTGAAACATTTAAAATTATTTCTATTATGATTTATGTTTCTCCTTTTGCTTTTGTGGAAAAGGAGGAAATACTGGAAAGACCACTCTGAAGACCAGATAAATATTCACCAATAGTTTATTCTAATTTAAAAAATTACCTTATGATTTTGACAGTCTGAAATTTATCTTGATACCTGATTTCAAAGAGGAGTAAAACTAATTTTTTCTATAAGTCATTAATTGTGACTGTTTATTGAATAAAACGTTCCCTTTTCAAAGGGTCTGAAAGGGCTTATTTTTATTACATACTATTTATACCTTTATTAAATACTAAAGTTTTGTAGACCTAGTGTGATGGTTAATATTGAGTGTCAACTTGATTGGATCGAAGGATACAAAGTATTGGGTGCGTCTGTGAGGGTGTTGTCAAAGGAGATTAATATTTGAGTCAGTGGGATGGGAGAGGCAGACTCATCCTTAACCTGGGTGGGCACCCTGCCAGCACAGCTAGAATATAAGCAGGCAGAAAAATGTGAAAAGAGAGACTGGTCTAGCCTCCCAGCCTACATCTTTCTCCTGTGCTGGATGCTTCCTGCTCTTGAGCATCAGATTCCAAGTTCTTCAGTTTTGGAACTCGGACTGGCTCTCCTTGCTCCTCAGCCTGCAGACCGCCTTTGGTAGGACCTTGTGATCATGTGAGTTAATACGTAATAAACTCATATATATATATATATATATGAATATATATTCCATTAGTTCTGTCCAGCTAGAGAACCCTGGCTAATACAAATTTTGGTACCAGGAGTGGTTCTAGAGGAAAAGAATATTAAGGATGAAGTTCTTTCACTGATTTTGGGGTTTCTGGAGTTGGCTGCTTAATATGATTAGACCCAAAAATGCTAAGGACTCTACTTCTAATAGTATTGAGAACACTGATAGTCCTTGGCATGACCTGTTTAGAGAGTTATGCAAAATAAATGCATTTGACACTCCTGATTCATCGCTCGTGACAGCCAAGGAGTTCAGTGATTCTGTATATAATACCTCTGACTATATGTGGAGAACCAAGGAACATAATGAAGCTGGTTGGTTGCCCGTAAGTTCAGTGGACAAAGTGATGAAAGAAAATGATGAACTCAGGGATTCTATCTCCCAGCTTCAGAAGCAGATACTGAGCTTCAAATCTGCTAAGATTGCCCCAAGTGAGTCTTATTTCCTGTAGAGAAAGAGCTGAAATTGTGGAAAAACAAACATAAGCTCTTATCATGAAAGTGGCTGACCTGCAAGGAGAAGTGCATGCACAGACTCGCCAGGTGTCTACTGTTAAAGTGAGGGCATTGATTGGAAAAGAATGGGACCCTGAAACTTGGAATGGGGATGTGTGGGAGGACGCTGATGAAGCTGAGGACACTGAGTTGGTAAACTTGGATGAATCTTTTTTGCCAGAAGAAACAGTTTCCCCATTCCCCATTAGTGGCAACATCCCCTCCCCTACCCATGCTGCCATCTTTCTGCCTTTGTCTGAGGAGATAAACCCTGAGCTGCCTGAGGCAACAGTGGTGGCCTCCCATGAGGCAGTTGCCAGGCAAGGCAATGTTGATTCTCCTCAGGAGTCACCCCCAACACTCCTGTTTGCTTCTAGACCTATAATTAGACTAAAGTCCTGGTGGGCCCATAGAGATGGGACTGAGAGTGTGACCCATGGGGAGATGCACTACACTTGAAAAGAACTGCTTGAGTTTTCTAATTTATATAAACAGGAATCTGGAGAACAGGCATGGGAATAGATATCAAGGGTGTGGGATAATGGTGGAAGGAACATAGAGTTGGATCAGGCTGAATTTATTGATTTGGGCCCACTAAGTAGGGACTCTGCATTTAATGTTGCAGCTCGGGGAGCTAAAAAAGGTTCTAATAGTTTGTTTGGTTAGCTGAAATATGGATTAAAAGTTCGCCCACTGTGAGTGAGGTGGAAATGCCTGATCTCCCTTGGCTTAATGTAGAGGAAGGGATCCAAAGGCTTAGGGAGATTGGAATGGTGGAGTGGATTAGCCACTTTAGACCTACTCATCCCAGCTGGGAGGGTCCAGAAGATATACCCTTGACCAATGCCTTGCAAAATAGATTTGTGAGGGCAGCACCTGCATCTTTGGAGAGCCCTGTAATTGCTCGTCTTTGTATGTCAGATCTAACAGTGGGAACCACAGTCACTCAACCACAAAATTTAAAAACAATGGGAATAATTGGATGCCAAGGTGGCAGAGGCCAAGTGACAGCACTCAAACATCAGAGGCAAGCTGGGCATAGCTACCATAATGGACAGCAGAGGCAAAGCGGCAATCAGAATAGTCTGACTCATGTAGAGCTGTGGCATTGGCTAATTAATCACTGTGTTCCTAGAAGTGAAATTGATAGGAAGCCTACTGCATTCCTACTTAATTTATATAAATAAAAAACTTAGAGGTCGAAAGGACAAAAGACTAATTTGAATTATAAAAACAGAGAATCACGTCCCCTCAATCAATTTCCAGACTTGAGACAATTTACAGACCCAGAACCCCTTTAATTTAGGGAGGACACCACTACATTACTGATAATTTATGCAGTGAATCTTTATGGAGCAAGGCCCTGCCATCTTCTGCAGATTACTACTGGAACAGCACTTGGCCCATTACTGGGCTTTGGTGGAAACTGAACATTTGACTATGGGTCATCAAGTCACCATGTGACCTGCACTGCCTATCATGAACTGAGTGCTTTCTGACCCGTCTAGCCATTAAGTGGGTTGTGCACAGCAGCATTCCATCATCAAATGGAAGTGGTATATACATGAGGCTCAAACAGGTCCTGAAGGCACAAGTAAGTTACATGAGGAAGTGTCTCAAATGCCCATGGTCTCCACTCTTGCCACCCTGCCTCCTCTCCCCCATCCTACACTGATGGCCTCAGGGGAGCTCCCTATGATCAGCTGACAGAGGAAGAGAAGACTAGGGCCCGATTCACAGATGGTTCTGCACGAAATGCAGGCATCACCCAAAAGTAGATAGCTACAGCACTACAGCCCCTTTCTAGGACATTCTTGAAGGACAGCAGTGAAGGGAAATCTCCCCAGTGGGCAGAAATTTGAGCAGTACACCTGGTTGTACACTTTGCATGGAAGAAGAAATGGCCAGATGTGCAATTATAAATTCATTCATAGGCTGTAGCCAATGGGTTTGGCTGGATGGTCAGGACTTGGAAGAAGCATGATTGGAAAATTAGTGACAAAGAAATTTGGGGAAGAGGTATGTGGATGGACCTCTCTGAGTGGTCAAAAAATGTGAAGATATTTGTATCCCATGTGAGTGCTCACCAACAGGTGGCCTCAGCAGAGGAGGATTTTAATAATCAAAGAGATGGGATGACTTGTTTTGTGGACACCACTCAGTCTCTTTCCCAAGCCACCCCTGTCATCACCCAATGGGCCCATGAATCAAGTGCTATGGTGGCAGGGATGGAGGTTACACACGTGCTCAGCAACATGGACTTCCACTCACCAAGGCTGACCTGGCTACAGCCACTGCTGAGTGCCCAATTTGCCAGCAGCAGAGACCAACACTGAGCCCTTGATATGGCACCATTCCTCAGGGTGATCTGCTAGCTACCTGGTGGCTGATCGATTATATTGGACCTCTACCAACATGGAAAGAGCAGAGGTTTGTCCTCACTGGAATAGACACTGACTCCAAATATGGGTTTTCCTATCCTGCACGCAGTGCTTCTGCCAAGCCTACCATCTGTGAACTCATGGAATGCCTATTCACCATCACGGTATTCCATACAGCATTGCCTCTGACCAAGGAACTCACTTTATGGCTAAAGAAGTGCGACACTGGGCTCGTGCTTATGAAATTCACTGGCCTTACCATGTTCTCCATCATCCTGAAGCAGCTGGATTGATAGATGGTGGAATGACCTTTTGAAGTCACAATTACAACCCAACTAGGTGACAATACTTTGGAGGGCTGGGACAAAGTTCTCCAGAAGGCCATGTATGCTCTGATTCAGCATGTAATGTATGGTACTATTTCTTCCATAGCCAGAATTCACGGGTCTAGAAATCAAGGGGTGGAAGTGGCACTACTCACCATCACCCCTAGTGATCCATTAGCAAAGATTTTGCTTCCTGTTCCCGTGACATTACATTCTGCTGGCCTAAAGGTGTTAGTTCCGGAGGGAGGAACACTGACACCAGGAGACACAACAATGATGCCATTAAACTGGAATTTATGATTGCCACCTGGACACTTTGTGCTCCTCCTACCTTGAAGTCAACAGGTTAAGAAGGGAGTTACAGTGTTGGCTGGAGTGACTGACCTAGACTGTCAAGATGAAATGGGTCTACTACTCCACAATGGAGGTAGGAAAAGTATGCATTGGAATCCATTAGGGCATCTCTTAGTATGACCATGTCCTATGATTAAGGTCAATGGGAAACTATAATAGTCCAATCCAGGCAGGACTACAAATTACCCAGACCCTTCAGGAATAAAGGTTTGGGTCACACCACCAGGAAAAAAAAAATCCATGACCTGCTGAGTGAGGTGCTTGCTGAAGGCAAAGGGAATACAGAATGGGTGGTAGAAGAAGGTAGTCATCAATACCACCTATGACCACATGACCAGCTGCAGAAATGAGGACTGTAATTGTCATATTTCCTCCTTCTTTTGGTAAACATATTTGTGCATGTACACACTTTCACCAAGAAAATATCTTCGTTTTATTTCCTTTCTCCTTTATCCTGTGACGTAAAGTTTATTGACTTCACATCAGCATTTAAGTATTGTTAACTATGTACTAATATTTGGGTTGGGGATTGGTGCCTTTCTGGTTGTAGGAAGGATAGTTGTATTATGTTAGGCATAATTATGACCTTATTATTTTCTTCATTTGAAGATTATGTATGATCTCAGGAGATGTGTATGGGTTCAAGTTAACAAGGGGTAGACTTGTGATGGTTAATACTGAGTGTCAACTTAATTGGATTGAAGGATACAAAGTATTCATCCTGGGTGTGTCTGTAAGGGTGTGGCCAAAGGAGATGAACATTTGAGTCAGTGGGCTGGGAAAGGCAGATCCACCCTTAATCTGTGTGGACACCATCTAATCAGCTGCCAGCTCAGCCAGAATATAAAGTAGGCAGACAAATGAGAAAAGCCTAGATTTGTTTAGCCTCCCAGCCTACATGTTTCTCCCATGCTGGATGCTTCCTGCCTTCAAACACTGGAGTCCAGGTTCTTCAGTTTTGGAACTCAGACTGGTTCTCCTTGCTCTTCAGCCTGCAGATGGCCTATTGTGGGACCTTGTGATCATGTGAGCTAATACTCAATAAACTCCCCTTTATATAGATCTATACCTATCTATATCTCTACTATCTATCTATGTATCTAATCTATCATCTATCTATCTATCTATCTATCTATCTATCTATCTATCTATCTATCTATCTTCCATTAGTTCTGTCCCTCTAGAGAACCCTGACTAAAACACCTAGCTCAGAAACTGAGAAATTTATTTTTAATTTCACTAATATGTTATTTCTTCTACAGCATCAAACTTCTACTTACTGCAACTCTATAATACTTAAACATTCCTGTATCCCTCAAACCTAACTCTTCTCCCCTGTTTGTTATCCAAACCTCATTTTAGATTTTATTTATATTGCTTACTTTTTGTAATTCCTTTAATCTAGACACAGATCAAATGCTTCTTGACAGAATGACAAGTTGAAGCATGAGTATTAAGATGTTATATGTTAGTTGACTGAAAGGAAAATAAAAAGAGATGGGCAAGTGCTCTGAGTATGTGGGAAGTCCCAGGAGGTTGCTGGTCTTCAGCTGTGTTATGCATCATGCACTGAGGTCCACTCTTGTGGAACCAGCCACCATCTCCTCCCATTTGGATCAATCTTCACCTTTCTTGCCTCAGAGGTAAGGAGGTCTTGTGGTTTTAAATATTTCACTTAGAGGGGCTCCACAATTGTTTTTTTCCGATCACATTTATTTGTTTCCTCCCAAAGAATTAGAATTAGGAGATTATACATTGGTCTGCTTGAGACTATTATTTTGCAAGAGGGTGACGAGGTTAGCATGAGAAGGCTAAACTAGACTGCTTCTTCTAACTCTAGCCAATGTGCTTTTATGTTGTTGATGTTTCTCCACCAAGAGGAATGTGTTAGTCCTTTTTCACACTGCTAGTAAAGGCATACCCAAGACTGGACAATTTACAAAAGAAAGAGGTTCATTGGATTTACAGTTCCATGTGGCTGGGGAGGACTCACAATCTGGTGGGATGTGAAAGGCATGTCCCACATGGTGGCAGACAAGAGAAGAAGGCTTGTGAAGGGAAAATCCCATATTTGAAATCATCAGATCTCCTGATACTCACTCACTATCGGGAGAACAGGGCAGGAGAAATCCAACGCCAAAATTCAGTCACCTCCCATTGGCTCCCTCACACAACATGTGAGAATTCAAGATGAGATTTGAGTGGGGACACAGCCAAACCATATGAAAGAAGAAAGGCTCAGAGAACATTCCAAATGGCTGCAAATACCTCCACTGGTGACCTCACTAATTTAAAGGAATAGCAGCAAACATTTTAAGATATCGTTCTCCACCTTTACTACTTTGCTCTCTTCTGCTCTTTCTTGTAGGGAGCCAATTGTGGACTTCTTGCTAATTCTTTCAATTGGGTGCAATTCGTTCTACACTTATTTATGTTTGGTTAAGGGCCCTTAACTTGTTTTATTGACTGTACTCATTGACTGTACTTGCCATTGACTGTACAAATACATTGTTGCTATATTTACTTCATAAATCTCATTTTATTTTTGAAGAGGAGGTTTTAAAAATTTAAACTCCCATGTTGTCTCATTTCTTGCAAGTTTCTGGATTGCATTTTTTTACTTATATGAGGAGTGCATTGTTTAACTTATACTTTTAATTGACTTATACTTTTAATGAGGCGTTTTATCCTATTTGTATTTATTGTCATCACTAATAAATTTACTGTTTGGATATCAAGTTTCATCATTCCTATCTTATGTTTCTGTTTTCTTTTTATTTTTTAGTATGGGCTATAATTTGTTTGCCTTGAATATTTAACAAGTACGATTTTTAATTACACGAATGGTCACCTTTTATTTTGTTGAATAAAGCACAGTTGAACTTAATTTTTTCTCTTTACCAGTGTCAATGATAAAGTAGTATTTATTTATTCCTCCCTATTTAAAATGAGGAAAGTAGCACATTTTTATTTCTTCTTTAAATTTCAGTCGCCCAGTTTCAGGGATATCACCCAGCAATTTAGAATCTCTTTATATGATTAACGTTGTATGTGTCTGCTTTTATAAGAATTAGTTGCATTTTGTTTTATAATTACACTTATAATGCTTGTTTTTCCATAACTAGTTTAAATAGTTTTTGTGCTTTCCACCTATAATGCTTTCTAGAAACTGCCCACTTTTGAAGTCTTTATTGTGATGCAGTTAGCTAAAGGATATCTTCAATTCGTGCTTTCAGAGAAAGTATAGGAGCCTGTCTTGTCATTATATTCATATTTGAATTGTACTTTGTTTGATAATAGGTGTCTTTTGAAATAACCTATTTCCTTTAAATCCTGAATTATTGTGTTTAATGCTGAGGAGAAGGCATTGAAGACAGCCTGAATTTTTGTTACTATTAGTAGCAAATTTTGCTTTATTTACGTTGTTTACTTGACATTTTTGGATTCTTATTCTTTTGAGATGCAGTTGTATGTATTAGTCTATTTTGATTAATTTTGCCTGATATATAGCCTACCTATATATTCTTCAGATTTGGGTCTTTTACTCAGGATTATATCTTATTCTATCTTTATTATTGCTTCTGCTCCATATTTTCCAGTCTCATTTTCTGGAATTCCAGTATTCCATATACTCCTCTCTACTTTCTATCACTACTACTTAACATATCTTAGTTAAGACATTCTAAATTGGATTTTTTCGTTAGAGCAACCCAACCTAATATGAATAGATATGATATACATTTTCAGTACCACTTCAGCAGCACAAAGCGTAAGACAAGTTGGCGTTTTCAACAGTGGCAGTTTATCTCTTCTTGCTTGGGGAAAATGCCTTACTGGGGACAGCTATCAATGGTCCCTGTTCCGTTTTGCTTGCCTTCACTCCCAGTACACAGTATGTCTGTCTCTGATATTCTTTTTGGTGCTGCTGTCTGAAATATCAGTGACAGGGTCTGCCTGATCAAGAAGAAAGTTCATTGTCTTTCAGACTTTCTGCCTGGCATATTTCTCTCACAGATTCTTCCAAATATGTTTCTCATCTGGGACACAAAGGAAAACTCATTTGGAGCACTTGATCTCAATCCCAAGCCCTATTTTGGCCATAAGTCTCCACCACGCTCTGTCTGAGTTGGGCATGTTAGAAAGATTTTACCACAATTTTTTCCAAATTAATCTTGTCTAAACTATTTTTTCAGAAGAAAGATTTAGTAATTTAGGATCTTCCTTTAATCTCATCATATCTTTATCCAGTTTTCATGGGAAAGTTTTACATGCAGATAGTATTTCGTTTTCTCTCTCTCTCTCTTTTTTTTTTTTTTTATGGATTCTCTCTCTGTCGCCCAGGCTGGAGTGCAGTGGCACAGACTTGGCTCACTGCAACCACCGCCTGCTGGGTTCAAGCAATTCTCCTGCCTCAGCCTCCTGAGTAGCTAAAACTATAGGCATGTGCTACCACACCTGGATAATTTTTGTATTTTCAGTAGAGATGGGGTTTTACCACCTTGGCCTTGCTGGTCTTAAACTCCTGACCTGCAGTGATCAGACAGCCTTGACCTCCCAAAGTGCTGGGATTTCAGGCATGAGCCACTGCGCCTGGCCAAAGAAAGTAAACTTAGAAGGCCCCGGTGAGATATGAATTCTATCTCTTACAATAAAGCAAAGCAGAGAGAGTAAGATAATCTCCTTGCATATTTCAAATGTTCAAATCTAAGTTTTGAACCTGGCATTATTTAGGCATCTGTGTTCAAATTACTGACTTTTTAAAAACACTGTTTTAAGAAATTTATTTCAATTGACAAGGAAAAATTACATATACAGTACTTAATGGTATACAGCATGATGCGATGTTACATGTACACCTTGTAGAATGGCTATGTGGCTATGTCAAGCCATTTAACATATGCCTTACTTCAAATATGTATCGTTTTCTTTTTTAATGAGAAGACTTTAAATGTACTCTTAGCAATTTTCAAATATTAAATATATACTATTAACTGTGGTCACTATGATGTACAATTGATCTCTTGAGCTTATGCCTCATATCTAATGGATATACTATGTGTCCTTTGAATTCACATATCCCCAGTCCCCAGACCACCTCACCAGCCTCTGGTAAACACAATTTTGCTCTCTGTTTCTGTGACTTACTGAAAACTCTTGACCCTTAGTACTAATGAGCAATCACTGGTCTTCAATTAACAGTGGGGTCTCAGACAAAAAAAAAAAAAAAAGAGAGAGAGAGATGTTAGTTATAAATAAATGTGTTTTGTTGTTTGTTTGTTTTTTGTTTTTAGCTTTACTTGAGACAGAGTCTTGTTCTGTCACTCAAGCTGGAGTGTAGTGGTGCGATCTTGGCTCACAGCAACCTCTGCCTCCCGGGTTCAAGCGATTCTCCCACCTCAGCCCCTGGAGGAGCTGGGATTACAGGCACGCAACACCGTGCCCAGCTAATTTTTTGTATTTTTAGTAGAGACGGTGTTTCATCATGTTGGTCTGGCTAATCTCCAACTCCTGACCTCAAGTGACCCATCCACTTCGGCCTCCCAAAGTGCTGGGATTACAGGCATGAGCCACCGCCCAGCCTAAAATGTCCTTTTTTGTTAAAAAAAAACAAAAACAAAAAAAACACAAAAAACTGGCTACTAAAAATGTAAAATCACACATGTGGCTTTCACGTCTGACACGTTTGATTTTCATACAACCAGCACTATGTAGAAAACTAGCAAAGCCACTGGTGTGTCTAGGACAGACTGCGAGAAAGGAAGAAAGGCCAGAGAGCACAACGGAGGGCTGACCATAGTCCAGATGGAGAAGTGGCCTGTCGACTGTTGCAAAGATGTCAGCTTTCATTCTGAGTGAACTGCACATCCAAACCATTACCGAGTCTGAAGCAGAGAACATTTGTGCTGACATCATATTTAAAAGGGTCTCTATGTTTGGTGTTTTGTGCCTGAACACCAATGAGGCAAAGGTAAAGTCAGGAAAATGAGTTCAAAGGCTATTTTATTAATTGAGTCAAGAGATGATGATAACTATGGAACAATCAGTAAGAGAAAACATCTTCTGGAAATCACAACAAATATAAAATGGATGAAAAATAAGAGGAAGAAATCATGAAAATAGGAATAATTCTAGGAGGTTCAGAGAGAGGATAAAATAAATCATAAGGCCGGGCGCGGTGGCTCAAGCCTGTAATCCCAGCACTTTGGGAGGCCGAGACGGGCGGATCACGAGGTCAGGAGATCGAGACCATCCTGGCTAACACGGTGAAACCCCATCTCTACTTAAAAAAAAAAAAAAAATACAAAAAAAAAACTAGCCGGGTGAGGTGGCGGGCGCCTGTGGTCCCAGCTACTCAGGAGGCTGAGGCAGGAGAATGGCATAAACCCTGGACACGGAGCTTGCAGTGAGCTGAGATTTGGCCACTGCACTCCAGCCTGGGTGACAGAGCGAGACTCCGCCTCAAAATAAATAAATAAATAAATAAATAAATAAATAAATAAATAAATAATAAATAAATAAATAATGATAATGATAATAATGATGGACATTTTCCCAAACCTGAAAATGGGTCTTCAATTTGGAACAGCCACTAAAAAAGCAATCGTCTATAAGATGCACTGTTTCATAATTCAGACATTCAAAAACTAAAATGGATATACTAAAAACATATGGAGGAGGAATAAAACAGATCACCTCCTAAGAATCTGAAATTAAACTTCTCAGTGGAAATTTCGAATACTATACTAAGAATTTGAAATTAAACTTCTCAGTGGAAACTTTGAATACTAGTAGAATATTGAGTACTAGTAGAGTATCTCAAGCACAGAAGAAAGCCCAAGTAGAATAATTTTGCACGAGGAGTCCACGGCAGCTAGTGCAAAGGAGGAGGCAAAGCTCAGTGTGTACTAGGGATAGGGGGTGAAATTAACAGCATGCTAGGATCTGTGCTTTCAATATTAGAAAAACTTAGTGACAGGAGCTTGATGGGATTTTTAGAACAAAGGTATAAAGATATTTAAGCAAATATAAAATCAGTAAGTGAGGAAATTTGAAAAGTAGCATGTAAGCAGTGAATTATAACATAAACACTAGTGGTAACAGATTAAATCCCCAAATTGTGATAATATTATATGACACCACTGTGGGACAAGGGAACATATGAGTATACAACAAAGTTAAACCCTTCTTCTCCTGTTACAGGAATTTGATAATGTCAGAAATTGATAAATATGTATGAATACAAATTTATACAAAATATAAGCACATTACTATTTCCTAAATATATTTAAAAATATAAACAGGCTGGGCGCAGTGGCTTATGCCTGTAATCCATGCACTTTGGAAGGTTGAGGCGGGTGGATGACGAGGTCAGGAGTTTGAGACCAGCCTGGCCAACATGGCGAAACCCCGTCTGTACTAAAATTACAAAAATTAGCCAGGTGCAGTGGCAGGCACCTATAATCCCAGTTGCTCAGGCGGCTGAGGCAGGAGAATTGCTTGAACCCTGGAGGTGGAGGTTGCAGTGAGCCAAGATCATGCCACTGCACTCCCATTTGGGTGACAGAGCAAGACTTCACCTTGAAATATATATATGTAAATATATGTATATAGCTATATATGCATATATGCAAATATATGTAAATATATACACACAAACACAGATAAATAGATGAAGGTAAACAGCAAAAAATATAGAAAAGATTTGTCTCTCAGAAGCAGGATTAGGTATTCAGAAAGAATAGTATTTTCCTTAGAAACATTTGGTACTGTTGTCAATTTTGTGAGATGGATTGGATTACTGGTGTCAGTTATTCACTCCTTTGTAACAACTACATTCTCACATAACTGTAGAACCCCCTCATTTACCGAGAAATGTTCGTGACACTGCTACAGGACTTGGATGTACACCCATGTAATTTTCTTTAGCCAGTGGAATGGTAGAGGGCATGAGACACACACAGAGGCTTTAAACATATTTTTGGTATTTTATTTGCCTACTTGTGCTTCTGAGATTCACCAAGAGAATAGAATGCTACTGGCCCAAGGAGAATGTAGAAACCTGTGGTGCCAACTTGAACCCAACTTTACCATGTAGTGAAGCCCAGCTTCTTCCAGTCAAGTCCGAGGAGCCATAGTTGGTCAACCCATGAGTAAGAAAATGGTGGCAGTTGCCATAAGCCAAGAAAAATATGGTGATGTAAGACACTGAGAACTTCGAAGTTGATTAATCCAAATTAACTAATACTCTACCTTTATGATACATACACCATGAGAAAATTCATCAAAACAAATTTTATGCTAACTAAAAATAATAATAACAAAAAAAGGAATCGGTGGGAAAGTTAGCATTCCACACACTAGAACTTCATCTGCTCAAATAAAGTAGTCATATATCTATCTGTTTATTTCATTCTGACAACATTAAAATCTGTTCTCAGCCAGGCGTGATGGCACATGGGCACATAAGCCTAATGTTTTGGGAGGCTGAGTTGGGAGGATTGCTTGAGCCCAGGAGTTTGAGACCAGCCTGGGCAACATGGTAAGACCCTGTCTCCACAAAAGATTAAAAAATTAGTTGGGCATGGTGGCTCACGCCTGTGGTCCCAGCTACTTGGGAGGCTGAGGCAGGAGGATCATTTCAGCCCAGGAGGTTGAGGCTGCAGTGAGCCATAATTGAGCCGCTGCACTTCAGGCTGGGCAACAGAGCCAGACCCTGTGTCAAACAAACAAACAAATAAACAAAAAGTAAAAGGAAAGAAAATTTTAAAAAGGAACAGAAAAAAAATCTATTCTCTTCCCAGGAATAGCATGGGTGACTCAGCGTGAGCAATCTGCTGGGTCACTGTTATCCAAAAAACCTGGAAATTATACAGATTATAAACATTCTTTGTTTGGATCTGTGACCTGCTTTTTCAGAAGGCTGCTCTCTATTTCTGGCCCTGCAGCAACTTCACCCTCAAGGCTTTTCCAACTAGTTTCCCTGTTCTGGGAGTGCTGCTATCTGCTTCCATCTGGTGTTCCCCCATCCCACTGTTGAAAGGGAAATCAGTTCCATTAGTTTAGAGCAGTGCAATATCACAGAGTGGAAGAGGCCAGGGAGAGATTCATGGGCACAGATCATGGGGGGATTGAGTGGGTTTTGAAGGGACGATAAGCATGGGATGCATAAAACAGAGTACACAGGGGTCTCCTTTCTACCTTAGGAAATAGAAAATTACTTTTAAGATCCCCAAAGGGAAATCAATGGCTTTCTCCCCCATGGTGAAACTTTCTTGTCTTAACAGGAACGACATAAATAACACTTTTATTATAAGGAAGAATCGGCCTCTTATTAAGACTCATAAATCAACAGTTATTTTATTTTCACAACATGACTCCCAAATGTAATTTTAATGTGAAACATATTTTAAATGGCATGTGGGTATACCTAATTTATATTTGTTTACATATACGGTACTGAGGTATCTACTTTTATGTTTGAATACATATTGTATTATTTGGGAGAATACATTATTTTACTGTATGTAAAAAGCTAGATATAGTGGAAAAATATGGGGCTTTAAATGTATGAGAGTGTTGAGAAGCATGAGAGGCAGAGAGGACTGGGGTCAAATTCCAGCTGCATCTTTTATACATTACGATCGTGTTTGTTTTTTTCCCACTGTAAACCTGGTGTCATCACAGTGTCTGACACAGAATATGTGTTCAATATGTATTCGTTTGATAGTGAGTAATAGATGAGTTACCTGAAGTTTTAAGTGAGTAAGTGACTTCTCTGAGCTCAATCTGTGGCACACACAGGATAGAACCCAGCCTACTTGTCTCCTCATTGAGTCGTCTTTTAATCAGACTTAGTCACTTGTATTTTAGCTTATACCTTTTGTGTCTAATCGTTGAAACCAAGTTTAAATTGAAATAAAGAAAATGTGGGAATTTAATTAAATGTCCCTAGAATATTTCTTAAGTCAACCCCAGCCCTGGGAAAAATAAGAAAACAGGTGTGTCCCTGCAACATCTAGCAACAAGGTGTGCATGCCTCCAGGGAATTTTTTCTTCCAGGGTTTTCTGCTTTTCTCTATAAAGTGTGGCAGCAGCATCCTATCATCTCACAACAGAATACCTTTCTCTTCATGAAGCAAATTATCACGGATAATACCTCGACTGTTGATACTGGTGATGGTTAATTTGTGTCAGCTTTTGTCAGCACGCTTACTTCTCATGGTTCCAATGCCTGGCTTACTCTTAGTGGGGAGTTTTAAGTGATCATGAGAAATGTAGGGATCTTGATCAGACAAGGTCGTATCTCTGTGGGACTTCCAGGAATTAGGCTATGAACTGTGAAGTCCGGGCAAGGTCATCAACAACAGCAGCATTGCCTGTGGGTTTCTGGCCTTCCTATTGATGATGTTGGTGACAATAGTCTTTGAGACAACCAACACGAGAAGTCTGAAGCCTTTTAGTTGAGAATTTGATGATGATATGGTTTGGCTGTGTGTCCCACTCAAATCTCATCTCCTATTGTAATTCCCATTCTCCCCCTGTGTCAGGGGAGAGACCTCGTGGGAGCTGAATGCGTCATGTGGCTGGTGTCTTCCATGCTGTTCTCGTGATAGTGAGTGAGTTCTCACGAGATCTAATGGTTTTAAAAGCATTTGTCATTTCCACTGCTTGCACTTCTCTCTCACTTGCTGCCATGTAAGACGTGCCTGCTTCCTCTTCCACCATAATTGTAAGTTTTACCCAGGTCTCCCCAGACATTCAAAAGTGTGAGTCAATTAAACCTCTCTTCTTTATAAATGACCCAGTCTTAAGTGTTTCTTTATAGCTGTGTGAAAACAGACAAATACACATGGCATGGGGTTCAAAGAGAATACAGAAGCAGTTGCAAAATAGAACCTCAGTGGGGTAGAAGAGCTCCTAAGTTATTGTCGACTTAGCTCAGAGGCCATGCACACAACTACTTGGCTCAGAGTGCAAAGCTTCCAAGGTATGACAGGTCCCATACAAAGTTATTCAGTAGGCTTGCATCAGCTCCAAATTATATTTTTATGTGTCCACAGGACACAGAAACATACCCGCAAATGGAATTCTTAGAAAAAGGCTTGATTTTCCTAGAGTAAGTGTGCAAATTCAACTCAATAACTGTATTAACTAGGCCATATGGATATGCAAAGAAAAATTTTCCATAGCTAAATATGTTAACTCTAAGCCCTAGTCAGCCATCACACAAATATGTAAACAGATATAAGAAGAAACTTGAGAAAGTGCAAAATGTGAATTTAATGAAAGTCCATCTTTTCCCAAAACCCAAAGGAAAATTACTTTGTTATTTATTTATTCTTACTTTACTTTTTTTTTCTAAAATGTATTTGAAGCTGCAAAAGGTGAGGATTAAGATAATGAAAGCCATCTTTCATTTATACTTGTTTTGCTGCCTATATATAATAAATCAAGTGAGTCCACAATAGGTATGTTTTTAGTTTACCATAAAACAATAGTGATCAGACTGGTGATATTTATTTATTAAAAAATTGAAATAGTTATAACTAAAGCATGCTTAAAAATATAAACCTTTGGGGCAATATTTTGAACATTTTATATATTCTCACTAATGGCTTCAACCTCACAGAAGCAGAAGCAGTCTGAAAACCTCTCACTTATGCCAAGTCAACATTTAAAGGCAAGTGGGTAGCCCTTATCTAAGACGTGTCAAATGGAATCTGTGGCCACATGACAAAAATGAAGTACATGTTAACAATGACAACAGAAAACTTAAAATGTTTTTTGGCAAATGTTCTTACTGCTTCAACAATATCTTCAGTAGTAAATTAATGCTTGTTAGGATGGATGGTTCTAAATACTGAAAATGATTGTGCAAGTTATTCCATGATCCTGTGATTTTAAACACTGTGTGGGTGAAGTGGTGAAGAGTGATTGTTAATAGGTTTATCTTTAAGCATCGAGGGCATATTTTAATTACTGTATTACCATGAGAATACATTTCTCTATAATCAGTTTCCTGGGGGTTTGTCACCTAGAAAACATTCACTTGTGAGGGTACAGCAGCCAACTGGTCCAAGATTTTATTTTATAGGAAATCATCAATTGACATATTTTACAGATATAGTTCATGAGATATTATATTTTATCCTTTAATTTCATATCCTTTTTGAAAGAAAATTACTAAAGCATAATACTTTTTAGTGTTTTATAAACTACATCATCACATCAGTATAATATGTTATGTTACATTTTTGATAGCAGAATGGGATTTTCTTAAAATTTACCAATACACTGATTCCTAAGTTCTTATATATTCTGTAATGGATCAGGGCCTAGATAAAGAAGTTGGTACATGTACTATGTGTATTTTTTTTTTTTTTTTTGCTCTTACTTAATATGTTTTCTTATTAACCTGTTTTCATAGATTACTTTTATTTAATTATGTTTAGATAAGAGACAACATTCAAGAATTGATGCAGAAAACAATCATTTCTTGTAATAAGAGTCTGAGCAAAATATCTTTGGAAATGAACTCCAATATACTCTAGGTTGGGAGAGTAAGGAAACTTACAGATCAGAAATCAAGATTGTCAGCAAATTTATATCAACATGATTCTCACAGAGTCATTTATAGAATTTCGTGGCACTCCCTTCGAATGGTTGCCTGAAACATAAATCTGGGTTCCAGATGAGTAATTAGCATAGAAATGTGGGCTTAGACATTTTAGAAGAGCATCCTTCCCGAAAAGTCAGCTTTCAGAGGGCAAAAAGTCCCACCTGAAAGAAGCTATAGGTGAACCCTGAATGAAGACTAGGAGAAAATAGGTGCTGTCAGTAACAGTCTGCCTGTTTCAAGTGTTGCATTTGTAGGACTCAATAGGAAAGGACCTGACATCCAGCTGGAGAATAAGGCTAGGCATATGGCTCCATGGCCACTCCTCTGCTTGTGTAGTAGGACCATGAACAAGATGGCCATATGGGATTAGTCCTAAGCCAAACAGTATGGGCTCCCTTTCATTAAACCTAATGGAGAGGACTTCATCATTGAATGCCCAAATTATAGGCAGCAGAGGCCCATGCAGAGCTCTTGATGATGCTACGCTCTAGAAGAGACCAGCCAGCTATTTGGTGGAAGACTGATTCTATTAGATTCCTTCTACACTGCTGTGGGGCTGTGAGCCATTTTTATCAGAATGGGCTGTATGTTGGCTTTCCTTCTCTGCCCACAGTGCCTCTGCCAGCACCATTACCCAAGGGTTTAAAGAATACTTGATGGAATATTAATGGAAGGGAAAGCACTAATTGGGGCAGCAACTCAAACAATTGAGAAGTTGGGGAAAGTCATACCTACAAGAAAAACACAAGCCAGTGGTTGTTTCTGTGCACCATTGATGCACTGGAGAAGAACAATGAAAGGCTATTCATAACTAATCACTAATTTAACACTAATTGCAAAATCAGAGAAAGAGATGTTTAGCTTCTGCGTAACACAGTTACCATAGACATATTTAAGAATTGGCCATATCTCTGGGTGCGGTGGCTCACGCCTGTAATCCCAGCGCTTTGGGAGGCCAAGGCGGGTGGATCATGAGGTCAAGAGATAGAGACCATCCTGGCTCACACGGTGAAACCCTGTCTCTACTAAAAATACAAAGAAAGCTGGGCATGGTGGCTGGCGCCTGTAGTCCCAGATACTCAGGAGGCTGAGGCAGGAGAATGGTGTGAACCCGGGAGGTGGAGCTTGCAGTGAGCCGAGATCGTGCCACTGCACTCCAGCCTGGGCGATGAGTGAGACTCTATAAAAAATAAATAAATAAACAAACAAAAAAAAAATTGGCCAAATCTACACCTCGGTGCCTTGGCCGATAGGGGAGACCTTATTATGTAAGTTCCTAGAACTACATTTAACTGCTGCTTGCCAAGGTAGTACACCAAGAGCAACATTTGATTTTTGTTTCTGTCCTAGGACATAGAAAACTAGAAAGTGTCACTCATTTTAACAATAAAAAAATTAAAGATAATAAAAATCAAAATCATGAATTTTCTTCCTTCCTTCCCTCCCTCCCTTTCCTTCTTTCTGTCTTTCTGTTTTTCTTTCTGTCTTTCTATCTTTTCCTCCCTCCCTCCTTCCCTCCCTCCCTTCCTTCCTTCCTTCTTCTCCTTCTTTTCTTCCCACCTTCCTGCCTTCCTGCCTTCCCGCCTTCCCACCTTCCCTCCTTCTTTTATCAGAGTCTCACTCTGTCACAAACTGGAGTGCAATGGCATGATCTTAGCTCACTGCAACCTCCACCTCCCAGGTTCAAGCAATTCTCCTGCCTCGGCCTCCCAAATAGCTGGGATTACAGGCGCATGCCACCATGTCTGGCTAATTTATGTATTTTTAGTAGAGACAGGGTTTCACTGTGTTGGCCAGGCTGGTCTCGAACGCCTGACCTCAAGTGAACTGTCCGCCTCGGCCTCCCAAATTGCTGGGGTTATAGGTTGAGTCACTGTGCGTGGGAATTTTCTTGAAGGCAACAGAGGAGAGACAAGATCCAAGGACAAATAGGTAGGAGCTTGGGAGCTTGAAATAATAATTAAAAAATACACATCTTCTAAGGGAAGGCAGGGCAAATGAATGAGCACACCTGTGGCAGAGCACAAGAAGTGACAGACACTACACACGAGTAAGAAGCTTGGGTACTATTTTAACTAATTGCTAATGATTGCATGAGGGCCAGTGTGACACTATAGAATCCTTGAAAGTCCTAGACAACTCCGAGGGGAGTTGACATCCACTTGCAGTCTCCTTGCCAAGGATATCCAGCCAGTATTCATGAGAAATACTGGTGGCAAGGAGGAGACCAGAGAGAGGTTCTCACTGTGGTGTCAGCACGGAAGGAGAAATCTTCTGGGAGAAAGACACCCAGGCAACATGGAACTTCCCCCCTTTTGTTTTTTTAATGTATTTTGTTTTATTTTAAGTTCCGTGATACCTGTGCTGGACACACAGGCTTGTTACATACGTAAATGTGTGCCATGATGGTTTGCTGCACCTATCAACCCATCACCTAGGTATTAAGCCTCATATGCATTAGCTATTTATCCTGATGCTCTCCCTACCCTCGCTCCCCACAACAGGCCCCAGTGTGTGTTGCTTCCCTCCCTGTGTCCATGTGTTCTCATTGTTCAGCTCCCACTTATAAGTGAGAACATGTGGTGCTTGGTTTTCTGTTCCTGTGTTAGTTTGCCAAGGTTAATGGGTTCCAGATCCATCCATGTCCCTATGAGGGACATAATCTCATTCCTTTTTATGGCTGCATAGTACTCCATGGTGTATATGTATCACATTATAAAACTTCTCTCTCAATTAGCACCTTTCCTTCGGCCACTGGGGGAGGTATAGTAAATCTTGTCATACTCCCACCTCCAAAGCACATGTAGAACTCATTTTTGCATTGTTTCCTTTTCGGGGGAGTGGGAGGGGAGGAAAGATAAAAGAAAAACTCTCCTCCACCTTAGGAGTGGGGGATAGGAAAAGAAGGAAACATTTTATAACCCAGGATCTTATACAAACACCTTCAGAATTCTGAGACTGTTGAAGCAGGGTCAGGAAATGATCTCCCACAAAAATCCTCCATAGAGATAAGGCAGAATTTAGGAGCCACGAAGAGAAAAAGAGGGTTCCTAGGAAGGACTCATTCCTGGTGCTTGAGTTCACAGAGCCTAACTAAGACCAAGAAAACAGAGCAAGTGCCTCTGCCTGTATCACTAGAAATGTCAAGCAGTGTTGGAGGAGGGACAAGATTGTGACTCAGGTACACCAGTCTGGCTGACAGCATTGGGCGGGGCATGAACATTGAGGAAAATCCCTCTAAACATACTATTACAAAAACAGGGCATTTTTAGAGGATCTGAAGCTTTTGGTTTTCAAATGAGGGCAATTTGACTCACGGGGACATTTTGACAATATTTGGAGATCCTTTTAATTGGCACACCTGGGAATGGGAAAGTGTCACTGGTATGGAGTGGATAGAGGCCAGGGATACTGCAGAACCTTCTATAGTACACAGAACTACCATGACCACTGCCACCATCGTCACCAACAAGGAATTCTCCAGACAAAAATATCGGTGACCCCAAGGTTCTAAAACTCTGAAATAAGGCAACCGCGGTAACACTAAAACTCAAACCTAGCCATACTCCTGATTAAATTGACTCCTACCTTCCCTTCCTTAATAAGTATAGCCTGGTAAGCAAGTAAACAAGGAGCAAGCAGTTCCAGGTTTAAATATTGTGTAAATATTGCGTAAATCAGACAATATATACTATTATGTTCTATGCCAATTGTGTGACATTTAATTAAAAATTATGAGACACATACACACACACACACTCACTTTAGAAAATGGCATTGTAAAAGACAAAACAATCAACAGGCCCTGAATGAAAATTGACACAGATGGTTGAACAGCTAGAGAAATATTTTAAAATATGATTAATATAATTATGCTACTATATTATAAAAAGCTAGACACAAATGCATGAACAGATGGGGATTTCAGCAGAGAGAGGCAAGCTTTAAGAAAGAATACATTGAAGAAGCTAAAATGAAAAACAAACAAAAAGTAACAATATAAGAGAGGAAGAATTCTTCAGGCATATTCGCTAGTAAACTTGACACATCCTGGGAAAGAATACATGAATTTGAAGATAGGTAAATAGAAATAACACATACACACACACACACACACACACACACATACACAAAACAGAAAGTAAAAAGAATGGGGAAAAGTACACAGATCATTTAAAGAGCCATGGGACAATGTCAAATGACCCAACCTACGTGTAATTGAAGTTCCTTCAGAAGAGAGAGAGGAGGGAAAATTTAAAGACATAACACCCAATCATTATTTTAAAAAGAATGAATTAAAATATAGAGATGATGAAATTACATAAACAAATAGCAAGATCCAACTATATACTGTCTACCAAAAAACCATTAGAAATGTAAAACCTTAGAGTAACTAAAGTAAAAGGAACCACATCATAAACGAACAACAGAAAAGTTGGAATTACTATATTCATCTCAGATAAACTAGGCTGGATACCAGAAATAATGAGGGACATTACAAAATGATAACAAGGTTAGTTCACCCAAAGACATAATTTAAATATGTATACACCTTAAAACAGGACATCAAAATACAATGAACAAGAATGGATAAAGCAAGAGAAAGAGACAAACCCACAATTATGATTGGAAACTTAAACATTTCTCTCTATTTAAAAACAAAGTAGACAGATAACCTATGAAATCATAGCTGACCTGAATCAGACTGTCACCCCACTCGGCTTAATTGATAGAGAATACTGCCCAACAACACTGAACACATTCAAGCACACACGGCGAATTCACAATGACAGGTCATATTTTTTGTCATTAAACAAACTCAACAATTTAAAACTATTGAAACTATGCAAAGTATGTTTTCTATCCAAAATGGAATTGAGCTAAAAATCAGTAACAGAAAGATAACTGGGAAATCTTTAATGTTTGGAAATTGAGTAACATTGCATCTGATGAACTGACGGGTCAAAATCAAACGACAAGTGAATATTTAGTTGAATGAAAATTAAAATGAACATCAAGCATTTCTGGGCTGCAGCTAAAACAAAGCTCACTCCACTTTTGTGATGGTCAGGGTGCACTCTGGCAGCCCCTCATCTCAGTAAAACTGCCTGCCTTCTCCTTTCTGTCCTTCTGTTTCTCGGGCACCATCTGAGAGGCCTGTGGCAACTGCTCAGAGATTCTTACAGATGAGAAACTTGACGGTGAAAGGAAACAAGTTCCATAGAGCAACTCATGAGTATTGGAGGGACAAAAGATCAGATTCCAACCCTTAAGAAACACTATCAAAGGAGAGTCTACTCATTGTTTCAGAAGGTCCCCAAGCAAGATTGATACACAATTGCCCTGGAAATGGTAAGATCAATAGCATGTGTCAGGAGCGGTAGTCGCTCTTTTTCTATCACATTGTTCTCACACTTCTACTCTCATCAACTGCAATCAATTCCCAAAATAAACCTACAAGCAATGCAGCCCCTCAGGCTGTGTTTCTTGAGAGAACTCAGGATAAGAAAAGATTACAATTTTTTTCTTTTGACTACTACTTCCACATATTGCTATTTGTTACGATTACAGATAATGTGGTGGGACATCATTATATATATGTGTGTGTGTGTGCGTGTGTGTACACACGTATACATACCTCCCCACACACAAACACACACACACACACAATCTTTGTCACACACATGTATATGTATTAGATTCATTGGACTAGCGTGTTAGGTAAAAGCATTCATGAATTTCATATTTTGACAAATAATGCAAATTTTAACAGTTGTAACTGTTTATATTCTCACCAAAGCTCTGGGTGGCTTGCTATTTCATGTTCTGCCCTTTCTTTTCAATTTCATTTTAGATTCCTTGAGAGCAAAGACTAAGTTCACTATGTTATATCCCTCATAGTAGCATAGTATCTATTGGAAATACGTTCACAGGCTGAAAGGTTACATAGAAGTAAATATTTTTTCTACAGAGGAGAGAACAGGTAGGATGCAAAAGTCAAACATTCCAACATTTAGGGGTCCTATCAAAACAGAGCAGGCCAATCAGTGGAGGTTCAGACTCCAGGTAATTGGCCTTTTACAAACTTTCCTTGCCTGTAATATTCATTTAATTGAAATATGCATTCACTAATTATGAACATAGCAAATTATGGAAAATAACAAAATGATTTTGGAATTATTTATTTTCTTATGAGGTAGCCTCAGAGTTAATCATCCAGATTTTTCAAAAGAATTTATTATGGGAATTTAGTAATACAGTAGTAGTATTTTCACAATATACTTGATGGGTGGGTAATTCTCTCAGAAAAATAAAAGTCATAAATATTAAAATTTATAAAGGCTCAATTGCTCCAAACTTTTCTGTTGCAGAAAAGTAGTTAAAATCTTAGCTGCTGCTGACTTCCCCCCGGGGACAAAATTTTTACTGGAAAGGTGGTTGTACTATGGAAACATTTACCAGCTGCAGGTATAATACTGTGTCTGTTGTCAGACTCACAATTTCATTGGTTTATTTCTGGAGGATTATTTAGATGGCTGTGGTCTTATATCCAGGCCCCGAGGAAAGAAAAAAAAAGACAGAAAAAAAAAAAAAAAAAAAGAAAGAAAAAGGAGCCTATGAGGTGTGCCTTCTCACTACAGAATAATGATTTGTTATGTGTTTGTCTGAGTTAAATATAGCAGCCAGTCATCTTGCACAGTTCTATATTATACTCTGCTCACCAAAAAAAAAAACAAAAAAAACAAAAAAAAATTGTTTGGATAGTAGACGTAGTCTCCATAAAAACCATAGCTCATTTCTCCATTTCTCCATTTATTTAAGGTAGATTTACAGGGCTTATGATGATATAAATTTTACCAATTAATCAATAAGAATTGAAATTTGTTTGACTCACTAATGCCATCATCTTTTACTCAAATTTGTTATTATTTTAACAACGGTGATTTTGAACGTGACACTCCTAATGGCAGCAGCAATTATTTGGGAGGGGGAGGTGGCTGACTGTTCACTCCCTTGGGTTATTAATCAATTGGTGGGTTGAGGGCAAAAATTAATTAGGGATTACAAAACCCTCCTTCGTTATATTAAATGGCTCACTGAAAACAAATAACCTCACCTGCATTAATTTCATGAGTTCGAAGATTAAAGAAATTGAATTGAATTCCTTACAAGTGATTTTCAGTTCCCAAGCTGAGATCAACATAGTGTTCAAAAGCAGCCTATGTCTCAAGGAAAGTCTGGGACTTCAATTTATGCTGCCTTTTCTAGTTGCACCAGGCATTTGCTAGACCCAAAGTCTTTATGATTTGATTAAAACTAAGGTGTTCTTATTATTAGTATTATTATTATACTTTAAGTTCTAGGGTACATGTGCACAACGTGCAGGTTTGTTACATAGGTATACATGTCCCATGTTGGTTTGCTGCACCCATCAACTCTTCATTTACCTTCGGTATTTCTCCTAATGCTATCCCTCCCCCAGTCCCCAGTGTGTGACGTTCCCCACCCTGTGTCCAAGTGTTCTCATTGTTCAATTCCCACCTATGAGTGAGAACACGCGGTGTTTGGTTTTCTGTCCTTGTGATAGTTTGCTGAGAATGATGGTTTCCAGCTTCATCCATGTCCCTGCAAAGGACATGAACTCACCTTTTTTTATAGTTGCATAGTATTCCATGGTGTATATGTGCCACAGTTTCTTAATCCAATTTACCATTGATGGACATTTGGGTTGGTTCCAAGTCTTTGCTATTGTGAACAGTGCCGCAATAAACATACGTGTGCATATGTCCTTATAGTAGCATGATTTATAATCCTTTGGGTATATACCCAGTAATAGGATTGCGCCTAGTCATTGTGATCATACAATGCTTGAAATCAAGAGAACCAGATCCTGATGTATACTGATTGCTGTAAAATATCTGATAAGTTAAAACTTTGGCAGCAGAACCAAAAGCCTTGTTTGAATTTTGTAATAAGACTGTAGTGTGTCATTATAATGTTTCATCCCTCTACTTAAATCGTTGCTATATTTTTTGAAAAAAGATAAAGTATAATGGATATATTTTACAATTGTCCTTAGATATTATACATTTTATTAGTCTTACAAATTGAGCACAGAACATATTTGTGTTTACCACCAAACCTGTAATATTAATAGGGAAAAATGATCACTTTGTTTTGTGTATTTGACCTATTTGTAAAGGTCCAATAAAGCTTTCAATAGGTCACCTTTATTTCTGTTTTTAAAGTAGTTATGAATTTTTGTTGATTATTAGAAAATATACTATCATCTTTATTACACAAAAGAAGATAATAAAAATAAACTTAAATTATTTATGACTCTACCATTTCAAGACCACTGCTATATATAAGATTATATGAAGATGTACACACATGTACTTATCTTTTGCAAAATGTATTTCACTTTGATGTAAAAATTGATTTTACATTATATTGATTTTACATACAAACACAGATATTGGCTTAACTCTCTTAATTTTATATCAAGAGCATGTCATCTTTAATGTGCTCAAAAGTGATTTAATCATTTACTTAATTTTAAAATCTCTTCTATGCGCTTTTTCTCTTTTACTTTTCTGAAAAGTAATGGGCATAAGATAATAGATTTTAGTAATATTCAGACCTAGGCCAACATTTAATGTTTGCTGTTATTATTTGCATCCTATAATTTTAAAATAAAAGTCCTCCAATTAATTTCTATGATCTCAACATTCATCATTAATACATGTTACATCAAATAATACTATTAGTTTTTCTCACTGGTATGTAAGTCAGCAGGGCAGTGGGAACATTTGATGATTAGATTACACTGGTGAGCGTCAACTGTAATTTTTGAGTCTTTGAAAAATCATCCTGCAAGTATTGCCCTTCAACAAAATTTAATTTGGCATTGGTCTTGTCCAAGCATTTCACTAGTATTCCCACTACTTTCAAAGTTATCCACCGTTTTATTTCTGCTTACACACACTGATTACTGTGAGCTGTCTCTGTCCATAGCAAGGTCAGTTGCTCTTTGTAGATATGGAATTACATGCCACACATTTTAAACAAAGCATGTTTAAAGACCTAGATCCTAAATGTGTTTACTTACCAACTCTGTAAATAAAAAATAGATGTTCTATTCTATAATTAATGTTATTGACTCTGAGCTTTCTATCCCCCAATGAAGTTATAGGAAAAATTCTTTGAAAATGAATGGAATGGCCGCACATGTTGTTATATTTCTCTTCTTAGCTATATGTGATTTTTGGGGGCTGATATCATCAATTATGGATGTAACTATTTTTAAAATGTTCAATAATTTTTTTTTTTTTTTTTTTTTTTTTGAGAAGGAGACTTGCTCTGTCACCCAGGCTGGAGTGCAGTGGCCAGATCTCAGCTCACTGCAAGCTCCGCCTCCCGGGTTCACGCCATTCTCCTGCCTCAGCCTCTCGAGTAGCTGGGACTACAGGCGCCCGTGACCTCGCCCAGCTAGTTTTTTGTATTTTTTAGTAGAGAAGGGGTTTCACCATGTTAGCCAGGATGGTCTCGATCTCTTGACCTCGTGATCTGCCTGTCTTGGCCTCCCAAAGTGCTGGGATTACAGGCTTGAGCCACCACGCCCGGCCAATAATTCTTTGTCATAGTCATTTTGTGTTATAGAAATGATTATGGACATGCATGGATTTACTGATTAGAATGTCCAACGTAAAATTTTTTATGAAATTTAAATATTCAAATAAAAAACAAATTACATCTCCTATAATATTAGAGAAATTACATGGTTTTGTGAAATTTAGTAAATGAATCCTAATAAAAGGAAAGATTTCATGAGACAGTAATGAAAAGAGGGTTAAAAACAGAATGTGCATTGTGGTCCAACTTTATAAAAATAAAAATGAACATGCATATAAATGTCCAAAGGTCTGTCATTCTTTCATTTGTTTTCTGTCTGCATTTTAATATTATACAAGCATAATGCATAACCACTGTAATAAATACAAACATTGGTGTTATTTTCTTTAATGTACAACGAATCAGAAATTCAACATAATATTGCCAAATAAGCTTGGTTTTCTCCATTAGCTCATTGTATGGATTCTGGCATTGTCAACGATAACATTTATATAACCCTTGAGATCTGTCCCTCAATCTTTTACCAATGTGACAGGAATAACAGAAGTTCAGTATTAGTTTATTACATGGATAAAGAACAATAGAGTTTCAGTACTGAAAGCTTTCTTCCTTTGTATGACATGCAGAATACTGCCCCCCCTCCAATGTGCATGTCCAAATTCTCAGAACCTGTGAATGTGCTACCTTATGTGGCAGAAAGAATTCTGCAGATGTTATTAAGTTAATGGTGTTGAGATGGGGAGGTTATCCTGGATTATCTGGGTGGGCCCAGTGGAATCACAGGCATCCTTCAAGTGTGTTGGGGTAAGTGGGTCAGGACAGAGTTGGAGAAGGAGATGTGATATATGTGATGACGGAAGCAGAGGTCGGAGTGAGGAGATTGCTGGATGGAGGCCATAAACTAAGGCATGTGGGCAGTCTCCAGACGATAAAGGAAGGAAGGAAATGGATTCTCCCCTGGAGCCTCTAAAAGAAACGTAACTCTGCCAACTCCTTGATTTTAGGACTTTTGACCTCCACAAGTGTAAGACAATACATCAGTGTTGACTTAGGCCACTGAGTTTGTGGTACTTTGTTAGTGCAGCAACAAGAAACTAATACGCTTTGGAAGCCAGAACTTGCTTCTGAATTCCTTGGCAGTTTCACCATAGAATCTGTTTAAAAGAAAAAACTGAACACTCATTACATTTAACAGAGTTTAACTGAGCGAAGAACAATTCATGATTCTGGCAGCCTCCTCCCACCCCTCCTGCAACCAGAATAGGTTCAGGACAATGTCAGCTGCTGCACACTCGGAGAGGACTTGCAGACGGGAAAAGGAAAGTGACGCACAGAAAAGGAAGTGAGGTCCAGAAACAGCCGTGGTCGTTACACCTCAGCGTTTGCCTCATTTGCACATGGTTTGAACAGCTGGTCACCTGTGAGTGGTTGAAGGACGGCTGCTGGGATTGGCTGAGACGTGACTTCTTGTTAACAAGAGTAGGCTATAGTCTGTTTACATGCTCAGTTAGGTTACAGTTCACTATATGTGAGAAACACTTAGGCCCAACTTAAAATATGTACAGGGGCAGCTCTAGGTTAATTTTAATTTAACAAATCGTATCAGACATGCAGAAAGACCTTGTCTGCGCTTTTTTCTCTTTAACTCTGCAAGGATGGCTTCAGATATTTTCCCAAAAGTAAGCACTCACCATCACCATCTGGCTCATTTATACATGTATACACACACACACACACACACACACACATACACACACACAGATTTTATATATATATTGTAAATCTTTGTTAGCATTTGAAGCTTTTATATATTTTACATATAACATATATATTTATATAACATATTTATATGTATATACTTATATATAAAATCACATATTCATATGGTTATATATACATATAAAATCATATATACTTATATATGTATATATTTATATGTATATATAATATTTATACATACATATACAAAATATATATAAGAGCTAACAAAGAAGCCTGACAACCACATGTACAAACCAGAGCCAGGGAGATGTTCCATTCCCAGAAGGAATGTGAATAAGGGAGCACCCAGCAAGGCAGCTCTCAGCCAGGGATTCCCTGCATTTCAGTCAGCTGTGTGCCAGCAGTTTAAAGCAACTACTGTAAGAGCAGGCGAAAATGTGGTTATAAGCTGTGTGATGACAGTTGCCCATACTTTATGAAGAGAGCAATGCCTTGAACATACATCTGCTACATACTAGATGACTATTGCTTTATAAATTGCTACAGTAGAATTAGGTATCACTTCTTCACGTGCCACAATACACCTCGGGATATCTCTTGTGTTTCTCCTTAAGATTTAATCACAAAACCATTTGTTCAATGAAGAAATCTTGGAAAACAACAAAATGCTTATGGCAAAAATAAATGGCCTGTAATGCTAACTATTAAAATTTCACATGCTGTCTCTTTCTGTCTCGTTTTTTTCTATTTATGTATGTAAATACATGAAGAAACAAAATTACCTCTGATAATGGCATCACACTATGTTACCTACTATTCTGAGTGCTATTACTATTATTCAGTCATTAAATATTATCCAACTCTGGTCTTCCAACTTTGGCATGTATCAGAATCACCTGGAAGCCTTGTTAAAACACATAGTATGGGGTCACAGACTTCGAGCTCTGTAGGTCTAGGCTACAGCTCCTAGAATTTACACTGAGTTCTTAGGTGATGTGGTTGTTGCTAGTCCGGAGACCCCACTTGGAGAATCACTCCTCTAGACAGGAGATTATTAGCTGACATAGAAAAATATTTTATATTTCTGTTATCTCTATTTACTATTTCCAATTAATAATTATATTGTTATAATTTGACTACTCAGCATGTTTGGAGGGTCCCAGGATTATATACTATGTTCGGTTGGTATGGAAAAATGGTCCTCATTCAGAAAATTCAAAAACAAAACACTTTGCTTCAACTAAAGGGCATTTCAGTTAATCAAGGCCTGTAAATAATTGAGATAATTTGGTTCAAAGCTCCAACTACCTTCGCCATGTATAAACTGAAATTCTATGCATGATGGTAATTGTTTTTCAAGGAATCCCATTTAAGTAAAAAGAGGTTGAAGTTCCTAACATGTGTTTTCCAGGTAGTTTTTTAAACAGGTCTCTCTTTTTTATTTTAACTGAAATTTTTTTCTAATGTGGATCAACCGAAAGTGCTGACTGGAAGCCTCAGAATGCAGAAAACCCAACCTGTTCTGGTTGCACAATCCAAATGTAAACAGCCTTCCTTGTCATTTGTTGGCATAGTGTTTGGGACACCAAGTTATTTCACTTTATTGAAATTTCTCTCATGAAAAATGCATGGAATAGCCTTCACACTTCTGCCAAAACCTCATGTATTTACCTCACTTGGGGGCAGTGAAGATTTATGTGTAAACATATAGAAAGCCTTTGTAGTATCTGAGGCAAGCATAAAATGATACTCCTACTGCCCATAGGAAAAAGTATAACATAGATAAACTGCACTGGCACCCTCTTTCTCCTAAAATCTTTCCAGAACATTCCTGCCTTTCCTGTGCTGTCTCTACTCATAGCATATCCCTAGGCTGGGCCTACCCAATGTGACAAGGCGTTATTTAGTTGGCTTCAACTTGGACAGGAGAAATTGAGACTTTATGGTTCTGCGTAAACCAGCAGCCTCTTATCTAAATCCAAAACATAGAACAAAGTATTCAGAAATGTTTCTTTTATAAATTGTGAGCTTATTGATAGCAG
Source organism: Piliocolobus tephrosceles (assembly GCF_002776525.5). NCBI lineage: Eukaryota > Metazoa > Chordata > Mammalia > Primates > Cercopithecidae > Piliocolobus > Piliocolobus tephrosceles. Next base: position 64,387,804 of record NC_045449.1, on the reverse strand, counting down.
CTCATATAAAATCATACATATTAAATCGTATTTGATTACTGACTTACAAAACAATCACCTTTACTGAATAAAACACTATGTGAATTTAAAACTAAAATATGAGATTCACAGCATAGAAAATATGATAAAGGAATGTAGTGCTTGTGAAACTTTTCAGCTGTCATCATTTAATTGAAGGGAGTGAAAATGGGCAGTGATAGCTCTTTGGCCTCAACACAAAGGAAAACACAAAATGCCTACTAGCTAGTTGACCTTTAAGAAGAACAAAGGATTTATATACATATTTTTAAAATGTAATTAATATATATTTCAAATTAATCATCTAAATTAGCTATCCAATCTGATTGCTGTCTATATACCATTGAAATTGACAAGTCTCAAATGAGTTTATTCTGTAGCTTCTTGTAATACACACTTGAGAAGTGTCACCATGCAAACGTTTTAGAGTACCAGCTTTGGATTCAGACAGATCTAGATCCTAATCCCGTTGCTTCCACTGTATTCCAGAGTGTTCTTTGCATACCATCTAGGATCACTGTGTGGTTTTCATCTGGGTCAGCTCCCATTGCTATAATCCTAATAGACAGCATCTGTGTCTCTTTGCCTAAAGACTCCTCATGCTATATCAGCCCTTCTCAGAGTCACTTGGAAATGTGTCAAAAATAAAAATTCTTGAGTCCCACCCCAGATCTACTGAATGTGAAACTATTTTAACAAGCCTTCCAGGTGATTCTGATTTGCTGAAGTTTAAGACCCACTGGATCACACACTTTGGGGACACAGAGAGCCCTTCATGGGGGCCTGGGATTTCATGCACTCCCTTGTCTCTCCTGCCAGCTCCTCACCAATGATGCTCAGGTAGGGAGGAATAAAGAGCCCAGTCCTCTTGTCCCTTACTGGGACAGTGTTAATGGGTGAACCACACAGTTTTGAGAACTTCCCTATAGGGTGATGCTTTGGGGGAGTTTGCTAAATACATGCCTCTTACTTGGCATTTGTTGGCATAGTGTTTGTTGGCATAGAGAACACCTTCTTTTCTTCTCTGTCTTACTTCCCCGATTTTCCACTGGTAGTTCTTGGGGAATAGTCTTTTAAAAGCAAACAAATCAACTTTTATAGGAATCCTTTGCTTCTCGGGAATTCAACTGTGAAGGACAAGAGAAGAGAAGAGAAGAAGGAAGGAAGGGAGGGAGAGAGAGAGAGAGAAAAAAAGAGAGAGAAAGAAAGAAAGAGAGAGAGAGAATCTGGTGCCAGTTCCTGACACAGAGCTCCTTAAACTCTTGTAATCTGCGTACTAGAGATTCCAGGAACATCTTTTTTTCTAACATTCAGCCTTTTACCTTGGTTCCTGACACAGAGTTTCTAAATTCCTTGGAATTTTCTGAGTGATAGGATCATCTTTTGTTCTAATTAGGTGCCTCTGGGTGGGCTCGTGAATAGCTCCTGGATGTGGGCTGGTCACCAGAAATATCAGGCCATGATCAGAATCTGCGCAACTTTCAGCTCTACCCCAACCTCATCTTCAGAAAGGGGAGAGGAGCTACAATTAAAATAATAATCCATCTTGCCTACATGATGAAACCTTCATGAAAATCTCTAAAGCACAGAGTTACAAGATCCTCTGGGTTGGGGAACACATCCATGTGCTGGGAGGCTGGCACATTCCAGCTCCACAGGGACAGAAACTTCTGCACTGGGTGTCATGACAGACCCCTATCAACTCCAGCAGGAATGCCACCAGGCTCAAGAGGCTGAATAAGAGACCCAGAGCAGGCTGGGTGCGGTGGTTCATGCCTATAATCCCGGTACTTTGGGAGTCCAAGGTGGGTGGATCACCTGAGGTCAGGAGTTCGAGATCAGCCCGGTTAACACGGTGAAACCCCATCTCTACTAAAAATACAAAAATTAGTCCAGCACCTGCAATCCCAACTACTCGGGAGGCTGAGGCATAAGAATTGCTTGAACCCAGGAAGCAAAGGTTTCAGTGAGCCGAGATCGCACCACTGCACTCTAGCCTGTGGGATAGAGCAAGACTGTTTAAAAAAAAAAAAAAAAAAAAAAAAAACCCACAGCCAGCAAACAAGACATAGAGTTTATTGAGAGGAACTTACATACAGGGAGGTCCAGTGCCAGCAGGCAGTAGAAGGGAACCACCACTGCTAGTGACGCTGATCATCACTCGCCATCAGAGAAATGCAAATCAAAATCACAATGAGATACCATCTCACACCAGTTAGAATGTCAATCATTCAAAAGTCAGGAAACAACAGGTGCTGGAGAGGATGTGGAGAAGTAGGAACACTTTTACACTGTTGGTGGAACTGTAAACTAGTTCAACCATTGTGGAAGACAGTGTGGCGATTCCTCAAGGATCTAGAACTAGAAATACCATTTGACCCAGCCATCCCATTACTGGACGTATACCCAAAGGATTATAAATCATGCTCCTATAAAGACACATGCACACGTATGTTCACTGCGGCACTATTCACAATAGCAAAGACTTGGAACCAACCCAAATGCCCATCAATGGCAGACTGGATTAAGAAAATGTGGCATATATACACCATAGAATACTAAGCAGCCATAAAAAAGATGAGTTCATGTCCTGTGCAGGGACATGGATGCAGCTGGAAACCATCATTCTCAGTAAACTATCGCCAAGAACAGAAAACCAAACACTGCATGTTCTCATAGGTGGGAATTGAACAATGAGAACACTTGGACATAGGAAGGGGAATATCACACACCGGGGCCTGTTGTGGGGTGTGGGGAGGGGGGAGTGATAGCATTAGAAGATATACCTAATATAAATGACGAGTTGATGGGTGCAGCACATCAACATGGCACATGTACACATATGTAACAAAACTGCATGTTGTGCACATGTGCCCTAGAACATAAAGTATAATTAAAAAAAAAAAAAGAAGACACATATATGCAAGCCAATAAACATGGAAAAACAAAAACAAAAACAAAAACCCAGAGCCAGCAAACAAGACATAGAGTTTATTGAGAGGAACTTACATACAGGGAGGTCCAATGCCATCAGGCAGTAGAAGGGAATCACCACCACTTGTTAAAACCATGCAGTTTATATAACAATCTCTACCTGGCAGCCTTCATTTAACCCCAAACAAAGGGTCTCAATTTCCTGTATGACCCATGTTCCACAGGATGGGCTGGGGGTTCAGATGCTCCTCATAGATAAAGAAATAAATCTCCAGGTTTGCTGCTCCAGGATTCCATAGCTTAGAACTCCAAACACATATTCAAGTGCATCTGCCATATAGGGTCATTCTCAGAGTAAGCTTAAGTTACCACTGTCAGATGCATCTGCCACACAGGGATCCTTCTGAACCTCTCCCTGTGTACTTCCACCTGGCTGTTCATCTGTTACCGTACCCTTTATAATAAACCAGCAAGCACAATTAAGTGTTTCTCTGAGTTCTGTGAGTCAGACTAGCAAATTCTGAACCTGAAGAGAGGGTTATGGAAACTCACTATTTATATCCAGTTGTTCAGCAATATGCGAGGCCTGGCACATGAAGTAGAGAACAATCTTAAAGTGAGACTGAGCCCTTCACTTTGTAGAATTCAACACTAACTCCAAGTAGATAATGTCAGAATTGAGTTGATTGCAAGACACTCAGCTGGTGTCTGGACAACTGGAGAATTAGCTGGTGTAGAAAAACACACACACACACACACACACACACATATACAATAACAACTAAATACATTCCCTTCTTATGGGCTATCTCCCTCAAATCATTTAACTTTTGGTCCCTTGGTGTCTTTATCTGAGACAATATCTACCTCAAATAGTACTTGTATACCAAATAAGATAGGGTTGTCCTTGGGGCAAGGTTAGCATTCATTGATGTCTTCTCCTCACCCTTTCCTCATCTCCCATCTCATATCCTCTCCTTTCCATTCATTGGTGCTATGATTATTATTGTCATCATTTTCATTACCATCATGATTATATTTATAAATAGAACTTTGGTATTAAGATCGATTAATTCAATTTATGTTAAGAACTATTTTATTATAACAAAAAACTGTTTAGATGTGCACAGAAATAAAGCCACTACTGAAATCTAGCACACCACTGAGAAAGAAAATCGAAAAAGACCATCCTGACATTTGAAAGTTGGCATAATACCCTTCCTGGGCCACGCCATTATATCTAGCTTAACTGATCTCACAAAATACCAGACTTAGACAAGGTTATCCTGAGTCTTTGACAAAAGAGATAAAACAAGTCTACTTTATAATTTTGCCTAAGAATCAATTAAAAAATAAAAGAAAATCACAGTGCCACCTACAAAATACCAAACATCTCTCTCTCTTCTAAATGATAGGCTGCTACTTTACCAGCTATAGCTTTATCTTTGTTTTAGTCCCCTCTTTGTATGGTTAAGATTCTTTGAGATAGTCATAACATTGTCCTGCTTTCTGGAAGCATTAAACTTAGAGCAAACTCATTTCTTAGACCCTCTCCCAAATTACTCAACCAAAGTGTAAATTCTGTATCACGTTCTCTCTAGAATCCTCTTTTGAAGACATCCTCAGATCCCCATGGTGCATGTTCTTCCTTTTTGCAACCAAAAGTAAATCTAACTAATTTAACTACAGCTGTGCTTCTGGTGGTCTTTGTCTGGAAGGCACTGGCATCACTCAAAAGAAGATGTAAAGAAGTAGTGCTTTATTTTCACGGAGACAAATTTATAAGCAAACATAAGGAAGGTCGTAGGGCTTTCAGTTTTGAATTGTTTTTCCTTGTTTGTTTGCTGTGACAGTAGTCTTATTTGTTGTTTAACTTCTTTCTTCTGGACTAGCTATAGATTGTATATTTACTATTATTTGTTTTAATTTTAAATGAGATACAGATACATTTTAAATGATATAATGATATTGAAATATTATACTAATGTTATTAAGACAACACTGCCTCCTTTTCTCCTCTTCAGTAAAAAATGAAAACAATAGAAAATATGACTCCAATTCCTAGAAAATTAGAATCTATATGACATGACAAATATATATGCACTATAGATAATACAAATATGCATATGCTTGTTTCAAAATGAATGAGGCAGACAAGTCCTACAGGAAATCAGAAAAGGACAAATACATTGTGAAGATTTATGACCATAAGCACGTAATGCTGAAATTAAATCCTTAGGAATAATCATCCTACAGGGAGATACTAGGGGAATAGAAATCAGGAGAGACTGTTGACTACATTGCTTTGTAAGTGCAACTAGGGAGACCATTTGGAAGGTAATCTCTTTGTTGAAAATTGAGATCATTCAATTTCTCATCAGTTTTGCAAACTGAAGCAAACTGAGAGCAGATACTTGAGATTTCATGTATATAGCAGAATTTTAAAGATGAACCCCCAAGGTTCCCATCTCCTGTTATTCAACCAAATACTAACCTAAGCCAGGTACTGCTATGAAGAAGTTTGCAAATGTAATTAAGGTTACTAATCAGCTGATTTGAAAGTAGGGTGATATTATAGGTTATCTGGGTGCCCAATAGTAGTATAAGTCCCCTTTAAAGCAGAAAAGTCACTCGGAGAGATGTGGAAGGGAGATCAGAAGTATGATAAGCATTTGACAGAACCCTCATTACTAAAGGGGGTCTGCTTAGAGAACATGAAAAGAAAGACCAGCCCCTGCTGACAGTCAGCAAGGAAATGGGCACTGCAATCCTACCATTGCAAGAAACTACATTTGATCAGTGACCTGGATGAGCTTGGAAAAACATTCTTCCCAAAGCACCTGCATCAGAACCCTGGCAACTGACACCTTGATTGTGTTCTTGTGAAATCTGGAACAGAGAAGCCTGCTGAGCCAACCTAGACTTCTGAATGGCAGATCTAGGAGATGATTTCTTAAAGCTGTTAAGTCCGTAGTGATCTGTAACAGCAGCAATAGAAAACTAGTCATAGGCATGTGTGTATATATATATATATATAAAGTATTATTTTTCCTTTCCTCCTTTTCACATGGAAAAAAGACTTTTTTAAAAAGATAGCAACTGAACTCTTCCACCACATCCAACTCAAATACCTCCACCTCCAATACTATCTCCTCTTCCACCACTACCACCATCATCAAAGACTCCTCCATAATTACTAGTATGTCATCAATATATCCACCCCCAATAACTATATCACCGTAACTTCCCCCACTGCCATCTCTACCACCATCATCTCTACCTCTAATGGCACCATCATGACTTAGACCACCATCTGTTTTATACACAACCTCACAATCCTCTCCCTTCTTTGCACTCTCACTGCCATTTTCACAATCACTACCACCACCTCCATCTCCCCTTTCAGCATCAGTACCCCCATCACCATCATTTCCACTGTCACCTCCAATCACCACTGCAACAGCTCCATTGCTGCCATTTCTAGACTCATTATTTATCAGCAAAGAAACTAGAAGGAACAGCTGTGTTCCCTAACTCACATGCACTTCCACATGACTCGTAAAGTTACTTTACAGTTTCCAAGTTGCTATTTCCTTAATTAAAAGAGAACCTAAGTATCAACAAGTTTTATCACTTACATTCATTTTATGTTTTAAATATCAGGAAAATAGAGAAAAGACAAGACTTGGAATATGACTCCCATAAATGAAATCACTTCACTTTTGAAAATTATGAAGACTATGGAGATACTGACCTCCACTAGATAATTTAAATTCTCCTACACACCGTAGCTCAGCTGTACATTAACTGGAAAAGCTAAGCAAGCTGAATGCAGGATTTTATATGCTAAATTCCAGGAACCATTTTATGAGTGACTGTGGCAAAAATCCATGTATTTACCTATAATATTTCTTTGCCAATGTATGGGCCATTCTCATCCAAGTTCAATTTAAATTATAAAATTCAGTATTTATATGTTCTAGGTAAGAAAAGATCATATGTAGTAGATAAATGCAAATATGATATAGCGGATCCATGCCATCTAAGCCTCTTTTATCTACAGCATGGAGGATACTTAGGATGAGATGCTTTTTGCCCAATTGTCCTGGAAACCAAATGTGAGCATTTATAATATTGTTGGCAAGGTTCATGGTGTACTTGGTGGTCATGGAAATAAATGATGTTAACTGGGCTGAGCTGGGATGATGCCCATGGTTTTATTCTCATAAACACAATGCGCTAACCAACTGTTGCTCATTCAAAGCCAACTGTGGAGGGAAGACTTCTCCAAATTTCCTTCACCCACCATGACAGCCTTGGCTGCAGATCTGCTTTCATGCTTGGTTAAGTTGGGGTAAGGTTAGCCAAGTCAGTGTCTCATCAGCGACCTTAACATTATGGCTTACTCTGCCCATGGCGCTCATCCCCAGTAAAACATTCAGAGACTTTTTTGGTCACTTACACACTGTTGGTCTACTCCTTATGAGGTAGTGTCTCCAAGGTCAGAATTCAACACATATTAACTCAAAGGTACATCAGGTGGAATCCACATTGAGAAATCATCATCTCGGTTAATAAATCCCTTCTGAAGGATTAATTATGCTTTCCTTAGAGACAAGGCAGGAGTATACACTTTGTCACAGTCACTGGTCCTTACACTATTTTTAACGAACATAAACTACTGCTCTAGCTTTTGAAATGACCAAACTTTATTTTAATAAAAACACATCAAATGTTTTTCGTAAATTTTTTTCTTCATCCTATGCACAGCTTATAGAATTCCAACCACACTACCAGCCTTTGGTTAAACAAAGTAGATTATTATGAATGCAAATATTTGATATGTTAAATGTGAGTTAAATTAGATTCACTTTTAATGACTCTACACTCATGAAGAAGCTTATACTTATAAGAAAATAACCTTTAAAAATGTCCTTGACTCTCTAGGGGAAATGGGATCATTTGCCCATAAATACACACAACATCCCTGTTTAAAAATAAATATCCTAAATATTGCCTGCCACAACTCAAATCCTATCATTAGCAAGAAATTCTTATAAAGAGGCATTTCATTAAATTAATACATGTGAGACGGCATTAGGCATGTACTATACTTTAGGGAAGAAAAAATACATAAATAAGTGAGTGGAAGGGATGTTTTGCATCACATGTCGTATATTCCAACATTTTCCCCAATATGAAAATAACTCTGACCACTTGGCTGGTGAAAAACTGGACCTTAGCAAATATTGCTAGACCCTGAACAGTCGTGTTCAACACATGGGTGGCAAAACCAGAAAACAACCAGTGCCTGCTTAAGTTTTAAAGAAAAGTGGTATATTGACTAAATCAGAAAAATAATTTAAAAGAAAATGAAACTATAAATAATAAGTAAATGTAATTGAGCAAGGAAAGAGGTAATTTACTATAAATAGGATATTGAGCATTTTGAATAAAAAGAAAAACATTATTGGGTATCAATAAACTATTTATCTGAGTTTTCATTTGTAGGTATTTATTAGCCACCTTGACCACTTTGAGAGAGACAGTGATGGAGAGAGGGAAAGAGATGGAACCCATATTATTTTACAACCCAATATCGGAAGTGATATACCATCACTTCTGCCATATGTGGGTCAAAGGGACCAACTCTTGTACAATGTGGCAGAAATAAACAGGTTGTGAATATCAGGAGGTGGAGATCATTGGAAACCATCTTGAAGGCTGGCCACTTGGATTCATGTCTTTTTTATTCATTTACTGTTATTTGTGGAGTTTTGGGAGGAAGAAAACAAGAATGAATGGGTTCAATTCATCATATATAACCATAATATATGGTAGATTTGTAAAGCAGGATATGAGGAAGACATGAGGGTTAGTTCATCAGTGGGAGAAAATTGCCACAACAAATGATTTTTAGATTTGGGCCCATCTCCACAAGGGAAAAAATAAAAAACTTTGAAATACCAAGCAGACAAAAACATAACCAAATTTATTCCACATTAATTGAATTACTCATAGAAAATTTGACAGTTATCCACATACTACCTGCTATTCTAAAACCCTGACTAACACAGATGAAATTCTACCTACAATTTCTATTAAAGGAATGCTAGACATTTAAACCAAATTTTCTGGGACTAACTGTTTTCTGCATTTTTTACTTTTTATGTTGTTAAGAAGAAAGCTTTGGCCAAAGGCAATGTTTCTGGAATGAGAACATGATATACAGATGGTTTTCTCAATGGTATAAAGACAGTATGTTCTTAATAATGTAAAAATTACAAATTGATCGGTTAAGTGAGCTTTTGTAAAGGTAGAGACTAAAGATAATAGGAGGTATAATATTTGATGAAGCCCATTTGTAACCATTTTACTTTTAGCAATGGGATGAGTGACTAATGTAATAAGAACAAAACATACACTAAGATTTTATATAATCTTACGATAATGACAAATGCTAATGCTACAAAACTATCGACCCTTTCACTGTTTATTTTTATGCATCACAATTCTTTTGGGTTAATAGCTCAAATCACATTGAATTTGCACTTCTAGCAGGCAAAATATCTAAAATAGTGTTTTGTTTTAATATCTTACTGTGAATAGAAAGGTTAATTTTATGAAAAAACTAGCAAATCAATCTAACTTTTAATGAAACTGATTTATAAGGTCATCATCTGAAAATCTGTATCATTTGCAATATTGACAAGCATTATTACCACATGATGCTCTCAGGGTCTTTGGAAGCTGAAAATTCTGATGTAATCATATTTGGTGTATTTCCACCAGAAAAGTTATTATTGTACTGCTGTTCTCAATAAATTTGCAATCCATTCACTAGCTCTCCATTTTATAGATACATAGACATGATTTATGCACGCATGGATATTATATCAAAAGACATATGTGAAGCAGATATAGACACGGTCACAGACTTGTCTAGGTATAGAGAGGATACTTTGAAACAATAAATAATGCATTTCTTCCAGGTAATTTTTAGTGGTCCTTAGCTATTTGTGATTCACTAATATGACTTTAATAGCTTCAAAACAAGAGTCAAATTCTTCCTAGAATGAAGAAATGCTTGCTAAATTTTACATTTCAAACAATATCATATAATATTAGCAGTGTCAATAAGCTAAAGATGCTGTTGACTTTCAAGAGTATTGATCCTGAGAAAGAGAAAAAAAACTTTTAACTTTTCTATATAAATCAAGAGCAAAAGCTAGCATTGTTCTTACATAGAAAACTACGTGACAAAGTTTCCTCCAAATGAAATCTCTGACTGAGGAGAATCTAGGAAGATATGCTTATTTTCTCTGCAATCATTCTCTGAAAAGTGTCCCACTACCTTGGCATCCTTGGGCTGAGAGACATACTGAAATTCTGTGATTTAAAACAGAGGAATCCAAGGCTTTGCATCCTAGCATGTTTATGAAGAGACCTACTCTAGAAAGAAGTTTATAGCCCATTGTGAATGGAATAATGGAGACCTAGGGGAATGCAGCCAAGAGAACCTCATAGCTAAGATTTCCAAGCTTCAAGGATTGACGACATGGCGTATAGTCTGATTACCAGAGGTTATAGCAAACTAAGTAGATACTAGCCCATAGCAAAGAGAACCAGATGGCATTACCTCTGATAGGCATCAGCTGTCAGTGGTTTAATTTTTTCAAGACTCAACTTGCTCATTTGTAATATGAGTTCATTAATAAATACTTGATAAACTTGCAAAAAATACAAAATTACATAAAATAACACTCTCAATGACTCATATATTGGTTATCATTTGAAATGAACTCAATAAACAATTCTCCCTTTTCATTTCTGCATGCAGGTAGCGCTTTGCTACTGACTTTTGTGGCCTTTCACTTTCTAATAGATTCATTAGAATAATTGAGAAGCCGAAATCCTGAGTGGCAGACTTCAAAACTTAAGAAGTAGAACTTACACTGTCCATCATCCCAAAATAATGTCATACACAGTAGTCCCATCAACACACTAAGCACACTACTTTCATTATAACTAAATTCCTTCTAAGTATGAAGCTACAACATCTCATATATATATATATTTGAAATGGAGTCTTGCTCTGTTGCCCAGGCTGGAGTACAGTGGCACAATCTTGGTTCACTGCAACCTCCACCTCCCAGGTTCAAGTGATTCTCCTACCCCAGCTTCCTGAGTAGCTGGAATTACAAGCACACATGACCATGCCTGGCTAATTTTTGCATGTTTAGTAGAGACGGGGTTTCACCATGTTGCCCAAGCTGGTCTTGAATTCCTGACCTCAAGTGATCTGCCTGTCTCCGCCTCCCAAAGTGCTGGGATTACAGGCATGAGCCACTGCACCAGGCCACATCTCTTTATTTGTTTTAAATTTAATCCTCAATGAAAACCTGCCAAAGGCAAATTAGTTGTGTAGATATTTGCAAATCTGTAGTAATAGATCATGAGGGGGTAATAACTCTTTTAGGCAGATTTCTGAAGGAAGTGATGATGTACTCAAAAGGGTTAAGTGAGGAGAGATTAAAGATGCATACTACGGAGGTGGAGCCCTCATGAATGAGATTCATATCCTTATAAAAGCGACCTCAGAGAGCTTTCTCAGCTTCTTTCCTCCACATGAAGATGCAAGGAGGATTGGTAGTCTGCACACGAGAAGGCCCTCACCAGAATCTGACCTTGCCGTCACCCTGATTTTGAACTTCCAGCCTCCAGAACTGCAAGAAATAAATTTTGAAGTCACCTAGTCTATGATACCATGTAATAATAGTCAGAACTGATTAAGAGCAGGCATCAGTTTTTAGGGGTGTGGGTAGAGTGAAAGGAGCCATCAGGGATGGTGAAATACCCATGGATGAACACCACTTAGGCATGTGTGATGGTTAATACTGAGTGTCAACTTCATTAGATGAAGGATGCAAAGTATTGATCGTGGGTGTGTCTGTGAGGGTGTAGTCAAAGGAGATTAACATTTGGGTCAGTGGGCTGGGAAAGGCAGACTAACCCTTAATCTGGGTGGGCACCATCTAACCAACTGCCAGAGAGGCTAGAACATAAAGCAGGCAAAAGAAGGTGAAAAGACTAGACTGGCTTAGCCTCCCAGCCTACATCTTTCTGCCATGCTGGATGCTTCCTGCCCTCAAACATCAGACTCCAAGTTCTTCAGCTTTGGGAGTGGCTTCCTTGCTCCTCAGCTTGCAAACAGCCTATTATGGGACCTTCTGATTGTGTGAATTAATACTCCTTAATAAACTCATATATGTCTCCATCTTATTAATTCTGTCCCTCTAGAGAATCCTGACTAACACAGCATCCCTGAGCAAAAGGGCAAAGCAAGAGAAAGGCATTACTCGCTCCAAGTGAGAGCTGTAGCCATGGCAGAGGGGCTGCCTTTAGGAGCTGTGGCCATAGGTAGAGGGACATAGATACTGCCAATACTGCAGCCCGTTGGTGACATACTGGGGACATAGAACCCTTCTCTCCTGCTTTCTCTTCTCCTCTCCGTGCTTCCCTTCATCAGACCCAATGGGAAGCTCAAGCACCAGGAAGCCCAGTTAAGACAATACTGTCAGCTTAGTCTCCAGGTGCAGAAAGAAAAAAAAAAAAAAGGGCAGAGAATAGAATCTATAACCAGTCCAAGAACCAGCTTGTCTCTATTTTAAGAGTAGGAGCAACTGAAACACAGAATAGCTCATTCACAAAAGCAGGAATAGATGATTCATTTAATAATTTCTAGGACATGGCTGTATCCACGCTGACTGGGATGTGCTAGTTGGCATTTTATTTTGTGGTCTTTTAATGGATGGGTGTATCTCAGATTTGTATAAATTCCTTTGGTCTGGGTGGTCAGTGAAACATCTAACCAAAGCTCATCATAATTGTTTCTGGAAAACTGACAGATTTTTAAGTTGTGTTCGTTGAGGCAAAGATTCTGAATTTTTTGCTTGATTTGCAAGTGTGTCTTCAAAGACCCAAACTGTTAATGGAATCACCTGCTCTATTCTCTGTCTCACAAATACTATTTGATTAAAATTTAAGAATTAATGAAAGCATCATACTTGAATACATTTATCAGAATGTATATTTTTACATTCATTCACGTTTATGTTTTGATAGCCTTATATGTGGTAAATTTATTATCATCAGAAAAAAACTTAAATTGATTTCATGTTGGTGTAAACTAGATTTAAAGAACATAGGTTGCACCTATTTGCACAGCATAGTATCTTATTGATGCTTGAACAGTTTTATTGCCCAAATAGGTGAAGGAAATAATTATTAATTGAAGCAGATAACCTAAATTTCTTTTTTTTCAGCATAATGCCCTGAATGATGCAATGTAGTCAACACCTCTCAGTACACTTTGTTTTTTAAAAAAGGTCAAACTTGGGGTACACAAGTTATATAAAGACAGTGATTAGAGAGTGGAAGGCAATTATGCTTAGATATGTTTACTCATTATAGACATGATACAGGGTCTGCTTTAACAGCTATTACAGACACGGTTGGCAATGTTTTAATAGATCATGCCACATTATATCAAATATTTATACTTTGGGAAATACGATTTGAACCATACAAAGTTTTAACATTTGTAGTAACAGAAATGGCTACACAACAAAGTGCCAATATAATTGTATCATTCCTCAAGAATTTTCTTAGCTGTTTAGTAGCTAAAGTATTTGAACATTAAGCTACGTACTGGTATGGAGTAGCAAAAGTCCGTGGGATTCTGGAACGTTCATTTTATGTTTTTTAAATTTTAATTAATGTATAATAATTATATATATATTTATGGAGTACAGAGTGTTATTTTGATATATATATATATATATATAATGTAAAATAACCAAATCAGGGTAGTCACCTTAAATATCATTTATTTGTGTTTGGAGCATTCAAAATTCTTTCTTGTAGCTATTTGAAAATAAACAATAAATTATTGTTAACTATCTTCACCCTATGGTGCTATAGAACATTAGAACTTACTCCTCCCATCTAGCTGTAATTTTGTATCCCATAATCAGCCTCTCTCTATCCTCCTCTCTCCTGTGCACTTCCAAGCCCCTAATAGCCACAGTTTACTCTCTACTTCTATGAGATCAACTTTTATACCTCCTACATATGAGTGATAACATGTGGTACTTATCTTTCTGTGCCTGACTTATTTTCCTTAAAATAAAGTCCCCCAGGCTCATTTATGTTGCTGAAAATGATAGGATTTCCTTTGTTTTTATAGCTAAATAGTATTGCATTGTGCATACATACTGCAATTTCTTTATCCATCCATCTGCTGATGGACACTTCGGTTGATTCTATATTTCGGCTATTGTGAATAGTACCGCAATAAACATGGGGGTGCTCTTTAGTATACTGACTTCCATTCTTTTGGATAAATACCTAGCGATATGGTGATTTTAGCTCCTTTGGATGAATACCAAGTGGTTCTACTTTTAGCTTTTGAGAAACTTCCATACCGTTCATTAAAATGTCTGTAATAATTTACACTCTCAATAACAGTGTTTAAGAGTTCCCTTTTTTCTGCATCCTTGCCAGCATCTGTTATTTTTTTTTCTTTTTGACAATAGTCATAATAGTTATTTTAACTGGGGTGAGTCGATATCTCGTTGTGGTTTTGATTTTCATTTCCCTGATGATGAATGATGCTGAACATCTATCATATACTTGTTGGCCATTTGCATGTCTTCTTTTGAGAAAAGTCTATTCAGATCCTTTGTCTATTTTTTAATCAGATTTTTGTTATTGTTTTCTATTGTGTTGAGTTCCTTGTATATTCCTACATTGATATTTGTGTATTTTGTGGAACAGTCACTTCTTCCAATTTTATGGAGTAGCTCTTTAAGGGAAGACTTTCTCCTATAGACATGTCCTATAGTGTCTGCTGGGTAGGGTGCTTTGGGTTTGCTTCTGGGTGGATGTAGTACGCAGTCTCCTCATGATTTCTTCATCTGTAATCAATGTTTGCAGCGTCTCCTAGTGCCTCAGTGGCCTAGGCTGCAGTCATTTGAAGAGGCTGTGGTGAGGCTTTGTTGGGGGTCAGGGAAGGAGTGCCACAGGTGCATGGAGGCTCCATTCCTAGCAAGGGTGGAAATGTTGGTGGCAGCAGGCTTTATTTGGCTAGACCCTGGAGCCCCGAAGCCAGAACATGGGCACACAGCTGCTTCAGCACTGAAGGAATCAAGATCACTAACAGTGGTGGTATGCCCTAGGCATGCCAGTCTTTGGGACACCGTGCGGCACACATGAGTGTGATGGGGTTTTGTTCTGGAGTGAACAGGGTTGCCCCGGGTCCAGGAAGGCCAGTCTTATGGCCCCTGGAGAGTGCCAGCCAGCCTTACTGCTAGACGAAGTGAAATTCTCAGCATTGGTGACTGGGCCTGGGAAGGCAGCTTTCAGGTTAAGGAGGGCATGCACATGAACTGCCTCTGGCCTAGGGGCAGAATACCTGCTGTGTGAGACTGCCTGTGCCCAAAATGCAATGTGTTGTGCGGGCACAAGAGAAGGGGACATGGCTGCACAGCTGGGTCCAGCTGGTGTTGTGATATTTTAGCCCTCTGTGAGGTGGGATGTCCCTAGGGTCCCGGGAGTGTGGAGATGCAGAGGCTACTGAGCCCCAGGGGAATGCAGTCTGAGTCCCGGGGGTTGGGGAAAACCGATTCCTCTCTGGATCAATGCAGTCATGTGGTCTCCAGGCAGTTCCTCTACTGGGCTCAGGGTCCGCAGAGGCTGTGGGCTGTCTTGCAGCTAGGATTACAGAAGTTTGTAGTGAGAGTGCGTACTTCGACAGATCACCTCTTACCTTTACCCGCAATGAGAAATTCTTCCCAGCTCTGAGCTGATCCCCGCCAGATGCCTTGCTTCCCTCTCTATGCTGCCATCCTGAGTCGCTGGGCCTCAGAAGGTCTGTGTTACTTTGCTAAACTCCAGTTTTGTTCCTTAGACTATTCCACATGTGGTGATCTGGTTGTTGTTTTTGTCTTTCTTTATAGAAGAGGCCAGTGCTGGGTGCCTCTAGTCAGCCATGTTGATTACGTCCTTTCTAGAAAACACCCTGATACCTTGTGCCTGTTCTTCCAAGTGGCTGACATTGTGCCTGTGCTTCCAAGGTGGCTGACGTTTGTGCCTGGGCTTCCGAGATGGCTGACGTGCCTGGGCTTCCGAGGTGGCTGACGCTGTGCCTCGGCTTCCGAGGTGGCTGACGTGCCTGGGCTTCCAAGGTGGCTGACGTTCGTGCCTGGGCTTCCGAGGTGGCTGACGTGCCTGGGCTTCCAAGATGGCTGACGCTGTGCCTGGGCTTCCAAGATGGCTGACGCTGTGCCTGGGCTTCCGAGGTGGCTGACGCTGTGCCTGGGCTTCGGAGGTGGCTGACGCTGTGCCTGGGCTTCGGAGGTGGCTGACTTCTAACTGAGTGCAGTGGAGACCCCGTGGTGCTTTACAGAACAGATCGCAGTGCTGCGCAAGCTCAGAACACAGCTGGACGGATCCTCATTTTTAAAATCTTGCTTTTGAAGTTCCTTGGTCTATTTTAAGTCTTAGACAATAGAGCACTAATTCGTGTCCACAGCTAGGGAAAAAGCACCCCAAATACTCATGTTATGTCACCTTTTAGTACCACAATTCAAATAGTGAAAGACGATGCTTCCAGGAACCACGTATAGGTCTCTACTACTGATTTTTCTCTCATTTCAACCTAGCTTCACATATTTTTGTGGTATAGCTAACTCAACACTGATTCAATACTAAAATATATTATCTAAGATAGTCTTTAAAAATATTTGAATTCCACTGGGATTTGTTTAAAACCCTACACAAATAATTACCTCTTACTAAAAACACTGAGTTTGGCAAGTGAAATTTTGTAATAAGGTGAAGATTCAATAAAATCTTGTCTCAAACTAATGGGCTCTGGCAACTTTTATTTTTTTTTCTGTAAATTCTGTCTATGGCACTACTGCTATTAGGCCAAATAGATGTCCTCTGCAATAATGGTCGTAATGGTACAATGACAGATGACAAGCCACGGGGACCAGACTACTGTCTGGAAAGGAGCACGAAATTTTAACTCTGTCTCCCTTTGTCTACCAAGGCCTCAATAGTCTTGACTTTCTTTCTTTTTCTTTTTTTTTTAAACATAGGCTATAATCGTCTAGGTCTGGGGTTGGCAAACTTTCTGCAAAGAGCCAGACAGTAAATATTTTTGGCTTTTTATGCCAGACAGTCTCTGTCACATGTACTCAATTTTGCTGTTGTAGCATGAAAGTCACAACAGACAATATATATATGAACGAGTCTAGCTGTTTTCAAATAAAACTTTATAAAAACAGGCAGACAGCCAATATGGCACCCATTTACAGTTTGCCAACGTGTGGTCTAAGTCATCCTTATCTAAAGTGTCAAGAATACAGAAAAAGAGCTAAAACCTCTCTTAGCTGTCTTTGAAAACTAAAGGAAGTAGATTATGACCATCTATAGGTGTATGAGCTATTAGAAAGAAACCTAAAACATTGTTCTTTTTTAGGCAACTGCCTAACAGAAGAAAGTTTCTGCATATAATTACTTGTGATACTTCAAAAACTCACCGTAATCTGACACATTTTAAATGTCCTAGTTTCTGGTACATGCATCATAATCTTTTCCTCTGATACTGTCAGTTTCCAGATTTTTGAATCCAGTCCCAAATCTCAATCTTGCTTCCACCATATCAAAACCTGAATATATTTCAATTTGGGAAATATTTAGAATTTTATATTTCCCCTTCATGGAAATAAGTGACAGATTGCAACAAAGCAATGTTTTTGTTGTTTTAACTTTAGAAATAACTCCTGTACCAGGTTTACTGTTTTCTGAAATGCCTGTCTTCCATGAATTTGGAAAGAGAATGTAAATTTAACATCCCAGGCCAGCTAAAGGCGACTTTTATGATCATATGCTATTTGTTTACTGTCTCTGAAACTTACTGTTCTTATCTGTGAGATGGAAATAATAAATTATTTTTAAAATGTGTCAGTGAATTTTACATGTAAGGTGCTTAGAAAAAGTTCTTTCCATGCAGTATGCTGAGTAAATGGTTGCTAACATATTTAATTAGCTAGAGAAAGATTGGCATATCATTGAGTGATAGGTGACATAACCCTAATTTGTCTTTAGACATTTTAAAAGTAAAAATTGTATGGTATCCTCCCCTTAGAGAATCTCATTAGGTAAAATTTCTTATCAATACCAATTATGAGCAAAATTAGAGACACAAATTAGATATAAGACTTTTAACTCCTGAATTCTTGGTATTTAGGTTGTTCATAATAGTTACTTGATTCGTGATGATATTGGTTATACACTTTATTGAGAAAGATGTCCTAACACTTACAGGTCAATTAACCCACAAAGTCACCTGGAGTAAGACTTTGCATATTGTGGCAGAAGCACTCTCATAGTAAACAATAATTTACCTATATGAACACTGCCAGAAGCCCCTTCCTAGGACCCCCCACTCCATACTACAGAAACAAATAGAGTCAGGTGATTTAGGTGTGTTTCTCAGGATTTTGTGTGAATCACTACTTATCCTATTCACTGGGTGGACGAGGGACATCGACAGTTTGGATTAAAGACTTCGCCATGGCTGTCTGCACCACGAAGTGTCCTATTCACAAATTTGACAAGGAATTTCCCCAAGGGTTACTGGTTGTTTTGTCCTAATGCATTGCAGTTTACCTTTTTTGGCATTTATATTTTGTAGGTAATTTTGAGCTGGAGAGTCTTGAAACCATTTGACTTGTGGAAGAAAATTGCTTGGAGCACTATGAAAATATCATTGAGACCATGTGGTTTTTAAACTCTTTTGCACTGTACTCTGCTTCTCAATTATTTCCAGCTGTGTCTAGCCACTAAGCGTACCTTTACAGCTTGACTTTTTTTTTTATATAGCTGTGGAGTACCATTTTCTGTTTAGTTGTTTAAGTGAATGTCGAATGTCAGGTAGCTGTGGAAGATTCAGCTCTGCTCCAAGATATAACCATTCTTTCTCCTGGCACTTAATACTTGTCTGCTTTTCCTGATTTTATATTTTTGACAAGAGTAGGAAGTGAAAATAGGATGAGTCTCATTAATTTATACTCCATTCATTTACTCTTTGTAAATATAGATGCAGATAAAATTTCACTTATATCATCTACGAAAAAGACTTAGAAATGAAAATCCATAGTTAAATAAGGATATCAATCTCCTGTTGGAATCATAACTTTTTTAAGTCATTAACAGCATGCATCCATTTGCCTATTAGTCATGTAATGAATGGATTTTCTGCCTTAGTTAAGATAAATTTGTTAATCAGTAACTTGCATTGTTTCGTGTTCTATTTTTCTTAAAACTATTCTAAAACTTAGACATCTAGCCTGTTTCAAAGTGCTTTATAACCCTTCCCCTCTATATTGCAATTTTGATAAAGATAACTGTCTTTACTATACAAATCAAATGTATAAGTATCAAGAATATAGCATGGTTGCCTATGCTGAGGGGTGATATTGAAGATATTTAATGACTGTTAGAGCATGAGCAACAACCAATCAGAAACAGAAGCCCTGTCCAATCAGAATGGACACCAACCACTTCAACAGGTGCTTACCAGCTGCCAGTCAGCCTTGCCTGCTCCCTAGGGAGGTCTGCAGCTGCTTTCAGACCAAAAAGATTAGAAAGGAATAGAAAATATGTAATAAAGTACCTTCTCTATGACCCAGTTTTGTCCACATCTCTTTCTACCGTTGTAAGTTCTATTTTGACTACTGTTATGAGGGCATTGTCATGAAACCAAGACTCTTAATTAACGTCCTAATTCTACAGAAAATCTGAGCCATAAACTGATGCTGTGTAATGTTCTAAGGGAAAGAGATGTTCTCTATTCCCAACACTGAACAAGTTTAGATACTCAGTGGCAACATGGGAGGGACTTTATATTAGCTTCACCTGGAAGGTGACTTCATCACTGCTTAAAGTTGGTTTCAAAAGCTACACAAATGTCTAAAAACTAAAATTAATAAAAACTAAAATTTAGTAATGCATCCCAAGAAAACAATAGATCCTTTTAATATTTTCTATCTTTCTGCTCCTCCTATCCTAGTGAAAATAAGAGAGGCTGATCCATTTTTTAAAAATTCCCCAAGTACATGAGTACAGACACACACAGTATTTATTTTTATACACATATGAGTGAAGCCTACACATAATTCTGTATGCTATTTCTCTAAATTTAGCTTAAATTCTAGCAGAAAATTCTATATGGTGCAGAAAATAACATTCATCCCTGATGATAAATTTAGTAACCAAGAGTTGGCAGAATATTAATAGATGCAAGAGGCCATTGCTCTCTTGCAACCACTAAAGACATGTTCTCTGTTATAAACATTTGAACAAGGTTTAAATTTGGTAGATTATTTATAAAATGAGAGTTTTTCAGCCATTTCCCTCCAACATCCTAGGATAATGGTCATCCTTTTCATCTCTGTATCCTTAGAGATGTATAATGTGCTACAAGCATGCCTCTTAAAGACTGTATTTGCTGAGACAGCATAAGCAAAACTCCTTTGTAGTCAGGTGTTACACATGCCCGTACATTCCACAAGTCAGAGTGAAATGATCCATTCGCTTATCCTTTTGCTTATTAATTCCACAACATTTTATTGAGTGTCTACTCGGTGCCGGAGGATTCTGATGCTACTTTGATAAATGCAATCTCACCTCTGTCTCCTGGAAGTGCATTCTCTAAAGGCAGAGGAAAAACAAGTGTAAATAAAAATCTACCTAAGTGGAAATATATGCTATGATTGCAAAAGAACAGGATGCTATTTGAGTAGAAAGAAATAGAAGCTAAGTGTTTTAGGGTAGAGGAGAAGACAGCAGCTGTCCCTGAGGAGGTTTTGCTGAGGCAGCAAAAAAAAGAAAAAAAAAAAAAAGCAAAGCCATTAAGTATTGAGAGCCTGTCATGTAACTCAATTTGACATAATATAATTTAGTCTTCTATTATGCCTTTAAAATTAAAATAAAGCTTCAAGCTTCTCCAGAGTGGACATATATATAAATAAGAACAGAATTATTTTTTAAAAAAATAGCTTAGAGTCCAGGAATACACTATTTCTTTACACCAGGGAACAGCTGATTGGGGTTTAACTCAAAGAGCCTCTTGAACTTCAGTTAGGAAGGCAGGACTGGAGCAAACTTGTGAAGTCAGTGGACTGTGTCCTTGGTATTGGTGTCCCCCAATATCTTCTTTCAGCTTCTTTCTCCCTCCTGGGTCTGCCCCTAATGTTGTCAAGGTCTCACTTTTAACCTATCATCTTAGTTTTGCATATAAAAATGCAACTTTAATCTATCAAAATCGTTTTTCCTTTATATGTAATTTACATGAAACTACGTTCCAGTGAAAGCTTAGTGGTTCCATTTCAAGATTTTCCTAAAATCTGATGACATGGGAATTACTTTTAACCTGCAATTTTAGGTGCTAAAAGCTTGGCTTGTGAGGAAAGATGTAAGTTAATTAATTATGAGAGTTTATATATAATAAGTGTACACATGTGTGCACATATATACATACACACATATGTATGTGTAGTGTGAATAACATAATATGATATACAATGTAGATATATAGTATATAACACGCCCATATATATGACTGTAATACAAGATTGCTGTTTAATTATTATAACACTAAAAATTTACATCATGCAAAATAATTTGAAAGTGATTGTGTTTTTTCATATAGAACAAGTCCACTTATTCCATTTTATTTCAGAGCTCCCAACTGTTTAAAAGAAAATTAATCACAGCAAAAATTTCTGTCAAGTGCTCCAAAGGGGCCTCTAATTCTTTTTTCTTTGGTTATGCTGCACAATTTCAACTGGCACTTTTTAGAAAATGGGTGGAGCGGAAACTTTGAACTCAGTGGAAGACAGATACAAAATGTCTCAAACACTCTAATTGTTTTCCTGAGAAATTTAGTAATTATAGAGAAGTCTGTTTATTTTAGTGGCTTCTTATCACCACATGCAACTCACTTTATGACATTTTCTCAAGGGACCTCCATGACATCATAGAGCAGCTCCAGTGCTTTCTGATACTTTAAAATTCTGTCACAGCCCATTTACAGTATGGCATAGAATTGTGGGATGCCTAGAGCAGTCTCCACATAGCTCCCTTACACACATTCAAATACATATATATGTCTATTTATGTAGATGTATATACTATGTAATATTTCAAAATATATCATACAAAATATAAAAACAAAACATTACATACAGATACATAATTTGCAATGTGAGGAAGGGCGGAGGGGGGCAGTGAAGGTTGTGCATGATTTAAATCACTGTAGTATGTAGGAGAGCCTGAGAGGTCACTTCTCCAGAGCAGCTGGTCTAAATAAGGAACTTGCCCAGACAAATGGCATAGGCCATGTACTCTTCCCCTTGCGTGGCAATGTCTTGGCATGTAACCAGTCTATCTAGTGAATGTACGAATAGTGAAGGAATGATTGAATAAAGAAGTACCTAAATACATAAGTCAATGATTGCTGGAGTAAATGTTGATCTCTTAGATGATGGAGAGCAGGGAAGCTGTACAAACAGTACCAGAGTCTTAGGAACTGCCATGCTTGAGAATTTCTCTAAATAATAGTTTGTCATATTTCTCTGAAGGTGGCTCTAGTTTTACCAATTGTTTCTAATGTTCAAAGTTTTATCCCAAGAGAATGTTATATCCAATGATGATGGACTTTTAGCACTGGGACCGATGGATTAGAGGTACTTAGAAGGATTGGGAAAAGAGGAACATTCTTTTGCATTTAAATTATATGACATATTTGGACATTTTCTCCACAATCTTGGAAGAATAACTCTAGATTCCCTTTAAGTAGATGAAAACTACTCTGTGAAAACACAGAAATCAATTCTCTTTATATCAGGAATGTCAAGTTCCCTAGGGCTCTTAATTGGCTTTTACCTTTTATACACGCATGCCAATATGTACATTTCATGAAATAAGGAGATAACAGACACATCCAGAAGCAACCGAGGCTGAGTGTTGGGCTGAGAGGTCATTTTAGGTTGCAGCTTGGGAACTTTGACCCCAGGCACAGTGTATAGCACCGCACTGGTGATTTTCTCATTTCCACTGAAAGCACTGGTCCGCTTGCGACGGGAATATCAAGTGTTACTATGGGTTGCTGCAGCTGCGAGCCATTATTTCCAGTGGCAGTGGAAATCCATTGAAAGATCTCCTGGGAGACTGTGCAAAATGCTGTGGTGGGTTTAATATTAACCCTTGCCACTGCTGTAGCTAAGACTTCCGGCAAAGACCAAATTTTACTGGTCAGCTGCTGCCAAGTTTTAGAAAAAGACAGACTTCATCACATGCAAGCTCGATTTTGAGATGGAAAACAAGTGCCTTCTAATGCAACACTAGGCCCCTTGGAAGCCTTTTGTCTGCATTTGACAGTTTCACACCCCACAATGTCTGTTTCATAGAGGTCTAGAAAGCTTTCTAGGAGAGGAAAGCCTGTAATGAGGAATGCAGCGCAACTCAGACAAACCAAATGCGTTTTTCTTTATAGTCCAATATGTGCCTTAAAAATAGGCGGGGGGGGGGGAACCTATATTACATTACCAGACACACTAATATTTTATTTCTACAGCTATTTTTTGGCCCTTACTTAATTTGAAACTTCTCTATTATTTTGTTTCCTTTATTATTTAGGGAAATTCGCATTCTTATTTCCTGCTCACTTTTTTTTTCTCTTTACAGTGAACATTTATAAATGATGATAAAGTCCTGAAAAACACACCATCATGACAAATACAGGAAGTACTCTGCTCGTGACTCTTCACAAAACTAAATAACTAAATCACTCGCGATGCTTTTATTGTAGGTCTAAGAATTTGTATGTCAGTTATGTATTTCCATTTTGATATAATTTCTCCAATTAACTAGCTGCTCTTAATTGGTAGACACAGTTACATCACCAGAAAATTGGGCTTAAACCAGGGTTTCTCAACTTGTGTATTATGACATTTTCGACTGGACAATTCTTTGTCACGGGGTGGGCCTGTGGGGCAGGCTTTTCTGTCCATTTTAAGATGATTCCAACATCTTTTGCCTCTACTCACTAGATGCCAGCAGCACCTCTCCCGCCAGGTATGACAGCCAAAAATGTCTCCAGACAGTGCCAACTATCATCTAGGAGCAAAATCTTCCCAGGTTAAGAACGACTGGTTTAGAAGGAAGTTAGAGTACAAAATTCTTTTTTTAAAAAAGTCTGGCGGCGGGGCACGGTGGCTCATGCCTGTAATTCCAGCACTTTGGGAGGCCAAAGCGGACGGATCATGAGGTCAGGAGATCGAGACCATCCTGGCTAACAGGTTGAAACCCCGTCTCTACTAAAAATACAAAAAATGAGCCGGGTGTGGTGGCGGGCACTTGTAGTCCCAGCTACTCCAGAGGCTGAGGCAGGAGAATGGTGTGAACCCAGGAGGCTGAGCTTGCAGTGAGCCGAGATCGTGCCACTGCACTCCAGCCTGGGCGACAGAGCGAGACTCCATCTCTAAATAAATAAATAATCTGTAAGCCATGTCCTTATGTGCTAGGATATTTTATGCACATGATCTAAATACCTATTCTCAAATCCTTAATGGTTCTGATTCCTACTCAGCCTTCACTTTCCTTTTGTTCTCCATTTGGTAGACTTCAAAGAGGACCACCATCCTGAGCCCCTTTCCTTACCTACTAACTATTGAAATCCTCAGGTGGTTCCCAGCTTGGCTTTTCATTTTCACTTAGAATTAAAGCCTTCAACACTATGACTGAGCTCACAGCTGCAGGCTAACTATGATAATCTCAGACTGGCACTCCCTATTGCACGTGGCTATCCAGGGAAGTGTCACGTGGGAGCAGATGGAGAGCATCGGCTACCTAGGAGTCACCAGTAAGTTGCAGCACCTTCCTCATGCAGCAATAGCAGAAAGAAGACATTACAAGCATCTGGTATACCCCAATATAACAGCCGCAACAGAGCTAGTCCTTGTCGTTCTCAATGAGAAGAATATTCTCATGCATTTTGATTTTAAAGAAAACTCACCTTTGTTTTATTTTACCATTTGTCTGTAAACATAGCTTGCCCTTTAAGCCAAAGTAACTTCTACCAACTAGTACTGTTTCCACCCAGCTTTGGATTTAGATTGCTCTGGGAATAGAGTTCCTCAAAACCGCTTTCTAAAAGATCCTGTATTCCCACAAGAACATGACATTGTAAAACAGCAATTTCAGCTGAAAGTTAACAAGGTTTTAAGGTAGTTAAAAATCTGTGAAAGCCTGACTCCCAGTGTGAAATACAAAACCTGTGAAATTCAAATGTGCAGGAGCGCTTTCATTTACTCACAGCTATGATTAAGGCTGAAAATGCTTCTTTGTTTAAAAATAATCCACAGGCCAGAGTGTAAAGAAATGTAGGATTCTTAAATTTACTATTTATTTTTTCTTAGGCTAATTATGAGCTGAAAATAGTTCAATGTATATATAGTTAGGTGTTTTCATTTGTATACACTTTCTATATGCTTCCTTTGTATTCCCTGTCTCTCTCTATATACACACACATACGCACACATACACATATGTGTGTATACATATATATTATACTTATATACAATATATTTACAGATTAAGCATGATGTATGCAGTTACTTAGACACAGATATGAAGGGTTTACTAGCTTAAAATAACATGTGATGTTGCAGTGGAGTGAGCACTAAGGCATGCATCTGCAAAGAGGATTCAGTTCTCAGCATGCTATGTCATGGTGATCTAATAACTACCAACGTTAACCAATATTTCAGCCAATTCTAAGTTTTCACACATATTAAGGTCTATAAATATGTAGAATAGATATTTATATAGCTACCTAAACTAAATATTTTCCCAAAAAATGGTTAGGACAATTACTCTATGCAATCAATTCTGTATTCATTCTGTACTTGGTGTCAAATATATAGTTAACTTATAAGCCATGCCGAAGTTCTTATATCAATATGATAAAATAAATCAGTATACAGCTTATTGAAAACTAGAATTTATGGGAGTGTGGCAAGAACTTCTTCCACTCACAAGAAGACGTTTCGTTAATATTAGCTTCCCCGAACTTTGTGAGATTTTTAAGTATTTTGTACTTAGCTTTCAAATTTAGTTACTAAATGTATGATTATTAATAATATAATGAAATATTGAATTTATATTTTATGTTTTGTACAGTAGCAGAAAAAGTATCTAAAAATATTTTGGGGCATATGAATATTGAAAAATGGCATTCATTCTAAAGTCTGTCTCACCTTAACAAAAGGACCAAGAGGATTTCATTGTAAGCAAAAGCATGCACATGTAATAATCACAGGAGTCTCAAACTCTACCTTCCTTTCTTTATGGTATTAAAATATAGTCATTAAAATATGTATCTCATCCCTTAGAGTATACAGTCAATATTCTTCCTTCCCTTTTAAGACTTCTAAATTGTAGCTACTAGCTGTTTACTCAGATTAGTGAACGGACCTAATTTCGAAGACAGAGCTTTTAAGTCAAAAGACTCAATTGATACCATGAAACACTTTTGACTTTAGAATTAATTTTCAATTTCTAGGCTACTATATTTTCAGATGTATTATTTATCTACAAGGAAAAAAATAAATTATGGTAAATCTATATGATATAATAGTTTGTACCCATTTAAAATCTTATAGTGATAACCTAAAGATGGGAAAGTCTACAAAGCATAATATTTGGTAGAAATAAGAAAATTATAAAATTCTATAGCTGGTATAATCCAACATTACATATGTATATATATACAGATATATGAAATATATATTAATATGTAAAAAATGTATCTCAACATATGTGAGGTGTATGTTATAATAAATGTATATTGATGTTAAATAAATATTCTTATACTGATGTAAAAAAGGAGGGAAAAATATTACCATTCTGACAGCAGTCTGGTAGAAGTATGGGTCATTAAATGCTGTTTATATTGGTTATCGGTGTTTTCTAAATGTTCTACAATCTTATTTATTATTTTTCAATCAGAAAATAAAATAATATATTAAATAAAATATTATAATCTTAAAATACATAAGGAAGAAACCAATTTCATTAGAATATAAAAAATTCAGGTTTTAGGTCTTAATTCTAGAACTAATTCAAATGTGATGATAATATATATTTCTGCCTCCAAATGCATTTTGAAGAAGTAAAGTAAAAACTCAGTTAAAAAAATAAAAGAACACAAGAGTTCCGACAAAAAAAAGAGAATAAATAAGACAATGTATTGAAAGGTTTCTTAAAATTGGACTTTTTAGCCACATTTTTCCAAAGAGTCAAATTTAGCTTAATTTTTAAATCAGTATCCAAGTCATAACAAAAAGGTTTCACTTTTAACTCTAACGGATGTATTTTATTCAAAGTGCAAGAACTTTAAAAAATATGGGGAATGAGACCCACACAAATATGATTTCTATTTCTTTTCAGATGATCTAAAAACATTCAAATCTTTATGTAAACCTCACTGGCAAAAATAATTAGAGCTTTGCTGTCATTTAAAATTGTTGAAAATATTACAGAAGAAAATACAAACTGTCATTAAGAGAAAAATATTTTACAAAACAGTCCAAAGACTGACTTTGAGTTATAGAGATAATGAACATAAATTGTCTAATTTGAAAGGCTTCTGTTTACTAACTAGCTTTTTGTTTAAGTGTAATTTTTATAGGATTAATGATTAAGGGTTAAGTCACAGGCTCTATAGGAATATTGCCTTTACTAGTCTCTGATTTTTTTTTTTTTAATTCTTAATGAATCCAAAAAGGGGAGTGGGAGAGGAGAGGTGGGGCCACATATGGTGTCAATACACTTTAATTAAGTGCAATAATTCCCCCTTTCCTGAGGTAGCTGTGTTAAGACAGATTTCTCTTCAGAGATTTACATTCTGGGCATCTATTTTTTCAGCACAGCCATCAAATTCGTCTGTGGAATTCCACTGCCCCCTGCTGGAATCCTGTAAAAGTTCAGATGGCTTTCCATCTTCAAAATCAGAAATTTGGGGGTTCAGCTTCTTAATTTTGATGTTTCCAGCTTTTAACAGAAACCTTTCAAAGATAAAAGGTTTGAAAAATTTCAAAGTTAAGGAAAGGTTGCTTAAATTTACAACACACAAACGTCACTCAAAAACATTTCTTTACATGTTGAAAATAAGCTTAGATTTTGATAACCATCTCATTATGTGTAAATACTATTAAAAAAAAACTCCACAACTTTTGCCTGCTAAGACAGAATGAAGAAAAATGTCTTTGAAGTACAACAATGCCATTTTTCCCCTCTGTCAGGCACCAAACAGAAAATATAATAATTTAAGAAAACTAATTACACCATTATATTATTGTATTTTTATTTTTAGCTAAGTATCGTAGACTAAATTCCTTTGAAAATTAAGGTGCATTAAAATCTGCAATTCGTTTTATGAGTGGCATTCACTGAATTAAATTTTCCAGCATTGACTCTTGTTTCAGTGGGAAACTTAGGAGATAGGTGCCTTTGATCTGCAGAGCAGATGGCGATCTGCACGCTTCTAGCAGAAATCCTCCACAAATATACAATAAGAAGTGACCTGGAAAAGTCACTTCATGGAGGAGTAAAGCAGTGGCCAGAGGTGGACTCAGAAGTGCCCAAAGCTATCTGGCTGGAGGCATTGTTACTGATTGGGTATCAGTTTTTAATTCATTGGATACTGCTTTTCAACTAAAATTTAAAAATCTCTCCTCCCTTTTCAACATCTGGTTTAGCAATTCCTTGAGAGACAAAACAGCCCTTTCTCTCTCATCCCATCTATTAAAATGTACCTAGGTCCTGAGACAGAAACGAATGACCATGTCAGAGCTGAATACTTCTATTCCAGTATTCAGCTAGAAATAAGTCCTAATGCCCTAAAATCAAAATATTACAGTAGGACAATCTTCGACAGTGCAATTGATGGAAAATTAGCTTGGTTTCCTGTTATACCCCACAAAGTAATTTGTTACATCAAAATGTATAAAATATTATAACCAGTTCAATGTATTTATTTAAAGAACAAAATAACAATTTAAGTCCTTATATCTTATCTTTTCATGGCCACTAAATATTTTAATTCATAGTACACTATTTTAAACATTTTCTTTAAAGCATTTTGAAACAATATTTACCATCTTGAATATGCAAGAAGACCTGAGCTTGGTTGTATTCATACTAATTAAATGTTGCAATATAGGGATAAACATTTATAGTCACACATATATTTTAACTATAAATAAATTTTTAATAACTTAGTCATTGTATGCCTTTTTTATCAGTGCAAATTTTCCTAAAATAAGCAAAGCTCTTTTAATATTATGAAATCTTAGTCTGGAGAACTAATTTTACATCTACTTTTTTGGTTCCCACATTTAAGTGAAATATAACAAAGCAGAAAACACAACTGAGAATTTTTATTTTACAAATATAGATTTGTCTGTAAGTTGTTAGATATCTGCCATATGATCAATGTTCACTCATGTCTCTCATTTACCAAGGCTAACATACTTGCAGTTCCAGAGAAGTGTAGCTGGCATATCATATACAAGTACCATCATTGTTAGAAGAGAGAGATATCAATATCTTTCATTAAAAATAATAATAATAAAATAAAGACTAGGCCAGGCGCAGTGGTTTAAGTCTGTAATCCTAGCACTTTGGGAGACTGAAGCAGGGAGATTGCTTGAGCCCAGGAGTTTGAGACCAGCCTGGGCAAAAAGGCAAAACCTCTTCTCTACTAAAAATACCAACATTAGCCAGGCGTGGTGGTGCATGCCAGTAGTCTCAGCTACCAGGGAGGCCGAGGTGGGAGAATTGCCTGAGCCCAGGAAGTTGAACTGCAGTGAGCCAGTATTACACCATCACACGCCAGTCTAGGTAACAGGAGTTAGATCTTGTCTGAAAGAGAACAAAAGAGACTAAAATCCAAGTTGTAAACTGTAAGGTAGATCACTGTGTATCTCCACAAACATATGTCTCGCATGTATGGGTAATGGTGTCAAAATATGGGTTGAGTCGATGTCAATAATCTTACATAAGTTGTAAAAATGTATAACACTATGTATAATTTAAAATAAAGTTTTATTATTAGAGGGAATAGTATTCTAAAGATAAGCATATTGGCTTAAATACAAAAGTGTTATTGTTGAAAACTGTGTGAGATCAGAATTCATGAATATTCTAAGTATCGTTTTACGCAGATCCCAAAGTTTATCTAAATTGTCTTCATTTAAAATCAGATTTGCTTCCATTGTAGGTAAAAGTATATTTAGTGACTGCTAGAAGACAGAGTAAAAGGAAATGCATCACTAAAAGGTTTCAAGACCTACAGTTAAATAGAGAAGAAAAATATTTCTTTAATTTAGAAGTTATCTTTGGGCAATGGGGTTTTGCATATATAATACAGAGTTCTCTTACAGCTGTATAGTCAAGACTTACAGGGCTGGAGTGAAACAGAGATGGTTATATTCCTAACTTCTCACTACCTTCTAGAACTATGCTTCATGTAACACTTCATCCACAGAAAATTTCAATCAAGCTTCACCTGAGGGAACAAGAATAGAATGAGTTTTACCTTCTCCCCTCACTCTCTCATTCTCCTATCTTAGGGATTTTTCTTAACATTATCTTATCATTACAAACCCTACCCTACGCGCTAAAAACACTTGAAAATAAACTCATCCACTGCACTGCTTATCTATTCCTTTTAGCAATTATAAGACATAGAAATACAGAGTGGCACCAATTCCTGCAAGAACTGTGAAGTTTCTGTTGAAACATCCTGAAACATCCATGCAGGAAGGCTGTGCTGCCTCTAGGCATGATGGGAGTTCTTTACTTCTTGCCTTCTTTACATGTTCTTAGTCTCAAGCACACATACAGTCTGGGTGTCACTACTACATTTGGCCTGTCTAGGTCCATACTGTTTCCTATATAAATCTTCATCAAAATAGATAACGAAAAAATTAGTACTATAAATGCTCTACCTTCATTTCAGGCAAGATAGACTATGAATTTTCCAAAGGAATTTAATGAAATGAAAAATTAAGAGTCTATTATATTCCATTAGACCTTTTACAGACACTGTTTCATGTGATTCTTGTCAAGAGTTCTCTAAGTCATTATTATTTTCATTTTGCTCATGAGGGAACCGCGGTTCTGATGGGGGAAATGATTTGCCAAGGATTAGATAGTAGTTGAAGGTAAATGACAGATGCAATTTTAAGACCTAGACTTTTTTTTTTTTTTAACTGCAATCTTCTTACTCCATTATCCTCTATCTTCCAACTTTCCCACAAAAATCTCTTACCCCCCTCCATCAAAAGACCCTATAAGTATTTTACCAAGCTAGATTTTAGACCTTTCAGAGAACATTCTGGAACATTCCTAATATATTCCTTAAGAAATACAGATTTAGAAGGAAAAGAATGAGTTCTTATATGTAGGATGTCCAAGAATTAATTTCTGTCCAGCCAGCTCAAACACAGTATCTTCCAACTGTACGTTTTCACTCAGCAGTCGATATTGGCACCAATGTCTCCGACTTATAAAGAAGTTATCCTGGGTTTTGCTGTCTTCCCTGCCCCATGGCAAGTCTACTTTTCAGCTTCAACCTCTTTACAAGTCATCACACTCACCTGTGTTGCTCTGGCATCCTTGGAAATCTTAACATTGTTCAGAATCGTTGGTAGGTACTGTGCGTAAAGGAATTATATTTACCACCCCATGTTTTTATGAGCTACATGTGGTGAGCTCATGACTCTCTTTGCTAGCTTCTACTAGAGGCCTTGGTGCGGTGGGGCTGGGAACACAGAAGTCTGGTGGAGGGGGCCATGTTGAACCCGTTGATTTTAAAACAACCCTTTAGCTTCCTGTTTCTCATGTGCTTATATCATAAGCTTTTAATTCTTCTCTGAGGGATACCATTAATTCTCAGTTTACCTCAAGAACAAAGATGACTTAAGTATTTGGTTGGTGCAAAAATAGTTGCAGTAATGGCAAAAACTGCAATTACTTTTGCACCAACTTACCAAATGATGAAGTGTCTTTGCCCCAACCGTTAACTACTTTCCTCAATTCTTTGATAACATTGTCCTGACTCTGATTTTCCACAAGTCACAAGTCCCTGATTTACACCCTCATGACACACACTATTTCAATAATTAAAATGAAATGCTATGTCATTTTAATTACCCCCATTAACAGACTATGATTTGTAAACTTCAAAGTGATGTTTAAATTGGCTGCTGTTAGAAGAGGCAGGCAACTTTGTTTGTGGAGGCTTATTTCAAACAACAAATCTACTAAAATTTGCAAAAGTTGGGTATAATTACTACTGGTATTTTTACCTCTCTCTTGCTTTATATAATATATCAAGGACCATTTAAATATATTTTATTTTTAACTTAAGAAAGTTTTCTCAAACTATATAGTATCTTTTTGCTTGATACTATCTGAAAAGTGCTAATAATTTAACAAAACATTGTGCAATGTACAAAGCCTTTACTATAATAGGATTACTTTTCTTTAAGTTTCATTCTTTATCATGCAAGGGATTCACAGTTTACCATCTGCAATGTGCAACAGCCCTACTTTATAGTCATATTGCTTAACATATCTATGCATGCTATAAATCCGTATCAAATAAAAATAAAATTGAAGGTAAAATGCATTCAGCATGATAATTGATGAAAAAATAGTTTATTCTCATTTTTCTACAAACTTTCGTGAAGCACGTATGTGTATTGCTAATAGACTTTTCCAGGAAACTATATTATATTTTATGCCTGGTATTACTGAATCCCAGTCCAGTTGTCCAGTTCTCAGGCTTACAGACTCCATCCTTTGATCAAGAGATGTCATAAATACACAAGTAGGACCAAAATATTTGCGGAGAGAAGAGCAGAATAATCTATTAATCATAGGAAAGATTATTACTAGTGTAAAAAAGGCTCTCCTATTGTATTGACAATTTATATTACATGTTTTAACACTGGTAGCTGAGTAGTTCCATATTTGTGGACAAGGTACAGCATATTACATTAAATACGAAACATTGAGATGCTTTGGTGAACTCTCGGGGAAATTAGCAAAACTCTCAGTTAACAGGAGCAGTATGCTTAATAAAAGGTAGCTAACTTGTTTCCTAAAATTACTTTAGTGTTTACAAGAGAGATTTTTAAAATAAAAGGATCTTATTTTCTAAATGGTTTCCATGGCTTTGTTTTGTTTGTTTTGTATTTTCTTGGCACATGGCTTAAATTATCTGAGACTAGAGGAAATGAAGATGGTAACAATCCAATAATTCCTCTTCAATGAACAGCATTTAAAATTCAGTAACCATCTATGTTTAATTTCTTCCTCGTTAGAACCAGGGAAGTAGTGAGATGGGGAAAGGGGGCTGATGTAAGAACATTGCAGCTCATTCTTAAACATCGTGGTATTTTTCTTGAAACAGAAGGTAGTAATCAATGAGAAGTTATTCAATGTGGTTCAGCTCATATAATACTTTCCTGGTGTTAGTCTAACCACTATTGCTTTGCACCTTTTTTTTTTTTTTTTTAAACCTTAGTAGACTCTTTAAGGTCACATCTGTTAGGGCACATAATGGTTTTTAATCACACTTTTCCAAATGACTAGAACACAAGTATGTGAGCGGAGCAGCACTTAAACCGAAGCCTGATCCCTGTTGTAGGATATTTGGGTGGTGATTTTCAGGAGAATTGAATGCAAAATGGCAGAGACCTCTGCTGAACCCATGCCAGTTGATATACAGCTGAACAATCAAATGCAAGCAAACCCCCACTCTGAGTAAGTCTCCTTTCCCAAAGGAGGATCATGGAGAACAGTTTCAATTTTAAGGAAGCAATGAAGGCTAGAATAATATATTATCTTTACAGACTCTTGTCTTCAATTCCAAACACCTCTAATGCACCTTAAATCCACATCAGATCAGTTTCAACCAAATTATAATAAGTATTCACAGTACAGTGCCTTTCCCCCAAATTTGAATTAGGTGCTAAAAACAAATTTTTCTTCTTTTTCAACTTATATTTAACTTGAGTCATTGATGATGTGCTACTGACTTTTGCTATATAGCTTGGAACAAAATCATATACTATAGTCCATATCTAAGTATACTTCCAGTAGTTACTCATATTCTAGGGATATAGACAAAAAGAGCTGATACTTATTTAGAATTCTATTTTATTCAATAAATTACACTATTCTAGACAGTAACGAAATAGCAGCTACAAACAATAAGGATCTTGTTGTCATGAAGCTTCTAATCTATATATTAGAATATATATATTTCATTTTCAAATCATTGGATTTGAAAATGAAAACAAACTACATAATTTCCAATGGTGATAAATCTGATTAGGCAATTAAAACAGAGTGATGTAAAAGAGAATAACTGAAGGAAGCCGCTTATGTTTATCTTCAGGAAAGATATCTTGAAGACATGACATTTGCATTGAGACCCGAATGATAACAAAATGTCAACTTCGAGAAGATTTGAGGGCAAGTATAAGAATACAATTTTATGGCACAAACAAGCATGTTAGAGAAACAATATGAAAAGGCCAGTGTGGCTGGACCATAATGAATGAAAAAAAGGGCATTTCTAGGTGAACTCCAGTTTGCATAAGGCCTTGGAGGCCAGAGTGAGTTTTTCACAAGGACAGTCAACATGGTTGAACAGTGCTCTGCTATCCGACATGTTTAATTGTAATAATAGTTTCGTTTTAATTAAAGACAAGCTGAGATCACCACAGGCAATTCTGTTCTTAGGTGCTAATATACTACATACCTAAATGAGGCAGATTACATTATTTTAAAGAGTCATATTAATATATTTTTCATTCATGAAACATCATCTAGTTGCAATAGCAATCTTAAAAATGTGATACCACTAGTTTATTAATTCAATTATATTTAGGCAACATTGACAGCATATTATGAGGGAAAATAAACGAAAGGAATAATATCTTTCCTTAAAGGGCTTATAGTAAACACATTAAAGCCATTGAGTATAGTGAAAATTCATTCATTCTAATGAATCTGTTTTACATTTAATAGAATGTAAAACTTGCTCTGATCTTTTATTCCTTAATTTTAAAGTTTAGTCCTTTGAGCTACGGAATGGACAAATGACTAAAATTTGTAGCTCTGAGAAGAAAACACTGGTTTTCCATATGTCCATAGCAATTACAGCCAAGAATATCAATAAGTTAACCTGGCCGTGTGCTATGGTTTGAATATTTGTACTCACCAAAACTCATGTTGAAATGTAAGCCCCAATGTGGCATTATTGAGAGGTGGGGCCTTAAGAGGTAATTAGGTCATGAGGGCTCTGGATTAACGGGTTATAGACTAATGGGTTAACTTCTGTGCATTAAAGGATACAATCAACAGAATTGAAAGGCAACACATAGAATGGGAAAACTACTGGCCAGGTGCAGTGGCTCATGCCTGTAATCCCAGCACTTTGGGAAACCGAGGCGGGTGGATCACGAAGTCAGGAGATCGAGACCATCCTGGCTAAAAAAGAGAAATCCCATCTCTACTAAATATACAAAAAATTAGCCAGGTGTGGTGGTGGACGCCTGTAGTCCCAGCTACTTGGGAGGCTGATGCAGGAGAATGGCGTGAACCCGGGAGGTGGCAGAGCTTGCAGTGAGCCAAGATCGCGCCACTGCACTCCAACCTGGCTGACAGAGCGATACTCCATCTCAAAAAAAAAAAAAAAAAATTGAAAACCTTTATTATAATTGGGTGCCAATTGGAAGCACTTTTTTATTGATGACCTATTATCTGAAAGGAAAGCAGTGTTCTGTGCAAAAGTAATTCTAAGAAAAAGATGTTTTATATCCTTAAGAGCGTTACAAGAGAAGAAAGTCAAGTTAGCCATTAGAAAACTGTATTATAAATGCTCTTAGTAAGATAAGAGCTCATGAGATCACATAAAGCATTTGAGGCTCATGACGTGAAAAGATCAAGGAGATCAAGCTATGAAAAGCTTTGGTGGTAGAAGATGAGAAGAATAATTCTCTTTGGAGAGAATCAAATGAAGCTTTAGGCAAGAGAACTTGGAATCACGTAGGCACTCTTGATAAGGATGGGTGAACATGGACAGGAAAAAGAAATTTCAAGAGGAGGAAACAGCAGAAGCAAATTTATTAGCATTATCTATACATATTTTTCCCTTTTTACTTATCAAAGAATCTGGTAGGAAAACTTGTGATAATGTTCTATTCAGCCCAATGCAAATATTCAAAGTCAATCATTCTTCAGGATTATATATTTTTCCATGTGGATAAGCTTTTCCCACAGTACCAAGATGTATCACTGCAGAAAGATTCTCTTTCCACCATTTGTCTCACTGTTTATGTCACTATAAACAGGAGAAATAAGATAAAACATAAATAGATCAATTTTCTTGATTCCTAGTTGGTAGCTTGACACGGTGGGAGTTTTGATCATTAATTATAAAGTAACATGATGGATATTCCAATCATGAAAAAGACTAAAGGGCCTAAATAATTCTTTTAAAAACAAACAAATATTTTAAAGAAACAGACACAAAATTTTGAGTAGTTTTATTCCCATAAGGTAGCAAGCTATCTAGCCAAAAAAATGCTGCAACTCTTATTATAGTCAACTCATTTTTGAAGACTTAACTCTTTTTAGTAATTCTGTGAACATTAGCAAACCTTTATTTCTAGTTTTAAAACTTTTCGTCTAACTAGTTTTCATGTCACAATAATTCAATTGATATGAAATATGAACAATAATTCTGATGGTTTTCTCTAAACCCACTGCAAAATTCCTTGCTTTGAGGGGCGTCTTCTATAACTAGCAGACAACAATCTGGTTTTAATTGCTAAATCATCTCCACATTGGAAACTTTGCAATTTTTTCTTTAATTTTTCAGCTGAAAAATTGCTAATAAAAGAAATAAATGGGCCGGGTGCAGTGCTCACACTGTAATCCCAGCACTTTGGGAGGCTGAGGAGGGCGGATCACGAGGTAAGGAGTTTGGGACCAGTCTGGCCAACATAGTGAAACCCTGTCTCTACTAAAAATACAAAAAATTAGCTGGATGTGGTGGTGTGCTCCTGTAATCCCAGCTCACTCAGGAGGCTGAGGCAGGAGAATTGCGTGAACCTGGGAGGTGGAGGTTGCAGTTAGCCGAGATTGCGCCAGTGTACTCCAGCCTGGCAATAGCTCCGTCTCAAAAAAACAAACAAACGCAAAAACAAAACAAAACAAAAAAAAACGATGTGTTTTTTGGGGGAGTGGGGAGGGAAGGTCATATTATGTGGATGAAGAAAGCAGAGGGAAAGGTCACAGTGCTTCTTAAGCAGGAAATCAAAGGTAGTCAACTTGAATGAGAGCTGCTTAAAGTGGAGACAAGTGATAAACTGGTTACGTTAGGAGATGCACTGGTAGCTAGATTAATTTCCAGAATCCTATGGGTGCATTTTTCAATTGATATCCTTTAAATAACCTTCAGTTTTTTTGTGTTAAAATCTCTATTATAACAGGGAAAATTGAGGAAGACACTTATTAAAAAGAGGCAGCAGCACATGTGGTATTATTTCTACAGCCATTCACTGTGTTGATATAAAGTAATACATTTGAGTCAAACATCATCTGTGTGAGTAGTTAAAGTGAAAACTGATCTGACTTTGCACTGTGGCCCAACTGGCTGTCCAATTAGCAAAATGATTAGCCAGGTTAGTATCAACAGACCCATTCCTGTGTCAATTTGACAGTTATATTGCTACACAGATTTTAGCCTTTCCCTTAGGGCCTGGCCATGATCCATATATATATATATATATATCTCCTTATGGATATGTATGGATATATTCCTAATGAAGCACCAGTCATTGGTGTAGGAAACATGCTCGTGCCTCTGATAGAAATCCAATGACAAAAATACTTCAACGGTTTTCCAAAACTTGAAAGACTTTTCTTTAGAAACATCTCTAGTTAATACAGCCTCCAAATTATCCTCTAGAAGAGTTTGTAATAGAAGAGTTGGTTGTCTAACAAATGGCTTTGAACTTAGAATATGTCTTTGGCCTGCAGTTATATGAATAAGTTTAATTAAAAGCCATTTAATACTGTTATTTGCATATTACCTCCATTTAAAACTCTTAACTCCTGTAAATGTATTTATTTTTATTTTTATTCTTTTGAGACAGAGTCTCGCTCTGTCATCCAGGCTGGAGTGCAATGGCGTTATCTCGGCTCACTCCAAGCTTGGCCTCCTGGGTTCATGCCATTCTCCTGTCTCAGCCTCCCGAGTAGCTGGGAATACAGGCGCCCGTCACCACGCCCCACTGTTTTTTTTTTGTTTTTTTT